>NW_008349073.1:1545397-1652845 GCF_000622305.1 Nannospalax galili | reverse complement strand
TTTGAGTCAGGGTCTCCCTGTAGCCCCAGCTGGCCTTGAACTCACAGAGATCTGCCTGTCTCTGCCTCCCAAGTGCTGGGATTAAAAATTATATTTGTTAAAAAATCACCTCAGGATGCCTGGGAGCAAGGCGAGCCCATTGTTGAGATGCATTTACATAAGGATCCCCCACTTTGTCCTTGTATGCCTGTTCAGGTCCACAGAAGAACCCCACTGTACATACTATACTTTTTTTTCTGTTCTTAAAGGAAGTCCTGTTTAGCTCTTTCTTTCTGAGAGCAAAATCAAGGAAAATTCAAAACATGAAAATTTAAACCTGAGCCTGACTTAAAAACTGCAAGTCTTCATAAAACAGAAATCTAAAAAAGGGTAAGTGCTGTCTGCTCCCAGCAGCTGTAGAGGAAGGAGAGTTGCTCTGCAGCCTAAAACTAGTTCAAGGGACTGCATTTCACAGCTCAAATTGAGTTCTTTGCCAAGAATATGACATTTTTCTCTTGCAGGGAATATAGACTCGTAAATATTCACAACAGCAACCAAATGAATATGTTTTCTATGGAAATAGACTGTCTTTCAAAGTTTTTTTTTTTTGAACAAAGGCGGCTCAGACTCTTGGCCTTTAGAAATGATTGTGAAGAGCTGAGGAAACAGCCCCCTACCCCTCCCTCTGGGATGCTGGTCTATGGTCTTACTAATGAGTTTGTCCCCCAGGTAATAGAGTAATTTGTATCTCTGTCTTCCAAAGAGATAATATACTTATAAAAATTCTGTCAATCAAAAAAGAATTACTGGCACGCTCCTCTTCTGTCATTTGTGTGTGTGATAAAACAATTAGAAGTGTATAGCTTTGCCAGATATATTGTTTAACACATAATTTGAGAATTGGTTTCCTTTACAATAGCAGGCTCCAGGTCCACAACATCCATCCCACCAAGTCCTAATTACTGATTTCATGTTGTACTCATGAAGCTATGATCAAAGACTAATCAAGCCCCACGGATTCTCCATATAGTCCAATGCCTGGCATTATGGTGGGAAACAGATAGACTGTACTTTCTATTCTAGTCCCGCCTCCCCAGGCAGCAAGTGGTACTTATTCCTGCTGCTTCTGCCTGAGCCCTAGTTCAGTTCTGAATCCTATGGGACACAGTGTCTGAGACAGCTGGTGCCAACCAGGGGAAATTATCAATAAAATCTATTTCAGCTGAGCGTGGTGGTACACTTGCAATTCCAGCACTCGAGAGACTGAAGCAGGATTGTGAATGGAAGGCCAACCTGGACTACACAGCAAGTTCTAGGCCAGGCTGACCTACATAGCAAGACCCTATCTCAAAATAAAAAAGTAAACGTACTTGCTATCCCCAGCTGACTCTCATACCCACAAAGATGGTTAGAGATGAAGAATAAAGGAAAAGTTGGGTGTGGTGTGCACACCTTTAATTCCATCCCTCAGGGAGGCAGGCTGATCCCTGTGAGTTTGAGGCCAGCCTGGTCTACATAGCAAGTTCCAGTCCAGCTGGGGCTATAGAGTGAGACCATGTCTCTAATGATAATAGCAATAACAAGGGAAGACTGACCTGTAATGAGGCTATCCTTTCGTCCCAATCTAATCCATCTTCCCAGCTCCAGGGGCTCCTACTCTCTTGCCTTCTTGACCCTCTCCTTTGATGTACCAGGTGCAGCCTCTGCAGGTATTTGGGGCCCTCCAGCCTTAGGTCTGTATCACCCTTGCCTTCACTCAGATCCGAGACAGATGAAGAATCTGTGGCCTGCCTCCTGCAGGAGTTCAGCAGTTGTCTCATACACCCCTACCAGTCCATGGGCTCCAGTGGAGAGGGAGCCCACTTGCCGGTCTCCATCCCAGCACTCCTCCTCAGCTTCCTCCATGCAGCACTCTGAATCCAGGGAGTCTTCCCTAATTTCTGTACCCACTGATCCTGGAAGCTGGGCTACTCTTCCACGGGGGGGAACTGAGAGTCTAGGAGGAACTGAAGGTATGAGGAGGGGCACTGTCAGGATTGTGGAGGGAGGTGGGTTCTTGGTCACTGTGGGGCAGCACTGTGAGAATGCAGGATCCTTAGGGAGCAAGACTCACCCCTCTGGGAGCTGTTGGTTCTCACTTGGAGCTTCCTGCACCTGGGGTAGAGGGTGCAGCTTGGAACTCTGCAAGGATCAAAGGCACCCAAACACATAGGGTAGCACTCCTCCAGGGTGATAGGAAGCTTCGGAGTAGGACTTCATGATCATTATGACACCTCTCCCTCAAGGCTGGCTGGACCTTTTTTTAGTGGTCACTACTAACACCTTCTGCTGCAACTGAGGATGCCTCAGCCCTGAGAAGCCACTGCCCTACCCTCAGTGACTTGGGCATTTGGTATCTGAGCCAAGACTGATGATATCCTCATCCCCAGTTCTCAGTTCTGTTGTGGAGTCAGCACCTCCCCAGAGGGTCAGCCCTGAAGGAGGACCCATGGCAGACCCTGCTCAGCATCTCTGTCTCAGGGCCATGCTAAGCATCAGTGCCTCTGCCCCAAAACCTGCCAGGTGGCTTCCTTTCCTGTAGGCAGCCACACAGAAAGGCTTCAGATTTGACCAAGCCAGCTGTTAATTAATTGTAGAATGAAGAACATGTTGTGTGTTGAACTTGGTGGGAACCCCTTTGTTCCACTAAGTCCACTGGTTCTCCCAACAGCCTTTCAAGAAAGATCTAGAAAGTTCCACCATCACCCACATTTATATCACAGGAAACAAGCTTAGAGTCCAGAGGGGACCATATGGCAGAGATCTGAACCCAGGACTGTAAGTCTCCAAGGCCCATGCACCTTCCACTTCCCCTTAACACCTTGAACACTTCAGTGTCACACAGTGCCACTACTTACCACACTCACCAGCTGCTCAGAGTTCCCATCTATCCTACCAGAGGGCTGGTTGCGCTGGCTCCATACATACTGGACCCGGTCCCTCTGCCCACAGAATCTGGTCCATGGAGGCCAGAAAAGGCCCAGCCCCATCCCAGTCAGCAGCTCCAAGTCCCAGAAGAGCTGCAGGAGGATGGGGAGCCAGGACATGAGAGGAGGACCCACTCTGAATTCTGTACTTCCTTCCCCCGTGAGCCAGCCCCTACCTTCTCCTGGGCCTGCTGGCTCCATTTCATCTGCAGCAGTACCATAGGTAGCTCCAGCCCTGGGGAACAGCCCCTGCCCTCATGTACCTGGTGTGGGAAGCAAGGGTAGTGTCAGACCCTTGTCTGTCTGCCCACTTTGAAGCAGCACTCAGCCTTCCTCACCTGCTGCAGTGCAGCCCTGAACTGGCCCAGGCCTGCAGGGCACCCAAAGACGAGTTGGTACAGAGTCAAGGCTTGCTTGGAGCTACAAGGGAGACTTAGGCCCCCAGGAGTGGTTGCCTGAGCCATGTAAAGGAAGCAGGGCAGATATCCTTTCCGTCCTCTGTATCTGCCTGTATCACAGGGGCCTCGAGAGGTGGAGGACAAGGAAAGAGGAACAAAAAGCTCTGATCTCAATAATGCAGGGCTGTGACACCTGAGCAGGGACAGGATGCACAGGAGCCTCACAGAGATGCTGAGACAGGTTTCTTGGCCTAGAGGTGGCATATAATGTACAAAGCATGACCCTGTAACATGAGAACTGGGTACGTGTGCCTATTTGCAACCCTAATGAGTATTTGTCTTACATATGCACTGTCCTGGTTTTGTCTTACATATTCAGTGTCCTTTCTGTTGCTGTGATAAAATAACCTGAGAAAGTTACAGTCCATCATTGTGGGAACTTGAGACAAATGATCACAAGACAGCCATCATCAAGAGCAGAGAATGAATGCATGCATGCTTGTGCTCAGGTAGGTTTCTCCACAGTCCAGGGCCCCAAAGCAGAGATTGGTGCCATACTCTTCAGGCTTCAACTTCCCACATCAATTAACGGAATTAAGATAATCCCCCACAGACATGCGCACAGATCAACCTGATCTAGACCATCCCTCCCTGAGTCTCTCTTAGGTAATTCTAGATTGTGTCAAGTTGACAATTGGAACTAACCATCACATGCATATCTGCCCATGTCTAAAAGAGTTTTCCAGCTGAGTTTTCCAGCTTTGTATGGGCTGTGGCGGCAGCAGCAGCTCCCACAGCATAATATGTGCCAGGACTCACACACCTCTGCATATGATTCCTCCTCCTCCACATAGTAGGTTCTGTGATCATACACATTCGTACATCATTATACTGGCTCTAGAGAGTAGCTTGCTCTAACATGGGGCAATGTTCCTCTCATCTGTAGATAGATGACCACACTCTGGGAAAAATGGCCCAGGGATAATCAGTAAGAGGTGAGTGTAAACAGTAGGAGTCCAGCAATGCTAGGCACTGCCTCAGTCCACCTGCAGTACACTGTCCAGGGTCACTCACTGATTCTGCCTACATGCAAGATGCATGCTGTTGTTATACTCTGTTCAGGGTCCAAAGAATTCCCTGAATTGACCACTCGGACACAGAGACTCAGGAAAACCTAGCTGCTTTATTGAGACCGACCGGCCAGGGATGCAGGCAGGCTCGGGAACTGCACTGTGACACAGGGCTGTGGAAACGTAGGGCTTTTAAGCACAAAAACCGCAGAGCAGGGGATTTCTATAGAAACCATAAACAGAAGAACCAGGAAAGGATTTGAACAATCTAGGGCTGAGCACAAAAACCACAAAGCAGGGGATTTCTATAGAAACCATAAGCAGAAGAACCAGGAAAGGATTTGAACAATCTAGGGCTGATTTCCAGAGCCTTAACCTATACAGCCATTGGCTAGTTTACCTGGGGCACAATGTTCTTCCTTTCCTGCCCCAGACCATTTCCATAGAAAGCATAAACAGATATACCAGGAAAGGGTTTGAACAATCTAGGGGATTTCCAGAGTCAGGCAGAGGGCAGCTCTTTCTCAGAGGACAGGGAGGGGGTCTGAGGGGTACTCTCCTTCAACTTGTGTGACATGTAAAAGCTATAGTAAGAAGAAGAAGCAAATATAGATGATAGTCTGCACTACAGTTGGGATGTCAAATGCCCCAAAGGCCATATATAAAAGGCTTGGTCCTCAGGGTTCCTTGGCACTATTGTGAGATGCTGTGAACTTTTAGGGGATGACATATTGTGGAAAGTACTCAGGTCACTGGCAATGTGCTTCTGAAGGGGATTGTGGGATCCCTGCCCTGTTCTGCTTCTGTTTCCTGAAACAGGAAAAGTTTGCTCCAACACATACTCCCTGACATTGCTATCTTGTGCCCTCACCAAAGTCCCAAAGCAACAGGGCAACCCAATCTTGGATGGGAGCCCCCAGAACTGTGAATCAAAATAAACCTTTTCATTCATAAGTTAAATGACTTTGGTATTTCATTACAGTAATAGAAAGCTGACTAACATAGTTTACAATCTTTACAGCCTGTACTCTCATGAGCAGCTTTGCTGTTTGCAGCCTTGTCACCCCTGCGAGAGGATGGTATAAGCTCTTCTCTGTGGTCCCCAAGTGAGAATGGCCTCTCTTTGAAAGAAGGCTGAGCTGGCAGGGTGGGTGGTATATTCATTAACTTCTCTGTTGATGTGATAAAACACCATGACCAAGGTAACTTAGAGATGGAAGAGTTTATTTGCCTTATGGTTCTAGAGGGATAAGAGCCCATGATGGTGGGGAGACATGGCAGGAAGTGGCAGGAACAGAAAGACAAGAGCTCACATCTTTTAAAAATTTTATTTATAATTTTATGTTAATGAGTGTTTTACCTGCATGCATGTAAGTGCACCTGCATTATGCAAAGCCTGCAGAGGCCAAAAGAGGGCATTGAAGCCCCTAGAATTGGACTTACAGATGGTTGTTAGCTGCCGTGTGGGTACTGGGATTTGAACCCAAGTCCTCTGGAAGAGCAGCCAGTGTTTTGTTTTGTTTCTTTTTTGAGACAGGGTCTTCCTGTAGCTCCAACTGTCCTGGAACTCACTAGGTAGACCAGGCTGACCTTGAACTCACAGAGATCCGCCTGCCTCTGCCTCCCAAGTGCTGGGATTAAAGGTGTGCACCACCACACCCGGCTGCAGCCAGTGCTCTTAACCACTGAGCCATCTCTCCAGTCTCAAGAGCTCACATCTTAAGCAGAAATCTGGAGAGAGAAGCTGAAAGTGGGAACAAGGCTTATGAACTTTCAAAGCCCACTCCCAGGGATGTGCTTCCTCCAGCAATGGCCACACCTCCTAAAGGTTCCATAACCCTCCCCAAACAGCACCATGAACAGGGACCAAGTGTTCAAATAGCTGGAGGTGACAGCGACACTTCCACTGAAACCACCACAGGGCCCTCGAGTTCAATGTGGTGCTATGTTGCTTAAGTAAATAATGAAGGACTGGCGCATCCTCTCCTGGAGCATTGAATACTTACCCACCTTGGAATGTCAGGGACCATAATGACAATGGAGTCTCCTGATCTTAGAGCCATGGTTTCTAAAACTCAAAGGTCACACAGCTGGTATATGCAAAGAGATTCAAATTCTGAACTTTTTCCATTTCAAAGTTCATGTCTCCTCCCCTACAGTGACATCCTGGCAAGCTATGGGTATTTACTATCCACATGGCCACCTAATGGTGTGACTGTGAACATGGGTAGCTGTGCATGCACATGATATGTTTCTGAGGGTGCTCATGTGTATGCAATTATGCACATAAGGCTGTATTATCTCTCTCTCTCTCCCCCCCAGGCATGGGGTCCTGTGTCACCAGCTTTTAGAATGACCAAGAAGATACCTGATCATTCAGCACTACCAAACCCAGAGGAAGGAAACAAGAAGGATGGGCATGGTCTGTACCCCTTCTCAGTGGCTCTTCACACTCTGTAGGATCCTATGTGGATCCACAAAGTATCTCACATAGGGGTCACAGGCCACACCTAGCACATAGACTGAGCAGAGGGTAGGGACCAGTGTACATGGGTCATCATTCCCATTTCAAAGTTTCCCAGACAGCACCAGGGAATGATCAGTTGGGGCAGTCCAGGGATGTAGGTATAAGGACAGAACAAGGACCCTGACTGGGCCCCATGTTCTAAGCAGCCCAGCCACCACACCAGTACTAGGAAGCAACACACACAAGGAAGCCTTAGGCAAATGTAGAGTTTATTTCTTATGTTTTGATACTGCTGAAGTCTGGAGAACAGGCCCAGGCTCCCACTGCTTGAGCAAGGCACAGCTGTGGCCCAAGACTGATACTTGCCAAAGGGCAACTTCTGGCCTGATGAACCCTGGCTGGGACTGGGCAGTATGTAGGTGGCTAATCTCCAGTGAGCAGGACTGGCGGGCAGGCCTCAGGTGGGATGCAGTGACTTTCATGCTCTACCAGGCCTGCTGGGCACTGGCAGCCTGGAACACAGGGCCTCACACAGTGGGCTGCCAGCTCCCCCAGGGCGATGTGCTGGTTGAAACAGGTGCGGGGACAAGGTGGTCCACACTCATCAAACACGAAGCCTCGGTCGAGGGGGCAACCCACCACTGCAGAGAGAGTGGAAGGCAATGTCATGGGGATCCACTGGCATCTTTCTAGTCACCATGTTCACTGTGCCCCATCCTGTCCTGACATGAGTCTGCTGGATGCCCTTCCTTTCTGTACTAGCCCCTCCCACAAAGTGCACTGGTATCCCCTCCTCACCACAAAGAGCCGGGCCCCTCCAGACAGGTGTCACTCCTGCTTGGCGACAGTGACTGGCATAGGCTTCCAGGGCATCACAGAGACAGGTGTCAGCTGAGGAGCCTGGGCCACAAGCACACAGGTCATATACACAGGCAGCAAAGAAGGGTTCTGGTGGCACAACAGCATGGCAGCGACTGAATGGGGAGGTCTTCAGCAGCCCACACCGGGTGTTGGCCTCACGCCTGGCACGGTAGCCTGCTGCCCGGCATGGATCTACCTCTCGGCCTGCAGAACAAGGCCGGCCAGGCCCCGGCCCCTCAGGGACCTGCATGGAGAGAGTAACCATGATGTGAAAACATCAGGGCAGAATCTCCCTTGGAGAGCAGGGCATGCTCCTGTAAATACTCACCCACGCTCCTGTAAACAACCCTAATGAAATTGATTGGGTCACAGGAAAAAGACAGGAAAGTAGAAGAGAGGGTGAGTCGGAAAAGGAAGTAGATTACCGGGAGGGGGACAAGAGAGGCTAATGGGGGGAAGTGAATATGGTCAAAATACATTATGTATATGTATGAAAATTCCATAATGTAACCCATTACTATGCACAATGAATATATGCTAATAAAAACATAAAAAGAACAGGGCTTGGTGGAGCATGCCTGTGATCCCAGCACTCAGGAGGGTGAGGCAAGGAGGATCTAGGCCAGGCTGGGCTACATAGGAAGCTCCAGGCCAATCTGGGCTACACTGTGAGACCTTGTCTCAAAAAAGAAAACACAAGCCAGGTATGGTGGCAGATGCCTTTAATCCCAGCACTTGGGAGGCAGAGACCGGTGGATCTCTGAGATGAAGGTCAGACTGGTCTATACAGTGAGTTCCAGACCAGCCAGGACTACATTCGCTTTGTTGTCGTCCTGCAGATGAACTAAGGCCCAGAATAGTTAGATGACGTGTTCAAGGTCACACAGTCAGTGAGTGACAAAGCAAGGTTTAGGGTTTCAGGTGACAAGATTTCTTCCAACAGGCTATCCTAGCACCAGGACAGGCAAAAAAAAAAAAAAAAAAAATCTCCTTAAAAACCCAAAAGCCCATCTCCCCCCCCCCCTTCCTTAGCAGCACGTTGTCCCCCGTATTCATAGACAATGTCTTCCCCTGGAAATTTTTTTTTTTTTAAAAGAAAAAAAAAAAAAAAAAAAAAATCTCCTTAAAAACCCAAAAGCCCATCTCACCCCCTCCCTTCCTTAGCAGGCAGTTGTGCCCAGTTCCTCTAGTCTCCTCCAGCTTTTGACTCCCAAGCCACTCACCTGCCAGCTATTACCAAAGGCAGCCTCTGTAGGCAGGAGCTGCCCATCTGGACCCTGCAGATCATCCTGGGCAAAGCCATTGAAGTTCCCACAGAGCCCACAAGTGTGGCCCCGGTAGGAACCTGGAACGCTCACCTCCACCTGGGACTGTCCATCCCACAGCACCTGTGCAGAGAGGCCTAGGAGTAGGGAGGGGAAGGAGAGGGACCCCTAGGAGCCCAAGGTCCATCAGGGTCATGGGTGCTGTGTTGGCATCACCCCATGCTGCAGGAAGAAGGATAAGTGCACACTCCCCATAGAAGGGTTATTGCCCTGGCCCATGCACATATAGTACAGCCTGGGCAAACACAGATGGCAGGGAGGGCTGCCCATGGCTCCTGGGCATCTTTCAACTGGGTTCCAGGTAGAATGAACCCACTTCCTGAGAGTCACTGTCTCATGATCCAGGGCCTTACAGAGAATACAACACAATTAGAGCCTAGATCAGAAGTGCACTCAAGCGTTACTATATGGATTTATAAATTGTGACTCTGGCTAGGGGAAAAGAGACAAGTCACTCTTCCATGTGGGAGTCAGAAAGACCCTCAGAGACCACCTTGGACACCTTAGTTGACATCTTCTCAATCCCTACTAATTCTCTCCCCACTTTATAGATGAGCAAATTGAGGCCCAGAAAGGGTTGGTGATGTCCCAGAGTCTCAGTATATGAATGTCTGAGCCAAGATCGAAAGCAGGCTCAGAACAGAGGTCTCTAACCCTGACTCAATTTGGGGGATGCAAGTGCACACACTCTTTTCTGCTACCTCCTTCCACCAGGCAAGAACAGGCACCCTGGCTCGACAGAGAAGCCTAAGCAGGCCTGAGGCTCCCAGGCCCACCTCATCTTGCCCTCTGGCCACACCTGAATCCCAGGCTGGGCATGTAGGATCACAGTGTGTCCTCTCAGCTCCACAAAAAGTAATGGCTCCTGCAAGAATGGCAAGGCCACTGGGCGACCATCCACCTAGAGAAGAGGGGCAGGAGGAGGGAGCATGTTGGGGCTGACAAACTACACAGTACTGACTTTCCCTGGGTCCTCAGCTTACCATGACTATCCTTCCTTGCAGCAGCTGCACAGCCAGAGTTCCCAACAGCACTGACACCTCTTGGGTCCAGGACACACCCCTCCGGCCCCGATCATCATTAGTCACATGCACACTGTGGGCAGCAAGGGCTCAGGCACCAGTGGTCAGAGGAGCAAGGAATAGAGGTCAGGGAGAAGGGAGGGAAGTGCACACCTGAAGTCCTCGCCATGGCAGTCCTTGGCCAGCACATAGCTGCAGCTCCCCTGGAAGTGCAGCAGGCGTCCATCGAAAGTGCGGTAATGGGGATCCCCAAAGGCCATGCAGGAAGCCGGCCGCGGCAAACAGCGGGGACAGCAGCTGCCGGGACTTAGGGCAGGGGCCTCGTCCTGGCCTCAGCCCCAAGAACTGTCAGACACACTCCACCAAGCCCCAGGGGACTATTCTAGAAGGCCGAGCATCATCAGGCTTCTCTGACCCTTGTACCCAGGCTCTCTGTGAGCCCTCTGGTGGCCCACCCTGGAACATCACCATCCTTAGCTCCCCTAATGGCTCCTGGATGGCTGCATAACTCCCTCTCTTCTCCCTGAGATGGCAGTGCCCTCGTGTTTACCCCACCTTGAACTAAGGCACTCACCGGGCCACATGAGAGCGGCCTGCAGCGCTGGCTCTGGCAGCGCACAGTGCCAGCTACACAGGAGCAGCTGGTACAGGCATCCACAATCCAGTGCTCCCCAGAGGCCACCTGGCGTCCCTGATGCATGCACCACTGAGTAGGGGCTGAGGGACAAGAGACAGGGAGGTTCAGTTGGCTCCACCCCAATATACACCAGTCCTCACTTACCCTTCCTCCATCATCATGGCCCAAACCTTGGCATCGCTCACAGCAGCTGCCAGCCTCAGGAACCTTCAGCCAGCCATGAGGGCAGGGGAGCACTTGGCACTCCTCGAGGTGACACTCCACATGACCCCGCTGTGGACAGACATCACTGCTGTAGGGATTTCCTGTAGGGTCTCGGTCACTGGCCTCAAATTTTTGTGGGCCTTCTGGGTAGGGTCATGGGCAGTGCACCCTGTCTATTCCAGTCCCACAAGAACACGCACAACACAGTGCATGGAAGAATGAAGCCTAGGCCTCAATTCCTTGCCCAGCCCAATGGTGCCTCTGCCCCTCATAGAGCCCATGTTTGCTGGTGGATGTTGGCCTCTCCTCCTTCGACCCGCCCTCTCGTCCCCAGATTACATGACAGGTGCAGGCAATGCAAGTGTTGCTGGGGTCCCGCCAGCTCTCTCCATCTGCCACTCTTCTACCCATGTCCTCCACCACACATTCTAAGGAAGAGAAATGGATGGGCAGGTACTGTCCTTCCAGCAGTTCACTGCCTCATTCCACCAGCACCCTGAGGGTGTTAATTTCTTCAACCAGCACCCAGAAAGCCTGGTGAATCTGGGGGGTATTAGGCCTTGCACTGATACTCTATACAGAACCCTGGAAACTCTAAAATCCAGCACCTGGAACCCTCTACCAGACCAATTGCCAGCTCCTCGGTGCAATACTGACAGTGGGCTTGTGGCCCACAAGCCCCCTGAAAACTCGCAGGCTTAAAGATCCAGTTCTCATTACCTATTCCTTTACCTCACAGGTTTCCTCTCTAGCCCAGTGAATAGTCTTTCGATTTCCACAAAAGAATGGAAGCTGCATTCTGACTGTATACCCCAGGGCACCCACAAAGGCCATCACCTCCCAACTCCATCCCTGGGTTCCTCTCTGATGGAAAGGCCAAGGCTGACCACTTACCCTCACACACGGGGCAGCAACTGCCAGGGGGTGTGTGGCGCTCCAGTAGGGGACAGCTGAGCTCAGGACAGGCCCGATGAGTACAGAGCCATGTCAGGTTCTGCCATGGTCATGTGACAACAGGTAGAAAACAGCAGATCTCAAGGTGTTATCAGGGTAGAGTTGGAAGTAGGCATAGAAATGACATTCAGGAAAACTGGGTGAATGTCAGGATGACACTTCAGGAGCTGCTGTGGGAAGAGGCTTATCCACAGGTCATGGAGAAGGATAAAGGGGGCTCTGAGGGTCCCCAAGATAGGACTCACCTGGCACTGGCAGGTATAACAGGGGTCTGGCGACACCAGCTCAGACCCCAGCAGGCCCTCTGTGCAGTTGCTCAGCGCCTCTGTGAATGCAGATCTCAGTGTTGGAAGTGAAGAGGGCAGGGAACAGGAACTGCATCCCTCTCTGACCTCAGATTTCTCAGGCCCAACGAATACCTATATTCCCAGAACCTTGACTCTGAGGAGGGTAAGACCTCGCTCTCTTTTTCTCTCTGGTTCAGCAAAGAAAAGTTTAGACTTTTTTTGGGGGGGTGGCTCAATCAGAAGGATAAATGAACAATTCACAAATATGCAAATCATCCTTACATAAAGACCATGCTAATCTCTACATCAAGTATGCTTAGTGTTTTTAAAAAATTATGAGTGTATTGCCTGCATGTATGTAAGTGCAACCTGTGTCCTGTAACATTCTCAGAGGCTGGAAGAGGGTGTTGGATTCCTCTGGAACTGGAGTTACAGTTGTTGTTAGCTGCCATATGGATGCTGGGAATTGAACCCAGGTCCTCTGCAAGAGCAGCCAGTGCTCTTAACCACTGAGCCATCTCTCCAGCCCCACGTTTAACATCTGAAAGCAACTTTCCTAGGCTACTAAGTGTGTATATGGGGGTGGGTGGGTATTGTTTGGAAACTGACACAGCACACCTCCCTCAGCCTGAGGTCACTGAGAACAGTCAGGCTGCCTGGCCTGTTCTCCTTGTCACTTCTTTTTATATAATTTGACAGAACAGCAGATTGAGGCATCCCAGGTTCCAGTCCTAGTCCCTGCTCCATCACTCAATGCCTTTGTCACTTTGACAGATCAACTGACTTATCTGAGACTCAGTTTATTCATATGTAAAAAGAGAATCATCCCACTTTACCTGACGGGGTCACTGTGAAAATTAAATGAGATACAATTTATTAGAAGCACCAAGTAGAGCGTGGTATGCATAAGGTGCTTAAAAGAGTCCTCTTCTTCTCACCCTTTGAAGTTCATCTTTGCAAGAATATATATCCCTGGGACTGGAGAGATGGCTCAGTGGTTAAGAGCAGTGGTTGCTCTTGCAGAGGACAGGGGTTCAATTCCCAGCACCCAAATGGCAGTTAACAACTGTCCTAACTCCAGTTCCAAGGGATGCTCCAACACCCTCTTCTGGTCTCCACAGGCATTGCACAACATGGGTGCACTTATGTACATGCAAGCAATACATTCACACACTTAAAATAATAAAAGAATATATATCCCTGTCGATGGCTGTGATAGTTGTGCAACATAATTATACTGAATACCACTGAGCTGTAACCTAAACTAAGACAAGAAACTCTATGTTACTACAGAATCATATTATTTGACAATTAGAACTTGAAAAAACAAGAACCATGCCTACAGCTCGAGCTTGCATGGCAAAGTGGGACCATTGCTGAAACACTGCTTCCACAACAAAGGGAAGATAGCTGTGTTGGGTAAACTGGAAGTCTTAAATCTAGGAAACAATTGGCATATCTTTCAATATTTATAATAAAATATATAACTTTCTGGCCAGGTGTGGTGGTGCATGCCTTTAATCCCAGCACTTGAGAGGCAGAAGCAGCTAGATCTTTGTGAGTTCAAATCCAGCCTGGTCTACATAGTGAGTTCCAGGCCAGCTGGGGCTACAGGAGAGCCTGTCTTAAAAAGACAAAACAAAACCAAAAAATATATAACTTTCTTTACCTCTCCACCCTCTTTATAAATTCTTATTCAAAGAAAAGGAAAGAACAAAAATAGCTTTCCCTGTCCCTGCAGCTGAGCCCATTCAACAGCCCTCTCAGGGCCTCACTTCAATTGCCAGCCTGCAGCGCCACCTGCTGGACAGGATGCACCACACACTGTATTCAGCTTTCCAGCTCTGTGTGGCTCACTTTGGAGCTGTGCAAGGATCACCCACCTGGACAAGAGCTTCCAGAATGGTCTACTTGAGTCAAGAGAGGGCTGGGGTGGGGGTGGCAGGGGGGTGCTGGAGAGATGGCTCGGCGGTTAAAAGCACTGGCTGCTCTAGCAGAGGACCCAGGTTTGGGTCCCAGTGCCCATATAGCAATTAACAACCGTCTGTAACTCCAGCTCCAGGGGATCTGACACCCTCTTCTCACCTCCACCAGCATTGCATGACATGGGTCCACTTATACACATGCAGGCAACACACTCGTACATATAAAATAAAATAAATATTTTTTTTTTAAAGAGATAGGGCAATGGAGGAGAGGTGACCAACTCTTCTAGCATTTCTCTGGGGGGTGCAGCCTGGCCCTCCTAGTTTATATACCCCACATCCTGGAACTCACGGGCACAGGTGGGACAGCAGCGCTGGGGCCCAGGAGGCAGAAGCTGGCTGGGTGGGCAGCCCACCAGACTGGGACACAGTTGCCGGTGACATTGAAGGCTGGGAGGCCCCTCAGGCTGCAGCTACAAGGATGAATGAGCAGAGGTGGGTCCCAGGCCATGGAAGCTGAGTTGTTCCCTTTCCCAGGCTGTGAGTCCTCCATTTGTCTGCTGCACCTTGGTCTTTGTGTAGTGTGGGCATGTCTAGAGACAACTCAGTGTCCCCTCTGGACTTGCTCCCCACCCCATGCCTTAATCCAGAGATTATATCTCCTACTTTTTCAAATTACTTGGTTCTGAACCATTATGTGACCTTTGACCCTTTGGTATTCTCACGCTATCCTCCCCTCTCCTCTGCCTGTCTCCTGACCTATGACATCATTTATCATTACTTTTTTTTTTCCTGAGGCACCATCTTCTGTAGCCCAGGTTGCCCTTAAATTTGATATGTATAGGGCTGGAGAGATGGCTCAGCAGTTAAGAACACTTGCTGTTCTTCCGGAGGACCTGGATTCAATTCCCAACACCCACATAGCAGCTAATGACCATCCATAACTCCAGTTTCAGGGGATTCAGTGCTCTCTTCTGACCTCTATGGGCACTACATGACATAGGTACACTTACATACATGCAGGCAAAGCACTCATATACAGAAAATAAAAATAATAAAAAATTTTTTTTGGTATTTTTGAGACAGGGTCTCCCTATAGCCCCAGCTGGCCTGGAACTCACTATGTAGACCAGGATAACCTCAAACTCACAGAGCTCCACCTGTCTCTACCTCCTGAGTGCTGGGACTAGAGGCATGTGCCACCAAGCCTGGCTATAAAAATATTTTTTAAGACTTGATATGTAGCTGAGCATGGTGGTGCATGCCTTCAATCCCAGCACTTGGGAGGCAGAGGCAGGAGGATCTCTGTGAGTTCAAGGCCAGCTGTAACTACAGAAGACCCTGTCTCAAAAAGACAAAAAAGAAAAAAAAAACGACATGTAGGCAAGGGTGGCCTTGAATTCCTGACTCTCCTGCCTCTACCCCCCCGCCACTATTAGGATTATAGGTGTGCACCACCATACCAGCTTAAGTGGTGCTGAGGACCAAACTCAAGGTTTCCTGCATACTAGGCAGGCAATCTATCGACTGAGCTACATCCTTAGCCTTCACCATTACCTTTCAAACACAATGCACACACTTCCCACATGGGTCCCCTACCACCCCTGCAAACCTCCATCCCAAAAGCCAGCCAGGGGAGTCTGCCCATAGCCTCTCCATAATCAGACCCTATCTAAGCCCAAGCCTGGTTCCACTGACCCAAACCTAGCCTTAGTCCTGGGTCTAGAGACACAATCTGATTTCCATGCTGCCCACTCTTTGTAGTGCCCAACCCCATGCTCTGCCATCTCCTACCTCACAGATGCACACTTCACAGGGGTCTGCCCCAGGCTGGAAGCTCTCTCCAGGCTCATACTTCTGGCCCTCATGCTCACAGTCTTAAAGTGGGGCAAGAACAGAGCAGGGCAAGGGAAATTTCAGGCAGGCAGCAATGCCTAATGAGAGGCTTCTCCACCCTCCAGCTCCTGCCCTCCATCCTGGGACTAGGGAGTGTAAGTGTACAACAATGAAGGCCACTTCCTTGAGCCTCCCCCACTGCCACCCTGCCCACCACAGAAGCAAGGAGGTGTGAGTGCCCCACCCCTGGGATCCCTCCCACCCCAGGCTCCCAGTACCAGAGCATCGAGGGCAGCAGTCACTGGGCCCCTGGTGGGGCCGAGCACAGGAGATGACACATTGGATTCGGGCACAGGTGACAACACCCTCATGACACATGCAGGAGGAGCAGGGGCTGTCAGTGGGCACCCAGCTGCTGCCTTCAGGATGCTCCTCCCCATGAGCCAGGCAGCCTGTGTCCCGGGTGGGCACGAATAAGCTTTAAGTCTGAGATCTGGGTATTTGCCACTCCCTTGTGGTCAGTAGGATTTGTGGGCAATAGGAGGGGGTTCCGCAGGGATATGGCAGGGAAATGGGTTACAGCAGAACTCCTGTTTGTAGTGGTGAGGGGGAGCTACTTGCTTCTTAGACCAAGCTGCAAGCAGCAGGCACTGTCTGTGAAAGCCCAGCACACAGCAGTCAGTATGCAGCAGGCATGTAATAAATCCACAGGATGAATGTACGGCTCTCACTAACCACAAGGCCCAGGTATCTCTCTGAGTCAGTCTACTCCTATACTCAGTAGGAATTTAGACCAGTCCTGCCTTGTTCACAGGATGAGAGATGCTGGGTTGGTTTGGAGTTAAGTATACAGTGTGTGGGATGAGGAGCAGCAGGTTGGCTAGGAAAGGCTGAAGTTCTAAAGCCAGTGGCTAGGATACATATCTTGATGCTGCTGCCCACTAGCTGAGTGACCAGGCAACTTATGCTACATCTTTGGGTCTCAACTTTCTCATCCTTAAAAAATGGGATTAAGGGAAACAGTGAGATGGCTTAGTGGGTAAAGACACTTGCTGCCAAGCCAAATAACCTGATTTGGATCCCCAGAAACCACAGGTGGAGGGAAAGGACTCTTACAAGTTGTCCTCTGACCTCCACATGCATGCCATGATGTGTAACACCCCACCCTAATAAATGAATAAATGTAATTAAAAATAGGAGTAAAGACAGCACATACAGGTAAGATTATTGCTTTGCTTAAATGAGGCAATATATGCTCAGGGTCTGGCACACTGTATATACAATGCTCCATAAATGTTAATTGTCATGATTGTTACTATGAGTGGAGAATGGTTAGGAAAAGGGGAACCTAGCCAGTACCCCGGGCTGGGCTATGCTGAAACAGGAAGAGCTGAATGTGGACTAGACAATTAAGGACTGAGTTGAGGGAGGGACAGTAGGGAGAGCAGGGAAATGGGGCAGATGGAGAGATACAGGGTCAGGCATACCTCTGCATCGAGGACAACAGCTCCCTGGCTCTGTGACCTGAAGCAGGCAGGGCAGGGATGGGCACCGCACCTGCACACAGCTGACTTGGCCAGCCTAAAGGAGATGCAGGGCCAAAGGCTTGCCACAGAGGCCTGGACCCAGAAGCATGCTGGCCCACCCCTTGCCCAGCCTTGCTCCTGGGTACCTGACAGCTGCAGTGTTCACAGCTGCCTTCAGGGCCCTCAAATTCCTCCCCATCTTGGTACTCCCGGCCCTGAGAGCGGCAGCCTGTGGGGGACACACTTCCTGTGAGAAGAGGGCTTGTGCTACCCTGCCCTACCATGCCCAACCTCAGACCTGGCAGGAGATGAAAGGGAAAGATGTGCACGGGGTCTGGGCATACAGAAGGTAGCTTACTGTGGCAGATAGGGCAGAAACAGGGGCCTGGAGAAGGGTGTGTGCAGAGAGCTGGGGGACACGGTTTCTTCTGGCAGTGCATGGAACCTTCCTGAGGGAGAGATCACACTGCTATTGGATTCCCATGTCACCTTCAAACCAAGCTGCACTGCCCCTTGGCAGGCACCCTACTAAGCTTGTCAAGCCCCAAACTCTCTCCCTTGACCTGAGAGACCTGATCCTGGCCCTGTCCCACCAGTTGTCACAGGCAGTGTACCCCTTCCCACCTAGGTAGAGACAATGTCTTCTAGGCCTGAACAGAGGATAAGGACTAAGAAGATACAAAGACCCTAAAGGTTCCATCTCACCTGGCAGGTACAGAGGGAGCAGGTGGGGTCAAGAGGGTCAGGAAGGGTCTCTCCAAGGGAAGCAGTGACCCCGTGGTACAGACATCCTGGCAAAGTGAGGAATGCAATGGTAGGGCCACTGTCAACACAGCCCCCAATTGTTATATGTGGCCCTACAGCCATGCCTGGGGCTCCCTCCATCTACAAGCTTAGGGGGAGACAGCATGGAGGAGAGAGGCGGAAGGTAAGAAGTCATGGGCCACAGGTTTCTGTAGAGATTTGCATGCATGAAGGGGCTGGAGGACAGCAGACACTGTGGGAAGAAGGTGAGGGGAAAGACAAAGAGGAATGTCCTGACTGTGTGGGAAGAGGAGAGGGTGGCACAGGCATGCTGAACATGTGGCCAGGTGGGCTGGGACAGGGAGGGTGGACTAGAGAAGCTGCCCCTCCTGGTTGGTGACTCCAGGATACTGAACAGTTTACAGGAGGGTTGAGTGGCATTTAAGCAAGGCAAAAAGACAGTTTACAGTTTAGAAGACAAAGGACCAACTACTTGGTGAATGTAACAATCTGGTGTGAAGTAACAGTAGGGACAGAGAAGAGGGCAGGGCTCAGATTTGGGAATTCGATCAGGGTGTGGGGAGAAGAATCTGTGTCTGTGTGTTTATCTCAGAGCATGGTAATGTGTCTCAACTGCATACAAACCTCCTGCCCACTGGTGCCCAGACCCTTGGGAGTCCCAACAGAGGTAAGGGTAAGGCAGGTGCCATCCTACCCTGGCAAGTTGGGCAGCAATGCCCAGGTACAGTGAGTGGGTGGCTGCAGCTGGGAGGCTCACAGGGCTGGTGGGTGCAAGTCACAAAGCCCCCAAGGCAGGTGCACAGATTACAGGGTTCCCGGGGGTGCAGGAACTCCTGGCTGCTTAGGTAGGATGTCCCCAGATACTCACAGCCTATCAGAAAGGACAAAGAAGGAGGGCAGAAAGGAGACAGATGAAAGCCATCATTCTCTGAGTTTGGCCTGACATGAGGCCACAGCCTCAAAAACCTGGCATCTGTGGGGCTTGGGGGTAGGGTAGGGTCCAGGCCCTTGGCAAAGGAGTCTCAGTGGGTGGGGTTTGTGCTGGCCAAAAGGCAGGCTTTCTCCCCTGCAGCTTGCAAGAAATCCCTTTATCCATCTATAGTGAAAATCCTCAAGGCTCTGACCCTGGGATTTGATGCTCAGCAGGCCACTGCGAGAAGGTACCAATTCTCCTAGTTGAGGGTAGGGGACATGGTGCTATAGGTTCAGAGTACCCTTTCTAGTGCTCTGGCAAGCCCTAGTTGATTAAGAAGGGCAGTTCCCCTGGGCTCCTCTTTGACACCTGCATGATCTCTTTTTAGAAAAGACAGAGTAGACTGGGCGTGGGGGTGGGTGCACATCTTTAATCCCACCACTCAGGAGGCAGAGGCAGAAGGGAGGATCTCTGTGAATTTGAGGCCAGCCTGGTCTACATAGTGAGTTCCAGGCCAGCTGGGGCTACAGGAAGACTCTGTCTCAAACAAACAAACAACAACCAAACAAACAAACATTAAAAGGTGTGTGCCACCACACCCTACATGTGGGTTTTGAAACAGTATCTCATGTAGCTGAGCTGACCTTCAACTCCTGATCTTCTTGCCCAAAGTTCCCCAGCCCTGGAATTACAGGCATGTGCCACCATATCCAGCAACATTGTATTTTAATTGTGTTTTATGGTACTCTTCTATTCCTGGCAAATCTAATTTTCCATTTACTCCATCTAGGGGGTTGGTGGGATGGTTCAGTGGGTAGAAGCACTTGCTGCTGAACCTGACAAGTTGAGCTTGATCCCCAGGACCCACATGGCAGAAAGACAGAACCGATTCCTAAAAGTTGTCCTCTGACCTCCATGTAAATAAATTTAAACTAGGGTGTTTATTTGAAGAAAAGTACTAAATAAATAAAACTAGAGCTGGTAGAAAGTGTATAGTAAAAATGCTAAAATAAGTTGAGTTTGCTGATTGGAGTCTGTAATTCCAACATTTGGGAGGTGAAGGCAGAAAGATCAGGAGTTCAAGGTCATCCTCTGCTAAAGAGCAAGTTTGAGCCAACATGGGCTACATGAGGCCCTGACTCAGAAACAAAACAGGGGCTGGAGAGATGGCTCAGCCATTAAGAACACTGGTTGCTCTTGCAGAGGACCTGGGTTTCACTCCCAGCACCCACATAGTGGTTAACAACTGTCCTTTCCTCCAGTTCCAGGGAATCTGCTGCCCTCTTCTGACTTCCTCGGCATTGCATGACATGGGTGCACTTATACACATGCAAGCAATACATTCATACATGTTTTTTGTTTTGTTTTGTTTTTAAAAAAGGCCACCCTTGTTATACAGTGAGTTCCAGGGCCAGTTAGAGTTACAAGGTGAGATCCTGTCTCAAAAAAAAAAAATTACTTTTCTTGGGGCTGGAGAATTGGCTCAGTGGTTAAGAGCACTGGCCTCTCTTGCAGAGGACCCAGGTTCAATTCCCAGCACCCACATGGCAGCTAGCTAGCAACTATCTGTAACTCTAGTTCCAAGGGAATCTGACTCCCTCTTCTGAACTTTGCAGGCATTGCATGACTCAGATGCATGTTCATATATGCAGGCAGTACACTCATACACATAAAAAATAAAAATAATGAATAAAATATTAAAAATCACAGTTCCAAGATAATAGAAGAGTGACTGAATGAAAAAGGAGTGAACTATGTTGAACTCAATTCTTTTTTATGGTAGTTAAAATTAAGCCCAAAGTGTGGGGCGTGGTGGTACAATGCAGTACCAGGACTTTGTGTAGATCTCTATGAGATCCAGGGCAGTCTGGACTACATAGGGAGTACAAGAGGAGCTGGGGCTACAGGGAAACCCTGTCTCAAATCCCCTCCCCCCAAATGAAGCCCAAAGTGATTAGGTTAATTTGCCCAAGTTCACACAGCCCAAGAAAGAAGACAGAAGAACATTCAGGTGTTCACACAGGCTTTTTTTCCTACTGTAAAAACTGTTTGACTATTTACTCTCTAGGACAGTGAAGGGGATGCTGATTCAGCTCTCCTGTTAACACCCCACCCAGCGCCAGTGTCATCGTGTTCTCACACTCCTCACTCACCATCACAGGCAGGACAGCAGTCATCCCTGGCAGGAAAGGGACACTGTGCAGGAGCACAAGCCTTGGGCTCACAGTTGACACTGCCCTCCCAGCAGAGGCACACGTGGCATGGGACATTGGGTGATGGGAAGCGCTCCCCACTGGCAAACTCCTTCCCCTGGTACAGGCAGCCTAGGGAGAAGGGCAGGGGCTGGGGACCCTGGTGGCTGTCTCCTATATTCTTACTGAGCAGCACCCCCACATGAGGAGTGGGCTTGGAGAAAGGAGAACCTCTGGGGTGGCACTTTCTTTTGGGAGGGGAGCTGGGGTGCCGAGAAGTGGGGGCATCACCAGGACAGTACCATCGCAGGAGGGGCAGCAGGGGCCCCGGCGTGGGTGGGCGCAGGGTGCAGGCAGGCAGGGCAGTCGCTGGCAGGACACAGAACCATCCAGGCAGAGGCAGCGGCTGCAGGGGTCTCCCGGAGGGAAAAAGTGCTCCTGGTGGCGGACTGGCACTGATTCACCAGGTTGCTGGCAGCCAGCAGGGGCATCTGCAGAGAGACAGTGCATCACCAGAGGCCAGGAAGAACACTCTGGGGAGCCCCAGAAGTGGAGCCCGAGGGAGCAGCTAGTACCCCAACACTGCGGGCAGCAGTCTCCTGGAGTCAGGACAGGCTGCAGACAGGTCAGTGGGGGGCAGCGGCGCACCAGGCACTGCACGTTTCCATTCTGCAGATGGACAGACAGGATGGATTAGTGCAAAGTGACCCTTTTCCCACCTCCCCTCTTCTCCAAGTTGCACACTCACCAGACAGCGACACAGGCGGCAGGGATCAGTGGGATGGGGAAAGTCCACTCCGTTGGGGTACTCTTTCCCGCCAAAGGCACAGCCTGGAGAGCGGGGCAGCTGTAGGACTCAGGGAGGTCTGACTGTCCCCATGGAATAAGTACTGTTGGGGAGTCAGCATCCAAAGGGTGCCCCTCCCCCCAGGCAGGCCACCTCACCACTGCAGTTGGTCCTGCAGCAGGTGCTGGGCAGGGGGTGTCCACAGGCAGCACTGGGGCAGGCCCGGGGCTGGCAGTGAGCTTGGCCTTCCTGACACAGGCACTCCTGGCAAGGGTCTCTGGGATGAGGAAAGTGCTGCCCATCCACAAATACCTGTGCCTCTAAGATGCAGTCTGGGTAGCAGACAGTGGGGGCAAGAGTTGGGGGCTGACAAGGCCAAGTGAGACCTAGAGCTTCTCTGCCCCTAGAATCCAGAGCCACTAGAGCCACTGAGAAGAGCCAGCTTGGGAAGAGGGGGCTGTGTGTGTAGGAGTGTGTTTTGCTCTCATAAGTGTGTACATTTGAGTACACATGCAGGCAGATGTGTGTCTCTGATGGTGAGATCAAGAGTTCACATAAGTGTGAGCCTGTGACACATCCCAGTGCAGCACTCTCCATGTATGCAGGGATCATGGACCATCACACCCCCATCCCATCTCCCACATGGCACTTGTGAATATTTGTTGTATGAACCTGAGTTACACAGGTGCCTATCTGAGTTCTTCTGAGAATTGTAAGTGAAAATTGTAAGATAAGAGAGAAGGGTGGTGTAGTTACTCAAAAGGATAACAAATTTCTATCCTCCCCCACCTGCCTGCCCTTGTGAGTTCCAGAGAGTTCTGGCTCTGTAGGACCACAATACAATTCAAGCTGGGCATGGTGGCACATGCCTTTAATACCAGCTCTCCTGAGGCATAGGCAGGCAGATTTCTGTGAGTTCAAGGCCAGCCTGGTCTACATAGTGAGTTCCAGGCCAGCCAGGACTACAGGGAGACCCTGTCTCAAAAAGACCAAAATACAATTCAGAAAACCATTGCTTTTGTTGGGCCTACAGGCTGTAGGATAGCAGGGTCTGGACCATCAGGTCAGTCAGATATAGTCAGCACATACCTGGGCACCTGGGGCAGCACTGGCCTGGTCCATTCTGGGGCTCAGCACAGGTCGTCAGAGGGCAGTTGACCAAGGAGCACCTCACAGTCCCATCCTGGGAGCAGGGGAGAGGTTATGGGGTGGGCCCAGGAGGGGCTCAGCAGGACAGCTGTAAGCCTAGAAATATACCTCACAGTGGCAGGTATGACAAGGGCTGTCCACATCCGTGAAGTTCTGTCCATTGGCATACACTTGGCCATGGTAGGTGCAGTTCTCACAACTGGGGCAGCAGGCACCTGGGCAGGGAAGGCTGGTCAGGGTGGGACGGGCAAAGCCAAAGAAGAAAGGCAAGATCTGGCTGGGCACTCACCAGGTGGCTTGGCAGGATGTTGGCAGGGGGCTGGGGAACAGAGCATAGCCCGGCACACAGGCACCCCATCTTGGCAGGAGCAGGTGGTGCAGGGCTGACCATCCAACTCCCACTGGATCCCCTCAGCAAACTCCTCTCCATTGAGCACACAGGCTACAGCAAGGGGGGCTGTCACCATGGCAACCTAATACCTTCATACATCCTTGTCCTTTCCAGCTCACAGGGATCCTGATTGTATCCCCACCATAGCCTCTGAACAAAGTGAAATACTTGGACACCTGGAGCACCACCTCTTACTGAGGTGAAACACTCTCCTCAAACCTTACTCCATGAAAGTAGTGTTCTTGGCAGCAGCTTTTTTTGTCCCCACACAAACACACCTGAGCAGAGGTGGGGGCCAGAGGCAAGCAGGGCACAAGGGGCCACTGGACAGTCCTGCTCTTCACAGGAGACTTCGCCAGCCTAGGAGGGAGGCCAAGTGAGATGCCCTTAAGGAATGAGACAAAATTGGGCAGGAAAAGGAAGGGCTACCCACCTGACAGGAGCATCGGAGGCAGCGGCCCCTCTCCTGGAGGGTGAAGGTCTCCTGATTCCGATATTCGTGTCCCTGGTACTTACAGCCTGAACAGGAGGACAAGGGTCTGGGGGACAGAACTGGTGGCTGAGAAAGAAGTTTCAAGCCACCCCAAGGCATCTATATCCATCCTGAGGAAGATCACCTAGGTATGTCCTCCAGGACACCCTGCCTGTACCCCACCACACACAACACAGAGGTGTGGGTCCCATCGTGGTATCTACTTTTCCATGAGAAGGTGAGATGAGAACTCACCTATGGAGTAGGAGCTTAGGAAAGCAAAGCTCATCACCATCCCAAGCCTATTCCTAATCAGTGCCTGCCCCTCACATGGTGACCCCGCCCCACTCACCATCACAGACCGGGCAGCACTGCCCAGGGATCCTGCCCGGGTATCTGCAGGGTGCAGGTGGGCAGGGCAGAAGCTCACACTGGACAGTCCCATTCTGCCAACAGGGCCCAGTCAGCAGGCAACAGGCAGGCCCTGGATCCAGGCCCTCCCTGCCAGGTAGCCTCACTCACAGCACAGCGGCAGCTTGAGCAGGGGTCCCCAGAGCCCACAGGCTCCCCACTGTGGTGTTCCCGCCCATTTAGGAAACAGCCTGTGGGGAAGAAGGGATCAGACCCTCCTCAAGGCAACCTCTCTGCTCCACTCCAGGCTGTCATAGTTAACCCACTTTGGGTCAACCATCAGCATTCTGAGCCCCTCTGGAGACTCTTGACTCACCATCACACACAGGGCAGCAGGTGCCTGGGAGGGGCCGGGCAGGGTATGGACATAGGCTGGCACATTCTCGCTGACGGCACTGGATATGGCCCTCCTGGTAGGGGGAAGGGTGGGCAGGGGAAAGACCTCCCAGGGATCAACCAAGTAGCAGAAATGGCATTAGAATACAGCTATCCACACACTGGCTGTTCTTATGGAATGACATGCACCCCCCCCACACACACACACACCGGCCAATTCCTGTTAAAGTGGTAGCCCCTGGTGACTCATAATACGATCTTATTTGGAAACAGGGTTGGTGCGGCTGTAATTAGTCAATAAGGTCATCCTGGAGTAGGTTGTCCCCCTAATCCAGTATGATTTAGTGCCCCTATAAAAAGGGGTATTTAGACTCATACACATACACAGGGAGACTGCCACAATAATATCAAGTCAAAGATCCGGATGCCAGAGCTAGAGAGATAGCTCAGTTAAGAGTACGTACTGCTCTTGCAGAGGACCTGGGTTTGATTCCCAGCACCCACATTAGGCAACTCACAACTGCTTGCAACTCCAGTTACGGAGGATCCAATGCCTTGGCCTCTGTAGGCACCTGCAGGCCTGTGTACATGCCTACGTGCAAACACACACATACACATAAATTAAAATAAAATCAAGGCTGCAGAGATGGCTTGTGATTTAAAGTACTGGCTACTCTTGTAGAGGATCTGAGTTCGGTTCCCAACACCTATATGATGGCTAACTACTGTCCATAACTCCAATTCTAGGGAACCCAATGCCCTTTGTGGGTATTGCATGACACAGTGGCACTTACATATGTGCAGACAATACACTCATACACATAAAATAAAAATAATAAACAAAATATTAAAAACTGCTCTTGCAGAGGACCTGGGTTCAGTTCCCAGCACCCACATTGGGTGGCTCATAACCACCTGTAACTCCAGCTCCAGGGAATATGATGCCCTCTTCTGGCCTCTGCAGGCACTTCATTCATGTGCACAAACACATTCAGATACACACATTCACATAATTAAAAAATATTTAAAAGGTCAGGTGTGGTGACCTTTAGTCCCAGCAAATTGGAAGGTAGAAGCAGGTGGATCTCTGTGAGTTCTAGACCAGTCAGGGCTACACAATGAGACCTCCATCTCAAAACCCATATATGTATATATAAAACCAGGATGGGTGTGGTGGCACATTTCGTAAATCCTAGTACTCAGGAAACAGAGGCAGGCAGAACTCTGTGAGATCAAGGCCAGTCTGGTCTACATAGCAAATTCCAGGCCAGCAGCTGGGGCTACAGGGAGACCCTGTCTCACAGCCTCTAAACAAATCAAACCTGCCACACCTTGATCTTGCACTTCTGGCCTCCAGAACCATGGAATCGATTTGTGTTGTTTAAGTTACTTAGTTTGTGGTCCTTAGTTACAGAAGCCTTGGGAAACTAGTGTTGATGCCCAACCTAGCATGTTACCTAAGCTCTCTGTGACCCAATTTACCTATCTGAAAAAAGAAAGTAGTAGTCCTCTGCTCATGGGCTTATGGGGTTGAACTGAAAAGTGCAGTGGGATATCTGTCTTTGAAAGCTGGTACTTAAAAGGTGGTTGCTGCTGCTCCTCATAGCTTATTCCAAGCAAACCCTATCTCTTGAATTCATACCCATACCCCTGGCTCACTGCCCCATGCCTCGACCAGGGTATAGGCAGCTGGGGGCTCTTCTCACAGGTGAACTGGGAGGGGAGGACATGGTTGAAGTGGGGTTGGGTATCTCAGGTTTACAATGGCGTTCTAGTACTTAGCAACTGTTGGGAAGCCCCATGGCTCTCTCTTAGCCCTCACGAACAGCCCTTTCACATGCCTCCCTGACGTGAGGGCCTGCAGGTCCCTAGCTTCCAACTTGCTCTTTATTCCCTATTCCTCTTCTCCCACCCCCAAACCCCTGCACTCATCCTTGAAGGCCTAGGTAAACACCACCTGCCCATGAAGCTCTAGATGCATGCTGCCCCAAAGCAAGATAACACAAGTCACACAGGTCATGTAAAATTTTTTCAAAGTCAACTTTTGAAAAGTCAAATTGTATATTAATTATATAATCTATTTTGCCCATCACATTCAAAATAGTATTTCAACAAGTAACCAATATTGTATATGAATATTTTTCATCTCATTTTTTTCTTAGTAAACTTTATAAAACCCATCACTATTTACAGTGAACATATGGACATACAAAGCATACATTATAATGAAGTTTTTGCTGTGTAGTCCCATGAAAAACAAGTATCCCAAAGAAGACCACATGGAGTCTATTAAATCCTATCAGAAATTTTAAATTACAACCCTAAGTACCTCAAAATTTCCCATGGAATAAAAAGAGAAGGAATTCTACCCAAATCCCCATTTGATGTCACCAATGCCACATAAGGACATAATAATAAAATATAAATAAAGGTTAATATAGACTAATCCCTGTTCTTGTGAATTGGAGGCAAGTGGATCAGTTATTCAAGGTCAGCCTTAGTCACATACTAATACATCATTTTATCTCAAAACAAAAGACCAAAACAGACCAAGAAAAGCTATAGACAACTTTTGGAAAGAAATCTCAATTACATAGTGGAAAACTGAATTCAACAAGTGAGTTTTCTTCCAGGGATGCAAGAATGCCTCACATTTTCAGATTAACAATGTGAATGAAAGCACAAGCATATTCAAAGATAGAAATCATATAATGAGCAAAAAAGGCTTTACTAAACCTCTGTATCCATTTGTGATTCCCTTTTTTGAGACTTTCATACCTGAGTATATTTGCATTATTTCCACCCTCCTTGCATTCCTTTTATCCTACCATCTTAAATTACTGTGTACTGCATGATTACAGTACATCTTGGTTTTCTCCCTCCCTTTCTTTTATGGGGGTGGTCAGGGAGGAGTGTTAGAGACAGGACATGGTCTCACTGTGTAGCCCACACTGTCTTCATACCCATGATCTTCCTGCTTCAGCCTCCTAAGTACTGGAATTACAGGCATGTGTCACCACATCAGGTTACATCTTGGTTTCATATATATGTGTGTGTGTGTGTGTGTGTGTGTGTGTGTTTGAGACAGGGTCTCCCTATAGCCCCAGTTGGCCTGGGACTCACTATATAGACCAGGTTGCCCTTGAACTCATAGAGATCTGCTTGCCTGCGCTTCCTAAGTGCTGGGATCAAAGGCGTGCACCACCATGCCCGGGTGCTTCTTATTTTTTAAGACAGGTTCTCACTAAGTAGTTCAGGCTACCCTCAAACTCATGACTTTCCTGTCTCTGCTAAGTGCTGAGGTTAAAGGTACGAGCCATCACATCTAGCCTATTTCAGTTTTGACTAGCCACATCTCAAGGGCTTGGGGTCATATGCAGTAGAAGCTACTGAATTGGATATTGCAAGTCAAACTGTTTTTCTCACTCCCTGCAGCTTTAACTACCCAGCATGCTCTATCCCACTGGCTTCCTTCCACCCATGAGCTCCTTGAGTTAGAATTACCGGACTGCTTAACATAGCTGTGCTCAGAGCAGGCACATACGTCCCATGCTCACAGGGCCCAGGGCTCATCTTTTTTATCTCTGTCCCTTCTCAATGCCCATGGATGTGACCCATGGAACGAAATTATGAATCCAGGTGCCCTGAGGGCAGGGTAGGGTGAGGGCCAGCCCAGGGGTGGTCCCAGGACTCACCAGGCACTGGCAGATGCGGCAGGGGTCTCCAAGTGCTGTCCATTCTTGGCCATGGTCCCTATGAGTGTCACCTTCTATGCAGCCTCGGGCTGAGGACAGAGATAAGGCCTTATGGGAACTGGTCTGGACCCCTGCCTACCTTACCCTCCTCACATGCCCTTGCTTCTTCCTAGACCATTAGAGGCACCCAGTGTGGTGTGGCCACTCCACCTCTCCCTTTAAGACTTGCCATTCATACATTACACCATCCCACTAACACATTTCCTCAAAGCCAAGTGTCAGGTCTAAGCCCTCTCTCCTGGAATGCTCCCCATCTTCTTTGTTCCTTCTCTCAGCTAACTGCTCTTTATCATTAAGAATCATCCCAGTACAGGCTCCCTCTGGGACACTATACCTTCTGTGCCCAGTCAGACTTGATCTCCTTCCTCAGATTCTACAGTACCTGGCCCCTGCTTCCACACCTGCCTTCCTAACATTTCTTTATAATATTGATGTGATTTGGGGTCACCCTCAAGTTGGTAATCCCTGAGAGGGGATACTGTATTGGGTGGCCAAAGTTATTTATTATACAATACTAGAAGGTATAGAATATTGTGTGCATCTTACAAATGGGGAAACTGAGGCACAATGACTTAGAGTCATGTAACTACTAAGACAACGGCACATGTTGAGTTTGGTTACTGCAGGTTGAGGGCGTGCTTGGACTGGCAAGGTTCCACCACTGATTAAGTATCAGAGGGTGATAGGACGGGCTTAAGGGTTGAAAAAACAGTGTGACAGCCTGCCGGGTACTCTACAAGGGAAGGATCAGGGGTTCTCACCTTGGCAGGCTGGGCAGCAGTGCCCAGGCCTCGGGACAGGCTCAGGGCAGGGGCTGGGCAGGCACTTCACAGGCACACAGCGAACCAGGCTCCTCTACAATGGACAATGGCTGAAACACCCTGGGTGCCACTCACAGAGGGTTCAAACTAGACACATGTCCAGTGGGGATAGAGGATGAACTTTGGGTTTGGGGGTTTTTTTTGGGGGGGGGTTGCTTTTTTTTGGTTTTTTTTTTTTTTGAGAGAGGGTCTTGTTGTAGCCATGGCTTGCCTGGAACTCACTCAGTATGTAGACCAGGCTGGTCTGGATCTCACAGAGATCCATCTACCTCTGCCTCCTGAGTGCTAGGATTAAAGGGGGCATGCCACCATGCTCAGCCTCAAGGAATAACTTAGATAGCACCAGCTCTCAGAAGGCATGTGGAGAGAATGGCCAGCATGATACATGATGGTACAGGGTGTATCCAAGGAAAGGCAGGCCTGGGCAGAGATGGCAGGGACTCACCAGGCAGGAGCACTGGAGGCATGGGTTGGAACTGGACAAGAAGCTGGCCCCTTCCTCATGAAGTTGCCCTTCATACTCACAACCTAGATGGTTGCCAGGATGATAAGCAGGTCACCAGAAAGTAGGGTAGATGAACATTCCCCACGGGAAGGCAAGACCCCAAGTAGGTATGGACCCACTGGGCCTGAGGGGACAGAGGAGCAAGCAAGATGGGAGGTCACCTGGCCGGCAGATGGGGCAGCATTCCCCAGGTGGGGTGTAGCTCTCCAGGCAGTTGAGCTCAGAGCATGAGGGCCCCTGGCACCGCACAGTCCCTGCCTGCAGAGCAGACATTGAGCCTTCCCTTCAACTCTCTCCACCATCCATTCCAGATTATTCTGCAAGGCCTCAAAGGCCTAGTGGCTCCAGACCCTGATGCCTGGGCAGAGGCATGGCCAGGCCTGGGGTATGCAGAGCACCAGGGACATGGATGATGGCAGGAGCCATCTCTTACTTGGCAAGTGCAGATGACACGGGGCCCTGGATGTCACATTTCAGCAGCCATGTGATCCCCAGAATCTTCAAAATCAGGCCTGGGTCCCCAAGTAAGAGACTCAGATGCCTGGGCACCATATCAAAAGGGTACCCATTCAGGGCTGGACAGCTGGTTTTCACATTTACTATACCTTTCTGACAGATAGCAGCCAACTGCCAAACATAGTGTGCTTCCTTTATTTTATAACAGGTGAAAGGGAAGTGTCTTGGCGTCTCCTCTCCCACCCCTCCCCCCAGTCATCAAAGGCTATCATCATATGAGGTAGTATTCTCTCTCTCTCTCTCTCTCTCTCTCTCTCTCTCTCTCTCTCTCTCTCCATTTCTTCCAATTATACAATTTGAAGGAGGAAAGGAAGAGTGCTGGGGCTCTAAACTAGAGCCTCAAGTATGTTAGGCAAGTAGTCTGTCACTAGGTTATATCCCTAGCCCCAGGGTCCCTTTTCTTGTGATCCATCAACTCCCAGGACTTCAGTTTTTTGTCTCTGGACAAGGACTGGCTGGAGCCCTTGTTCTTCCTCACCACCAACTGAAATACCTCTCCTGGTAGGGCTACTAGACAAGGTACATTGGAGTTTCAGATAAATAACACTGTACATTTTTAGTGTAAGAATGTCCCAGCCATGCCTGGTAGTATAGGTCTGTCATCCCACATACTCTAGAGGTTGAGGCAGGAGGATCAAAAGTTCAAAGCCCACCTGGGCTACAGAATAGGTTCAAGGCCAGCCTGAGCACCTCAGTAAGACCCCATCTCAAAATAAGTAAACAAATAAAATAAAAAGTGAAAAAGAGGCCTGGCAATATAGCTCAGCAGTAGAGTTCTGGCCTAGCACAGAAGAAATCCTAGGGTCAATCTCTACACACACACACACACACATATATATACACACACACACACATACACACACCCAGTGTGGTGGATCATGCTTGTAATCACATCTTTGTTCCAGGCTGGGACTTACCAAAGGGCAAGAGAATGAGTTGGCTTAGGATTCATGGACTACCCTCAGTCCAAAGACACAAAAAAATATGTCCCACTCCATCCCCATCATCTCCTGATGCCCTTCACTTCTAGGTATCATCAACTTCCCCAAAGTGGAGGTATCCTAAGAGAACCAAGGGCTTCCTCAGGGTAGAGAAAGCCTGAAGGAGGTGCTGTGGAGCCAGCTGAAAGGGAACAGGCAGGCAGGGGCAAATGGAGGAATGAGGACAATTAGGGTAGCACGGGTAAGGACTGAGGAAAACACCAAAACCACATCCTCTGTCCTTTCTGCCACTGTTGGCCAAACTGAGGAGTTTAGGGGGACCCATCAAGCATGTGACAACTGAGCTCCAGAAAGTAGAAGCAGTTGGAATCAGCCCAAGGTCATGGGTGGCAAGGTTGGGGAGGAAGGGCAGACAGAACCCATTACACAACAACTAGCATAGCACTTCAGCAACAGGTGACTAGAGCGAGGCAGACAGGCAACAGGGACAGCTGTGGGACACCCAGGCAGGTCTTGAGCACTCACCAGGCAGTGGCAGGTGGTACAGGTGTCTGGGGAGAAGGTCTCCCCATGGCCATAGGCCTGGCCATTGTGACTGCAGCCTGAGTTGGAGACAGTGCAGTCATTTGGGACCCCAGTGCCATTCCCAAGCCCCTAAGTGGCCCCAGCAGGTGGATGGGTTGGTACTGACCATGGCAGTGGGGCAGGTTGGGCTGAGGGCCACAGTGTACATTCCCATCCTGGCACACACAGGTGGTACAGGCATCAGGCTCCCAGCGAGCCCCCTCCGGCCAGGCGCGTCCCAGAGCCCAGCACTGGGGAGACGTTAAACGGCACTCACAGGACTCTAGCTGCCTTACCCTGGCCTGCAGGTCCTTGTTCTGGGGGAAAGGAGAGAGGCAGGTACAGCTCAGTGGTACAGTGCTTACCTAGCAGGTGTGAAGCTCTGGGTTAAATCTCCAGCACTATAAAGGAACCCTCTATTTTAGGGTCCTCAGAGCTTCCCATCCCCAAGTCTCTCTCTTCCCAATATTGAACTGTCCACCCTACCCCATCCCTGTCAGCTGGCCTCCATGGTACCTGCTTTCTGAATTCAGTCACCTCCGTCTCCAGCCGCTCCAGCCTCTCCTCCAGGAGCTGCCACGGCTGTTGGGGGGCCCCACCAGGGACTGACGAGTAGGTGGGTGCCTGCTGCTGATAGTCAAGGATGTCAGCAGGGTTAAAGAGTTCCCTGGAGACTTCACCTGACAGGCACAAGAATCCAGTTTTACCCTGTCATTGGGGCCTAGCAAGTTTTCCTGGGCTCTGTCCTCTGAACCATGCTGGGGAGAAGGGTTACCCTGTGCCCAATCCTGTCTACCTGCCCCACTGTCCAGGGAAAGGGGCTTCTGGAGTGGAAGGGGGGAGGTGGGGAAGAACGAGCTATCACAGGAATGGAAGGAGGAAGAGAGCCTGAATACACCAAAGTGACCAGACCAACTTTCCCTCCTTGTCAGGGACACTGATCCTCTGGAGGCACAGGGCAGTATCCAGACCAGGACCAATTTTATTCAATTTCTATGGCTTGATCAACATCACCCTACTCACTCAGTGAGTAAAGTGGGAAATACGGGGCTCAGTGCTGTTTTGTTTTTTAGTGCCATTTTTCTATATCCCTTTCAGACCTCACCAGTCTCTGGATCTGCGTCAATTGTTCCATAATTCGCCCCTCCTTCCTTTCCCCACGACTGAAAAGCAAGCCTCTTTACAAGGGTCTGTTCGTCTCTCCCAAAAAGCAAGTTAAGGCTCCTAGCAGCGAGTTAAGATGGGACCTGTCAGCAGCGCTGCACAGCTTTCCAGCCTGCCTTTAGCGCCCTCCCCAGCAGGGGTTCTAACCCTCCAACCCTTACACGGTCATTATACCACCCCCACCCCATGCCTGTTCCCATCTCCTGCCTTGTGCGTGCAGGACATCCTGTCCCCAGGAATTAGCACTGTTCTGACATGATTCCTCTGCCCAACTTCCACTCGCATGGAGGGTGCCAATGGATAGTCTCAGTATCTGAAACTCTCCATCCAAGCTTGAACCCCTATTTTCTCCCTACCCTCATGGCCCCACATCCCAGCCAGCTCCTCCACTCCTGCTTAAGTAGGCAGAATTTGGAGGCAAGGAGGCAGGAAGAGTCCTCTGATCGGTTCTTTCCCTGGAAGATCGGCAGAAAGTGCTCTTGGGAGGGGTGCAAACCTGGTTGCTCCCCCCCTCCAAATGTCTTCGGGTCCCCCCTCAGTCTCTTCCTACCCTGTTCCTGAAGGAACTCTCCATTCCTGACTGCACCGTGGGAGATGGCCTGACCCGACTCAAAGTCAGTTCTCCCAGCGAGCCTCCCCCCTCCTTTCTGAATAGAAATAATTAATTTCAGACTCCCAGATGCCAGGGCAGCTTCTCACGCTGCTGCAGGACCCCTTGGCAGGGAGGCAGGAGGCCCAGGACCTCTCCTGGGGCCGCTGTCTGGCCGTTTCTCCCCCACCCTGTTAGCCCACCGACAGGGAGGACGAAGACTGAGCACGGAGTTCGCCCAGGGGCGCGTAGACCAGGAGGGGCTGGAGAAGTGCCCCGGGGCCCCATGCGTCTTTCCAGCTGGGCCGAGCCAGAGGTGGGGGCGCGCCCTCGGCGCCCCGACTCACCGCGCGCCGCCAGGGCGAGGCTCCCGAGCTGCAGGAGCAGCGGCAGTGCCGCCCGAGCCCCCGCCATGCTCTCTGCACCAGCCCAGCTGCGGGTAGTCGCGGCTCGGGCGGTGCTGCAGGGGGCGGGGGGCGGGGACACAGGCCGCCGCCCACCCAGGCTTTGTTCGCCCCTACTCCCGCCTCCCTCCTCCTCTGGGCGCCCGCCTCCCCCACGGGTTTCTCGCTCCGGGTTCCCCCAGATCCAGCCCCAAACCAGCTTTCCCTGCCCGGCCAGGGATCCCCATCTCCTCGTCCCTTGAGCCGCCCATCTCCAGAGGGTCCCAGTTTAGCTCTTCTCTCACCTTAAGGGTTTACAAGAACCGCAGACTGAGCTGGGTTCAAATCCTTATGCAGTCAATTCCACTTGCTTTTAGATAAACCCCTACTTTCTCTTAGGGCCTCAGTTTTTCTGCAACAGTGGGTCACAGCTATTGTAGAAACTTCCAATGAATAACAGGTGAGGTTTTGTAAATTGGAGTAAACATATGTGGTGGCAAACACCTGTAATCCCCGCTTTTGGTGGGGGTGGGTTGGAGAGGGGGTGTTGACTTTTAATTCACAAAGATCCGCCTGGCCCTGAGTGCTGGTATTAAAGGGGTGCACCACCACACCGGGCTTTTTTTACAAGGCCCTGGCTTCCATCCCTGTCACCACAAGGAGAAACTTCTCAGGCAAGGGCACTTTGTTATGACAGCTCAAACTGATTGCTATGTGGGGAGAATATGATTTAAAAAAAATTGTCTGTGTGTGTGTGTCTGTGTGTGTGTGTTTGAGACAGGGTTTCCCTGTAGCCCCAGCTGGCCTAGAACTCACTCCGTAGACCAGGCTGGTCTCGAACTCACAGAGATCCGGCCTGCCTCTGCTTCCCGGATGCTGGGATTAAAGGCATAAGGCATGCACCCATCATCCCTCGCCTTTAATTTATTATTTTAAGTTTGTGTGTGAGTTTATTGCCTGCATGTATGTAAGTGCACTCGTGCCTGAATACAACACCACAGAGGGTATCGAATCCTCTGGAACTGGAGTTTCAGTGGGCAACCATGTGGGTGTGAGGATTCGAACAGAGAACCTCTGCAAAAGGGGCTATCTCTCCAGCCCTCTCTTTTGATCTTTTTGAGGGAGAATCTCCCGGTAGCCCCAGCTGGCCTAGAGCTTGCTAAGGAGAGCAGTCTGGCCTTGATCTCACAGTTTCACCTGCCTCTGCCTCCTCCCTCAGTTTGAAGGTGAAGGTGAAAGATCAAAAGTTCCCAGACCATCCTATGCTACATAACCTACATAACCAGCCTGGGATGCATGAATGACATCTGTCTAATAAAAACAAAACACCACCCCCGCCCCCCACACACAATTCAAGGTAGTGATTGGCCCAGGGTAAGTGCTCACTAAGTAACAGTAATCAATGCTGATCAGTTTCAAATCAAGAGCATCCACTCACACATTTATTTCCTGGACTCAACTCACCACTTCTACCCCGGCCCCAGGCTTGGCCCCAAATGCCTAGGCCTCCCCTCACTGGCTGGACCCAGCTCCTTTTTTCCAGCTGCTGAGTTCTTGCTGGGCCTGGGGCTAAGCCTGGCTAGGGGGCAGGGCTAGGCCCTGGGCTCAGTAGAGTGGGAGGCCAAAGGGAGGAAAAGAGGAAAACTGTCCACGTTGGCTCAGGGCTAGGAAACAGGCTGGGAAACAATTCAGTGCAGCTGGGAAGGAGGACTGGGGCCCCAAGCTCACAGGCAGAAGGACATGAAGAGTGGAGCTGTGAATCCAGCCAAAGCAGTCTCCTGGCCAAACTCCCAGCTGAGGCAGGGCAAGGACTGAAGGTCTCTTCCAGCCTGAGCCCCTCTCCCTCAGGGGTCAAGGCTTGAGTGAAATGAAGACAGAATCTCTTACCCAGATGTGTGCTGCCACCACCCCACCCCCACCCCACCCCTGGGGGCGGGGGGCTAAGCAGTTTGCAGTAGGGGAAAAGGAGACTATGACTCAAACCTGGCTTCTGCAACCTGGAACTGGGGTCACAGAGCAGAGGAAAGCCAGAGCCAATGGCCCCAAAAGGAAGTGGCAGCTCTCTTCCCACCAGAAGCAAAGGAAAAAAATGTTTTTCAGACAGCATCTCTAGTCTAGTTCTGGCCTCCAACTCTATAAGCCATCAAGGATGACCTTCACAGGCAGGTCCTCCTGCCTCCATCCTGGGTGCTGGGATTACAGGGATTCAGCACCACCAAGGTTATATGTAGTGTGAGGATAGAACCAAGGGCTTGGTGTATGCTAGACAAGCACTATGCCAAATGAGTTACATCTTCAGCAGGAATGACCTCTATTTACTGGGTGCCTCTTGCTTAGTGGTGGGATGGTAACCTGTCAGCAAAGCAGGACACATACTAGGTCTGCTGCTGACTGCTGAGTGACCTCAGACAAGTCATGTCACTTTCAATGGCTAATACCTCTCTTTTTAAAGTTTTTATTTGTGTATTTACTTTGTGTGTGTGCGTGCGTGTGTGTGTGTGTGTGTGTGTGTGTGTGTGTGTTGAGTGTAGGCATGTGCATGCCACAGCATGAGTAAGAGGACAACTTGTGGGAGCTGGTTCTCTCCCTCTGTCATGAATTTCAGGGATTCACCTCAGGTCATCAGGTTTGCATTAAAAGTGCTTTTACTTGCTAAGCTATCTTAATAGACCATAGTTGCTAATTTCTCTTAGTTTTGGCCTTGAACTCTAATAACACCCTCCTCAGACAGTGCTTGTATAGGTTAAAAATATTAATCCCTGGAAGGAGCACCCATCATAGGACAGTGCCTGGCCTATGTATAGGAAATCATACTACTTTTTTTTATTTATTATTTTTATTTTATGTGTATGAGTATAAAGCCCATACGTATGTAAGTGTACACATGTTGTACAAGCCCATGGAGGTCAGAAGAGTGCTTTGGATTCCCCTGGAACTGGAGATGGACAGCCATTAGCTACCATGTGAGTGCTGGGAATCGAACCCAGGTCTTCTACAAGAGCAACAAGTGCTCTTAACCACCGAGTCATCTCTCCAGGCCCCGTACTACTTTTTTTTCATGAACTCTAATCTGTACTCCAACCATGCAGGGAGTTTTACTCCTGCCTCCATTTTACTGAGAGACACTGGGTAAGCTGCTAAAAATCACACTGAAAGTAAAACACAGAGCCTGGATTCAATGACAGGTGCCTGGCACTGATCTTCCCACTCCCTCATTGATGAATTTCCTTTGGAACAGTGATCCCGCATCTCAGGTTCCTCTCCTGTGAATGGAGATATAAGAGTACCTCTGTCATTGTGGTTGTCAGAAATAGCTTAACCTGAGTTCCCTGAAGGCAGAGACTGAGGCAAAGTCCTTATAAGCAGCTTTGTTCTGGAGTATGATCCCAGGAGCAGAAGTCAGTGAAAGAGAAAAGGACAGAGAGGCAGACAGGTATGAGCTGGTCACTGATCATCCAGTCCCACAGGAAAGTGTAGGACTCATCCATTGGCATCAGTGCCCCACCTGTCTAGGGTGGCTGTCATGTATAGTCTGGAGAATGATCTACCATAGGCATGCTTCAGATTTTGTAGTTTATTTTTTTAATTTCATTTATTATTTTTATTTTATGTGTATAAGTGTATTGCCTGAATGTGTAGAAGTGCACCCATGTCATGCAACGTGGCAGAGGTTAGAAGAGGGTGTTGGATTCCCCTGGAATTAGAATTAAGGGTGGTGTATAGCCACTATGTGGGTGCTGGGAATTGAACCCGGGTCCTCTGCAAGAGCAGTCAGTGCTCTTAACCACTGAGCCATCTCTCCAGGCCCTGTAGTTTATTTTTTGTGTTTTGCTTGCATGAATGCAATGCCCATGGTGGCCAGAAGAGGGCAGGCTCCAGGTTCCCTGGAACTGGAGTTTGGGGTAACAGTTGTAAGCTGCTATGAGGGTGCTGGGAACCAAACCTGGGTCCTCTGGAAGAACAGCAAGTGCTCTTAACTACTGAGCCAACTCTCTAGCCCCATACTTTAGGTTTTGGATGAGTGAGTTTGTTAAATATAGATAGATGATAGCAAAACATCTTCAAATGAGACACTCAGAACACCCAACAGAATCTGACTGGAGAAGTCCCTTGAAATCAGCCAGCTAGAGATTCCCTGGCAGAGCAGAGGGTCCCCTTGGGTGAACCTTCCAAACAAAAGAACAAATAATAGCAGAACGGTCATATTGTCAAATTGGAGGCTTACAAACACCCAGTAGAAACTGACTGGGAAAGTTGAGGCAGTCAGCTAGAGTTCCCAGTTGAGCTTTCTCCCATGGATGAGCTTCCAGGGGCTGAACTGCCCCCTTCTCTTTCAGGTGCCAGGTCCACCTCCTTGGGCTCTAGGCACAGAGCCAAGCTTCAAGATGAATGCTGAATTATGAGAATCAGTCTGTGCACCTGACGGGCATGGCTCATGGGCACTACAGTTAGGACTATACTTCTTTGTCACCTAGAACCTGCTGGGATTTTAGGTATTTTCATTTTGCTTTGCTTCTGTGAGAGACCAATACGATGACAGTGAAATCCACATTCAAGCCAACCCTGGTGGGTGGGCACATTTGCAGGGCTGGCAGTGATCCCTGAGCCCCAAATTCTGCAGCCAGCAGGGAGCTTTGCCAGTCCAAAAAGCTGGTTAGTCTCATGCCCAGTCCTACCTGGAGCTTAACCAGTTTTCTCTCTGTCTGTCCCTCAACATTTATTTATTGTGTAGGACAGAAGGGGACACTCATGAGGTCAGAGGACAACATTTGAAAGTCTGTTCTCAGGGCTGGAGAGATGGCTCAGCAGTTAAGAACACTGGTTGTTCTTGCAGAAGACCCGGGTTTGAATCCCAGCACCCACATGGCAGCTAACAACAGTCTGTAACTCCAGTTCCAGGGGATCCAATGGCCTCTTCTGTCCTCCACGGGCATTGCATGACACAGGTGCACTTATCTACCTGCAGGCAATATACTCATACACATAAAATAAAAATATTAAATAAAAAAAATTTTTGGTCTTTTTGAGACAGGGTCTCCCTGTAGCCCCAGCCGTCCTGGAACTCACTATGTAGACCAGGCTGTCCTTGAACTCACATAGATCTGCCTGCCTCGGCCTCCCGAGTGCTGGGATTAAAGGCGTGAGCCACCACGCCCAGCCCTAAATAAAATATATATATATATTTTTTTTTAACTTTTAGAAGCATTTCATTACAGCTTTGACATACTCAATAACAGTTTCCAGAGCAAAGATACATCTCTTTCAAAAGTGGCTATTTAAAAAGAAGAAAAACAAAAATTGTTTTCTCTCCTTCCGCCATGTGGGTCCCAAGGATTGAACTCAGGTGGTCAGGTTTGGCAGCAAGTGCCTTTACCCACTAATCCACCTCACCAGCCCTCTAGTCTCTGAATTTTTTTCCCCACGGGGTCAGAGAGACCCATTAAAAGTTAAGTGGCCAAGGGTTGGAGCAGTGGAAACATGAGGGCCTACCTGCCAGGCAGAGTTCGACCACTTTTTTCCACTCTCTTTTTCCTATCCCCTCAGGCTCTGGTCTCAGGACTCCAAAATGCCTCCTGGGTGGCCCAGTAGGACTTTTGGTGATGGTGGCTATATCTGGGCTATGCAGCAGTGTAGCCATATGATGCTAGGGAGGGCCTGCAATCGAGCTAGCACCCCGAGGATCTGTATTTTTATTTTTTTAATATTTTTTTATTGTTTTTATTTTATGTGTATGAGTGTATTGTCTGCATGTATGTGAGTGCACCCATGTCATGCAGTGCCACAGAGGTCAGAAGAGGGCTTCGGATTCCCCTCGAACTGGAGTTAAGGATGGTTCGTAGCTGCCATGTGGGTGCTGGGAATCAAACCCGGATCCTCTGCAAAAGCAGTCAGTGCCCTTAACCTCTGAGCCATCTCTCCAGCCCCAAGGATCTGTATTTTTCACTGTATTCAATGACCTAAAATAAATAGCCATGTTTAGCTAACAGCACATATTTTAACCATAAGGCAACTTTTGTGTGAATTAGTAAAATTAGCCATTTCTCAGGACAGTGAGACATGGCTCCTCCCAGCTCTCCTGCACCATTTAACTTCCCTGTGGGGATTTGGGCTGGCCCTCTCTCTGGTGCTGGGCTGAGAGAGCCTCAAGGATACATTTTTGCTGTCTTTGCCGTCTCTGCATCTCTCTGGTTGGGCATGCTCAGGGGGCTTTCCTCCCCTTGCCTCTATCAATACGCAAAGCCCAAGGATGGGATGGGGCTCCTGAGACTCTGTGGTTCCTCTGGTCCCTACCTCTCTATGCTTGATTGGAGCCCCAGAGTTCAGAATCCAATGAAAGACAACACCTGTCAGGGTTGAATATCTTGCCTCCAAGCTGAGGCTGGATAGGGGCTGACTAAGGAGTACTGCTCACACTTGCCCAGCGCTGTCTGCTTTGGGTCAGCTTGGTACTCCTATCCTTTTGACTAACTTAGCTTTGAGTTGCCAGTTTTCACCATCCCAGCCAACTGGCCAGAGAAGGCATTGTCACTCAGGAGTTAGGGCCAAGAGATTTCTCTGCTCAAGAGCCTGGTCTCACCTAGCACTGTATGCTCCACACCATAGTCTGGAAACAAACAGGACCTTAGACAGGATGGCAGCTACACCTTCCAAGTGACATGCAGAGGGAGAATTCAAAGGCAAGGGGACAGAGGCAGAATCAAAACCATAGCACTAGGTGTCCTGGCACCCAGGGGTGTCTGCCCACCCCCCCCTTTGGTAACAGATGTGTTGAGGTGTAATTCACATGCCATTCAATCCACTCATTTGAAGTGTTCAATCTTTTCAACACACAATCCACATAACAAATATCATGCTTTTAAATGCAGTGTAAAATTCAGTGATTCTAAAAGTGTTCACAGGGGCCTGGAGAGATGCTCAGTGATTAAGGGCACTGGCTGCTCTTGCAGAGGACCTGGGTTTGATTCCCAGCACCCACATGGCGGCTAACAACTGTCCGTAACTCCAGTTCCAGGGGATCCGACAGCCTCTTCTGTCCTCTGCGGGCATTGCACGACACAGGTGCACTTACCTACATGCAGGTAATACACTCATACATGTAAAATAAATATTTTATTTATTTTTATTATTTTTATTTTATGTGTATGTATGTATTGCCTGCATATGTGTAAGTGCACCCTTGTCGTGCAGTGCCCATGGAGGTCAGAAGAAAGCGTCGGATCCCCTAGAACTAGAGTTAAGGATAGTTGTTAGCTGCCATGTGGGTGCTAACCCAAGTCCTCTGTAAGAGCAACCAGTGCTCTTAACTGCTGAGCCATCTCTCTAGCCCTTATGTCTTTTTTTCTTGACCCAATGGTTTTTAGATTCTTTTTACCGCTATTTATTTACTTCTGTATATATGTGTTCATATGTGTGTGGGCATATGTGTATCACAGCACATGTACGGGGGCCAGAGCCCAATTTGCAAGAGATCGTTCTCTTCCACCATGTGTATTCTGAAGTTTGAACTCCTGGTGACAAGTACCTCTACCTGCTGAGCCATCTCACCAACCCAACCCAATGATTTCATTAGGGTTGCTTACAGGAGCATAGGTGAAGTTTTGTTCATAGGTACATGGTCACTTGTGATGGCTAATATTGATTGCCAACTTGACAGGGTATAGAACCACCTAGGAGACAAGCCTCTGGGCACAACTGTGAAGAAATATCTAGACTAGGTTTATTGAGGTGGGAAGACCTTAACTGTGGGCAGCATATGAAATGGAGACTCCAAAAGAGAAAGTGAGCTGAACACTAACATTCCTTGATCTCTGCTTCCTGACTGCAGATGCAATGTGACCAGCCGTCTCAAGCTCCTGTCACCATGCCTTCCCTGTCATTGATGAACTATACCCTCAACTGTGAGTCAAAATAAACCCTTCCTTTCTTAAGTTGCTTTTGTCAGGATATTTTAGCACAGCATCAAGGATAGTAGCTAAGACAGCACCTTACCAGTGGTCACATCACTGAAGAAAATGTCTCTCCTCATCCAGCAACCACTAACTGCCTGTAGGTCCTTGGGGAAGGGTGGAGTCTCATGAGCTTCTCCACCTCCCCCAACCTTGTTTTTGTTTTTTTTTTAATCTTTTTGGGACAAGGTCCAAGTGCTGGGATTAAAGGCATGCACCACTATGCCCAGCTTTTCCCCCAGATTTTTTTTGGTTGTTTTTATTGTTTATTGTTGTTTGTGGTTTGATTTGGGTGCTGGGGATTGAACTAAGGGCCTTGTGCATGCTAAGCTATGCACCCAGCCCCAAAGTTCTTTAAACATTCTAGATACTAATAAACATTTCTGTGGGTGGGTTTTGTCACCCCCCCACCCCCCACCCCTCTTTTTTGAAACAGTGTCTCCCTGTAGCCCCAGCTGGCCTGGAACTCACTATGTAGACTAGGCTGGCCTTGGCATTGATTAAAGGCATGCACCACCACTATGCCATTTTAGTGGCTCTCAAATTATATCTCAAAAGGTTGCTAAGAAACTTTTTGTGAGGTGGCTCTGGAGAATCTAAGGTAAAACCAGAAGCCATAGGGTTGCACAGGGATTTAGTACACGTCCTTTCCCTGTAAATGGGGTCTCTGGTGAGATTCCTAGAAAAGTGTAAGTTTATGGCAGGAAGGGGAGAAAAGGTCTCAAGTAGTTATGAATGGTGCTGGAACTCTTGCTCTGCTGCCGGCCAAGGCTTCACCTGGCTTCCAAAATGAGGAGCTTCTCTCCTTTTCCCAAGATTTGCCTTGCTTTTCTATCCTGCCTCATAATCAGCTAGTTCTAATCTTTTTCTTGAATATTTCTTGAATAGCAAATCATGTCAGCTGCAAACAAAGACAATTTTGTCTTTATCTTCCCGGTCTATGTTTTGTGTCTTGTCCTCATCCTACTGCACTGGCTAGGACTTCCAGTACATGCCGACAGGAAGTGGTCAGAGCAGATAGATATTCTTGTCATTTCCGCAGTGGGAATCTTAGCACTTTTTTTTTCTTATTTTTGGACAGGGTTTCCCTGACTGGTCACTATGTAGACCAAACTGCCCTTAAATTTGCCTTGAGCCTTCTGCCTCTGCCTCCTGAGTGCTGGGATTATAGGTATGTGCCACCATGTCATTGAATGGAAGGAGCTGAGATCCCAATATATTTATCAAGAGCATGCCCTCTGGTACTGGAGAGATGGCTCAATGGTTAAGAGCATTGACTGCTCTGGTAGAGGACTTGGGTTCAATTCCCAGAACCCACATGGTAGCTAACAATCACCCATAACTCCAGTTCCAGGGGGGATCCAATGCCTTCTTCTGACCTCTGCAGGCATTGTATGACACAGGTTACTTACATACATGCAGGCAATACACTCATACACATAAAATAAAAATAATAAATATTTTTTTAAAAAATTGCCAGGTGTGGTAGTGCATGCCTTTAATCCCAGCACATGGGAGGCAGAGGCAGGTGGATCTTTTGTAAGTTCAAGGCCAGCCTGGTCTACAAGTGAGTTCTAAGTCAGCCCCACTATAGGGAAACCCTATCTCAAAAAGACAAAAAATTAAAATTAAAAAAAGAGCACGCCCTCAAATGCCTGCTTCTTCCAACTAAGCCCTTCCCTTAAAATTTCCACTGCCACCCCTAGCACCATCAGCTAGAGACAAAGCCTTAAATATATGTGTCTGGGGGACATTTAAGATGTAAACCATAAGGGTTATTTTCTCAGTGGTGGCCCTAGGACTTACCTGTGGACAGTATACCACACTCCCATTCTCTCCAGGCAAACTGTCCATAGAAAAGGCCCTGGCCCTGGGCTAAGGATGTGCCTGAGGAAGGATGTGCCTTGGACCAATGGTCCCCAGGGAGGACTAAGGCACTGAGTTGCCCACAGGACAGCCTCAATCAGCAATGCAGAGGTTGTAGTTTTGATGATATTTGGGGGAAGGGGCTTCACAGTGCAGGGAATCACCCCAGATTTATGGGTCAGAGCTGTGTAGATGCCCATAGAAATACATGTATTGAGGTCTGGCCATGGCTGCTGTCAGGTTCCCCTTATGACCACACTATTGCCTGTTATCTTATGCTTGAATACCTCCCAATAGGGGCCCCTGAACTGTCCGCATTCCCCTCTGCCCTAGCACCAACAAGGTTACAGGCAGGGCTCCTCTTTTCCTGAGCACCCCAAAACTGAAGGACCCTAATTCAGTCCCCCTAGGCTAAAGACAAGAAAATAAGTCCTCCAGGCCAAAGAACTGTACAAAAAAATAAAAATAAAAAAATAATTCTAAATGCTAAGAACAAGCTGAGCTGACCTTTTTTATGCTTCTTGCCCAAAGCTGGAAATCATCCCAGAAATCCCCCCCTACCTCTGCTTGGCACATAGCCACCGCTTTTTTGCTTGGCACATAGCCGCCACTTATGACGTTACTGCCGCTTTCTCTCTAGTTTGTGGTCTTTGTCTTTAAAAAAGGCCTGTGAACTGGGCTCTGGGCTTCTGCCCTCCGAGTGAGGCAGGGGTCCGTTTTGCAAAACATAATAAATCCTCATGCTTGTTGCATCTCCTGGTCTGAGGACTGAGTTATTGGGGAGCGGCCTCCTATGGACGTTGGGTACCCCAAACTGGGGTTCCAACAAAACATGAGATCTGAGCTGGGACCTCCTAGAATACAGGCCAAGAAATGAAGGGCAGACCATAGTGTCTAAATGTGGGGAACATTGGAATTAGAGGACTTCTGAAGGGTTCTGCACCCCTAGCCAGGGTGGAACTCACTTTGTAGGCCAGGCTGGCCTCGATCTCAGAGATCTGCCTGCCTCTGCCTCCCAAGTGCTGGGATTAAAGGCAGGTTCTGCCTTTTAACCCTCATCCCAGGACCCTGCCCCTCATCCCAGTGATTTCCAGGTTCCTGGCATGCTAACTAACTTCAGTAGCAAGAGTTGTTTCTTGCCAAGATCTGGTTCAAGGTCCAGGCAGGGGTACAATCTCTGAGGACCCAAGGGTGAGACCCCCTAAGGGGGAGACCTGTCTTTGGCCTCCAGGCTCCTATCCTGTCCCTTCACCCTCAATCTGTGCTGTGGGCCTCCTGGAAATTGGTCCACAGATGAGATTGTCAAGCAGGCCAGGATTTTCAGTAGGAGAAGGACAGAGAATGCACCTACAAAGGTGTGCCAGTGCCCATCACTGTGCCAGGGGCAGAGGGGAAAGTGCCCTTTCCAGCAGCCCTGTCTCCCAGGCACTCTGAACATATTCAGTCATCCTCTGCCCCTTCCGCTAGGAGGCATGCACGGAAGAACTCAACAGCAGCCTTGCAGATGTGCACACTACACTAACCAGAGTCCCTCTCTCTGCACACAGCAGCCCCTCCTATCTCTGGAGAAGCTGACACCAACTGTGCTCCAGGAACACAGCCTGTGTCCCTGAGCAGCCCAGATGGAGAAGACTGGGCTCAGAGCCCATTCCTTGAGTGGGTATCCAGGAATATCCATGCAGGTTCCCCAGTGATGGTTAATCTTCATTATCAACCTGACTGGATTTAGAATCACCATGGAAACACATGTCTGGGTGTGTCTATGAGGGTGTTTCCAAAAAGCCTTAACCCAAGCGGGGCTTGGTGGTGCTTGCCCTTAATCCCAGTACTTGGGAGGCTGAGGTAGGCATATCTCTATGAGATCGAAGCCAGCCTGGTCTACATAGTGAGTTCCAGGACAGATGGGGCTGCAGGGAGACCCTGTCTCAAAAAGACAAAAACAGAACAAACAAAAAGGCTTAACCCTTAACCTGAGAAGGAAAACCTGTCTTAAATATGAATGGTATCAGGCAAGGTGTGGTGGTGTATGCCTTTAATCCCAGTACTCAGGAGGCAGAGGCGAATGGATCTCTGTGAGTTTGGAGGCTAGCTTGGTCTAAATTAGCAAGACCCTGTCTCAAAATACCATAAAAAAAAAAAAGATGACATCATTCTATGAGCTGGCATCCTCCTGACTGTGGCTGCAATGTGACCAGCCACTTCATACCTCTGCCACCATGCCCTTCCCCCTACCAGGTGGACTGTACCCTTAGACTGTATGCCAAAACAACCTTTTTCTTCCTTAAACTGATTTTGTCAAGTATTTTGTCGCAGGTGCAGAAAAGTAACCAGTACAGATATCCTGACTACTCGATTCTATGCTCAAAGGTCCATGTATGGTCCTGAGGTGATTTGAGCCTTGTACACATAAAAAAATAAATAAAATATTAAAATTTCTTTTCTTTTCTTTTTTTCTCATGCAGCTCAGGCTGGCTTTAAGGCTGGCCTTAAACTCTTGATCATCCTGATCTTATCTTCCAAATGCTGGGGTTACAGGTATGCACCACCATGCCCAACTTAAATATCTTAAAATTTTCTTTTTAGAGGGACTTAGTGATTAAGGGCACTTACTGCTCTTGTAGAGGACATGGGTTTGGTTCCCCGCACCCACATGGTAGCTTACAACCACTTGTAACTCCAGTTCCAGGGGATCTGGCCTCCTTGGGCACCAGGCATATATGTGGTGCACTTACATATATGTAGGCAAAACATTAATACACATACAATAAAAATAAGTAGATTAAAATTTTTTTTTAATTATTTTATGTGTATGAGTGTTTTGCCTTCATATATATTAAGTGCATCTGTGCCATGCAATGATTGGAGAGGCCAGAAGAGGGTGACAGATCCCCTGGAACTAGAGTTACAGCTGTTAGCCACCTTGTGGGTGCTGGGAACTCAACCTCTGGAAGAGCAGCCAGTGCTCTTAATGACTGGGCAATCTCTCCAATCCCCAAGAATAATTTTTAGAGATGGGGATATAGTTGAGATGCTTGCCTAGCATGTATAAAGCCTTGTTTTGACCCCCAGAACCAAGCATGGTGGCATATGTTTGTAATCCCAGCACTCAGAAAATAGAGAAAGGAGGATCAGAAATTCAAGGTCATCCTTGGCTACATATCAAGTTTGAGGTTAGCCTGGGATACATGAAACCTTGTCTCAAAAAATTATTTTAATTTACTTACAGTCAAACTCACCCTTTTTGTTTACAGTTCTGTGAGTTTTGGCAAAGGTACAAATTAAGACATGGGAACTATTCCCATTACTTTGTACTGTCCCTTTGCGGTCAACCAATCCTACATCCCAACTGGGTCTCTTCTCATTTCTTGGGTTTCTTAAAAACTTCTTTCTAGGCTAAGGCAGCATCCCCAGGCACAAAGGCTTCCTCTGCTAAATGAGGGGAAGGAAGCTGCCAGCAGCCTTCCTCTGATCTCCAAGCCCTTGCCGTGTCTGGCTCAGGAGAGGGAAAGGAAAGCAAGAGTTGAGGCATGTCCCAAGGGGCAGCCTGGGGTGGGGGTGAAGATGCTCTAGGATGTCAGGGTTTAGGGACCCACATGCTTCCTTGGTTCTACTTGCTCTTGAGACATAGCCAGATTGGCAGGTCACTGAGGCAGCTGAGAACCAGCAGAATTCTGTTGGACATACTCTAAGGAACAACTGCTACTATGCTTAATCCCATCACCCTCACTGTGTGCCAGATGCTGAGCCAGCTTGGTTTTTGCCTTTGAGCAATACACTTTTGTTGGGGACAGTGTATCAAGTCCACTTTTGCAAATGGGGACACTGAGATGCGGAGAAGGACAAGCTTGAGGTTATCCAGTGAGGACCCTAACTCCAGTGATAGACGCCACTTATGGTGCAGTTGGCTTCAGATACCAGCGCCTCATTTTCTTTGTTGCTATGTGCCTTGGGGTGAACTTGCCCCCTGCCACTTTCAAACCTCAGTGTCCCCAGGTGACAATCAAGTAAACATCTGCCCTGTGCAGTGGCCCTGAGAATGAAATACAGCCTCAGGTATGGGAGAGAGTGAGGCATGTGAAATATTGTCATTGGTTGAGCTGTCTGTACTTCCCAAATTCATATGTCAAAGTTCTCTTTAGTACCTCAGAATGTGACCATTGTACATGTGTTATTAGTTAATTTCAAGTCATTAGAGAGTCCTTAGTCCAATATAACTGATGTATTTAGAAAAGAGGACATTTCTGTGACTGGGGCAATAGTTCAATGGTAGAGTGCTTGCCTAGCACGCATAGGCCCTGGGTTTGATACCCAGTACTACAAAAGAGGGGGACATTTAGACACAGAGGCATGTCCACAGGGAGAGCACCATGGTCTGGGTTTTGCTTCTACATGTTGAGGGTCACCAGACAGTAATAAGAATATATAGGGTTTAGGGCTGGAGAGGTGGCTCAGTGGTTAAAAGTACTTACTGCTCTTCTAGAGGACCTGGGTTCAATAATTTCAGTTCCAGAGAATCTGATGCGCTCCTCTAACTTCTGTGGGCACTGAACACACATGGTGCACTTACATACATGCAGACAAAACATGCCTACACATGAAATAAAAACAACAAATAGATCTTTTTTTTTAAAGGGAATCCACAGGGTACAGGTTGGAGATTTAGCTCAGTGGGGTCAGTCCCTAGCACCCAGAAAAAAATACTTTAATGGGCTAGGGAGGTGGCTCAGTAGATAAGAGTGCTTGCTGTATAAGCATGAGGACCTGGGATAGAATCCCCAGTACTCTTATAAAAAGCTAAGCAGCACAAGACCTGTAACCTCAGTGATGTGGGGGCAGAGAAAGGAGGGAAACTGGGGCTTGCTGGCCACCAGTCAAACTCCAGGTTTAGTGAGAGGCCCTGTCCCTAAGGAATAAGGTAGAGCATGATAAAGCAGGACCTGATGTCCTCCTCTGGCTTCTTGGCAAAGATGAGTGCATATACTATACATAGACACACTAAAATAAAATAAAATAAAATGAAATAAAATAATATAGAGCTGGCAAGATGGATCAACACGTAAAAGTGCTTGCTGAGAAAACCTGAGGACCTCAGTTGGATCTCTGGAATCTGTGATGGAAGGAGACAAACAGTTCCCAAAAGTTATTCTCTGACTTCCACGTGAGCAACACACACACATACACACACACACACACACACACACACACACACACACACACACACATACCATACACATAAACACACATAATAATAATGATGATAAAACATTTTAAAAAGGTTTTAAAACCCACTTTGAGTTGATGACTTGAGTTTCAAATATTAAATGAATTTCAAATAGATAAATTAAAAATTAAAAAAAAAGAACACACAGATGTAAGCTGAGGAGGGTTCACAAGGCTAGCAAGGAACTCCATTTAGTTCTTTAGTAAATGGGGACACAAATTACATCTACTGCCTGGTGTCTGACTGCAACTAAATATATTAAGATGTGAAAAGTGCTTAATCTTGTATCTGACTCCAAAGTGATAAAATGTGACTCACTCATGTTGACTTCAAAACCCAGCTGTTCATTTCCTCAGCAGTTTTCGGGGGGTGGTGTACTCTTGCATCTTCATGGTTTGGGCTAGATTGTTGTGTCCTGGTTCACTACTGTCACTTTCCTTATCTGAACCTTGGAAATGTACTGAGCACCCAAGATGGTGTATACTTGCCAAGACCTGAGGAAATCCAGAATCTCTGGCTCACTGTTCCCATACCTGGTCCTGTGTATTCCTATAGCCTGCTATTGCACAGCAAAACCCCCTGAGAGCTGGTATGGAAAGGGGGCTGGTATGGAAGGCCCTGGAAGAGGCCTGAGCAGGTGCCTCTTCTGTCCATCCTCCCTGTACCTCCATACCCCCAGCAATGGTCCCTAGAAAGGCTGACAGGGCACATCAGCATCTCTGTGGCTTTAGAAGTGTTGCTGAGGAAGAAGTTAGCTAGGAAATAAACTGGTCAGTAGGACTGGTCCACATGGGCAAAGGCTCTACTTAATTCTCTAGTCTCTCCACCTCCCTCATGGCCCCAGTGTGTCCAACACTACAGTCTGGCCTGGCATCTGGGTCTTAGCTCAGAGAACTGCAAAAATCACAGAGGTTAGCCAGGCATGGTGGTTCATGCCTTTAACCTGAACACTTGGGAGGCAGAGGCAGGTAAATCTCTGTGAGTTCAAGGCCAGCCTGGTTTACATAGTGAGTACTTGGTCATCCAAGCCTACATAGTGAGACCCGGTCTCAAAAACAAACAAACAAACAAACAAAAAAAAAAAACAAAAGCAACACGCTTGCAGGACACTATCCAAGGTCCACTCTAGTGAGGCCAGACACCCTCCTCTTCATTGAAGAGCCAAGGAAAGGAGAGGGTCCTGGCCCATGAGCCTACCTAGAGACCTTTAGTCCCCAGGTTCTCTGCTTTCTTGTGTGTCAGGAGGTCCTCAACCTTCTTCTCTGGGGCCCTGCCATTCCTACTGCAGGAGTTTCTGAAGGCCAAAGTTTACAGCCAGACTTTCTTCTTTTCCTCTCCCTCCTTGCCAGGTGCCTGCCTCATGAACCCGGGATGTCCTCTAGACTGGTGACAGCAGGAGGCCCTGGCCCTTCCTCAATAGAGCCCAGAAATGGGGAGGGAAGTATCTGAGGCAATGCTGAGCTTAGCAGATCCCAAGAGGCTTGAATCAGACCAAGTGCAGCGGGTGTGGGAGGGGAAGTGTCTGGATGTGGAGTCTGAGCAGCTGTCAAACAAGGCCAGGGGTGGGGAGGATGCTATACTAAGGCTGCCCCAAGGAGCTAGGGGAAGAATCCCAGAAGGCAAGGCCCTTCACCACAGCTGTTTAAGGGGAATAAAATGGAATGCAAGCATAAGGAAAACCAGGGACGTGGGAGTTTAAATGGGAAAGGTGGCACAAAAGGTCAGGAGATGCTGGAGTTTGAGGGCAGCTCCTGAAGATCTTAGGAAGGATTACCTTGAGTTGGTGGGTCCAAGGCCCAGAGAAAGGGATAAAGCCAGAAAAGAGTCCATTCAGGGCATCAGGGAGAGGAGAGGTAAGCAACAAGGAAAAGGGAGGTGGCATTCACCCTTAGTGTGACAAAGGAGCAGAGAGAGGGTCAGGGCCTGGGAGGAGGCTGCCTGCACAGCTTCCTAGACCCCAGGTTGTGGGAAGAGAGACTAAGCGTGGGTTGGCAAAGGTAGGTACCCGAGGTCAGGGGAGCCCATGTGACAGTGCTGGCTAAGTGGGGGACTTCCAGGTCATACCTCAGAAGACTCAGAGACGACATTTAGTAATAAGCAGAGAGGAAGCCCCAGTACTGATCAGAAAGCTACTGGAAACTGCAGGATGCACTTCTCTGAGTCAGAGTATCTGGATTACGTTTGCCTTAATTCTGAGCTCTCCAGTGTCTACCCCCACCTCACCCCCAACTAGCAAAGCTACCTCTGTGGCACCCCTTGAAGCCCTACACAATTGTGATACTTAAGGATTTTTTTTTAATTTTAAGATTTATTTTTGTGTGTATGAGTATATTGCCTGCATGTATGTAAGTGCACCCGTGTATTGCAGTGCCCTTGGAGGCCAGAAGAGGGCATTGGGTCTCTGGAACTGGAGTTGTGGACAGTTGTTACCCACCATGTGGGTGCTGGGATTCAAACCCAGGTCTTCTGCAAGAGCAGCCAGTGCTCTTAGCCACTGAGCCATCTCTCCAGCCCTGCTGCTTAAGGATTTATTGTCTCACCCCATGGAATGGAATGGGTTTGGGACACAATAGATTTGTTCACTACTCTTCTGGCAGGTTCGGTCTGTCTTCACCCATCTGTTACAGGAATAGGACAACTCTCACTTTACAGATGGAAAGGGGGCTCCAGCAGAGGAAGAAGTGTGTCCAGTCTCACAATTCCTGGGGAGAAGAGCTGGAATTTGACTCTATCCTGGTGGACTCAAGAGTCTGATGTACAGCCTGCAAATTCTCATAAAATGGTGTATTTTAGAAACAGGCCAGCCTGGGGAACCCTCAGAGCCCAGACCAGAGGAAATGGGGTTCCTGGAAGAGAGGCCCTGGGTGACAAAGGCAGCAGGCATCTCCCAGGCCTGTATGTACAGCAAGTTAGCCTTGAGGTGGTGGGAGTCTGGTTTAGCCTCTCCTCGGGCTTCTGTCTTCCATCCCTGACATCCACCCTATGGTTCTTTCAGTTCCCTTTTGTAACATGGCTTCTTCTATCCCTCTGTGCCTCTACTTTGGTTTTGCCTAAAGCAGGGAAGGGTGCCTCTTACCACATGCTCAGCCTGGAATGTGTGGCCCCCATCAGAGGAAGAGGGGGTGGGATCATATCTCTGTCCTGTGGGGAGTTATTTGGACTCTAGATGAGTCCCATGGAGGCCAAGTCTCTCTGTCTCCCAGGGGCCCCTGCCTGAGCAAAGGGAACTGAGATTGATTTTGTGGGGCAGAGCAGGGTCTTACTTCCTGTTTGCTTGTGACAGTTTGAGGAGGCTAGAGGACCCTTTCTTCTTGGAAGAGCTGGAGTTCTGCTCACTGATGGGAGTGCTGCACTTCCTTCCTCCCCAAGCATGTCTCTCTGATCAGGGTGGTTCTTGGCTCAGAAGCTCCTTGGCAAGGGAAGACAGGACTTGAATGAAGTAGAACCCCTTCGTAGCCCTGTCCATCCTGTGGCCTGCTGCCAATGCTATAAGCCCAGTAACATTATTTTCCTCCTAGAGACCAGGGGATGAAACACACAGTCTGCCCAAGGTCGTGTACCTTGAATGCAGCAGAGCAGGATGCAAGCTCCAGGGTGGTGCCTCTGTTGCACACAGCCCCTGCTGGTTCCTGGCAAAGTTCAAAGGCTCTAAGGGCAGGGCCTCTTCTGAGCAAAGTGGACAGCAGGAGGGGGATGGGTACAGACCCTTGGAATCTCATGGTCCCTAAGATTCTGTGTGTGTGTGTGTGTGTGTGTGTGTGTGTGTGTGTGTATGTGTGTGTTGGGGGCATTTGACAGTGAAAGGTTTTTCTTGACTATTGCTTCAAATATATTTTTGGATCAGAATTCTTTTTCTATTAAATGTAACTGACAAGATCCTAAGTTCAACTCCTATCATCACAAAATGTAACTGACCGCCAATGAAAGTGATTCTCATTTTGTGGGGAAAAAAAACAAAAAAAAAACAAACTGAATTAAATAGAAGCTTTACAGCCAGGTGTGGTGGTGCACGCCTTTAGTCCCAGCATTAAGGAGGCAGAGGCAGGCAGATCTCTGTGAGTTCAAGGCCAGCTTGGTCTACATAGCGAGTTCCAGGCCAGCTGGGGCTACAGGGAGACCCTGTCTCAAAAAATAAATAAATAAATAAGCAAATAAATAAATAAATAAATGGAAGCTTTGCTGGCCTCAAACTCTCAGTCATTTTCCTGCCTTAACCTTCCAAGTGCTGGAATTGTAGGTATATATCACCTCATGAAGCCAGCAGGTTGTTTGTTTTAAGCCAGGGTCTCATGTAGACTAGGCCGGCCACCAACTCACCGTGTAGTCAAGGATGACTTTGAATTTCTGACCTCCTGCCTCCAACTCCTGAGTGCTGGAATTACAGATGTAAATTACTACATGTGGTTCACAAAGTTCTGGGGATTGAACCAAGGGCTTCATTCTAGGCAAGCACTCTACCAACTGATATATCCCCCCTTCCCGCTTGCTTGTTTTGAGAAAATGTCTCACTATGTACCTCTATTTGGCCTAGAAATTACTATAGAGACTAGCCTGGTCTTGAATTTGTGGTTATCCTCCTGCCTCTGCCTCCCCCACGTTGGGATTATAGGTTTGGGTCACCATGCCTGGCTAAGCAGTTACATTTTAAAGAAATAGCCTGGTGTGGTGGCATCTGCAATCCTAGCATTCTTGAGGCTGAGACAGGAGGACTGCAAGTTCAAGATCGGCCTGAGCTACATAGTGACTCCCTGTCTCATTAAAAAAAAGATTGGAGTTGGTGAGATGGCTCAGTGAGTAAAAAAACAAGTACCTGCCACCAAGCCTGATAACCTGTGTTCCATCTCCAGCACCCAGATGGTGGAAGGAGAAACCAACTCCTGAAAGTTGTCCTCTGACTAATAATTTAAATAATTTAAATTTAAACTAGTGTGTTCCAAATAAGTAAAATTACATTTGGTAGAAGGTCCATAGCAAACATTTTTTTATTAGAAATATCTGCAGGGGCTAGAGAGGCAGCTGTGATTAAAAGCACTGGCTGTTCTTCCAGAGGACCTGGGTTTGGTTCCCAGTACCCACATGGTGACTAACAACTGTCCTTAACTTCAGTTCCAGGGGATCTGATTCAAGGATTGCACACAGGTGGTATACTTACATACATGTAGGCAAAACACTCATACACATAAAATAAAAGTAAATTTTAAAAAATCTTTAAGCTTGGTGTGGTGGTGGTAAACCTGAAATCTCAGCTACTCAGCATTTGAGGCAGGAGAATTGCTTCAGCCCAGGGACTGGAGACTAGTATGGGTAACATACTTTTTTTCTTGGAAAAAAACAAGCCAAACAAACAAAACAACAACAACCCTTTAAAATTATAATAGGGCAGAGCAGAATAGAGATTCAGTGGCAGAGTACTTGTCTAGCATTTCCAAGTCCTTGGTTCCATCCTCAGTGACAAACACAAACAAAATTATTACAGATAATGAAAAATGAAAGACAAGGACTGACCACTGACTAAGCTGAATTTGAGAATTCAGACAATAAAATCACAAGCTGAGGCCTTTGAGATGGCTCAAACAGGTAAAGAAGCTTGCCACCAAGTCTGACAATTTGGGTTTGCCCCTGTGACCCATATGGTGGAAAGAGGTGACTCCTGCAAGTTCTCCTCTGATCTCTATACTTGTTCCCTGTCTCTCTGTCTCTCTGTCTCTCTCTCTCTCTACACACACACACACACACACACATACACAACACACACACACACACACACACACACACACACACAGACACACACACACAGCAAAACACAGGTTGAATCAAGGAGAACCTTCCTGGAAAACCACCTAGACTCTAGACTCACAGATAATGTGATGCTGACCCAAAATTTCAAAAGCAGGAGTTACGGCGGGAAGATGTTCCTACAGGAATAAGATGTGTGAAAGTTGAGACCCAACACAAGGTCCATTTGTGGAACCTAAAGAGCTTCAGGACGGCAAACCCATGGTCAAGGTAAGGGTGAAAGGGGGCGGGACTGGCCACCACATGCTGACCCTGAGAGGGTGAGGAGGTGTGTGTTAAAGCTGAGGAGGGGCAGTGGTCCAAGGATCCTCACCAGCAGGTAGGTTGAAAGGAGGGTCTGGGTCTTGGAGCCAGCCATGTGGTAGCTCTAGGAAGGAGAGGGCCAGGGGCTCTCCGTTGCCTCACAATGCCCTGGAGTGTGACTGAACTGATGCCTGTTCAAGCAGCTCTCCAGCTCCAGGTGGTCGGGGGACAGTGGTCGTTGACTCTTGCAGTTCCAGATTCCAGAAGGAGCCCGGTGGTTGGTGCAGGGCGCGCGCTGCCTGGTGTTTTACTGGAGGCGCTGGGCCTGGCCGGGTGCTCAGCACCTTGGGGGGTGGCCGGGCCAGTGCTGGGGGCCCGGCGTGGTTCCGTTGGGCGGGGCGGGGTTGCTGCAGGGGCGCCTAGGCTCTGGAGCCGCTGCCCAGGGGCGGGGGCGGCGCGATGCGGAAGTGCCGGGCAGGCTCGGCGACCCGCGGGAGGCGAAGCTCCGCCAGGGCGCAGCTCGGCCGCACCGCGGGGCTGGTGCTCCGGGCTCAGCACCGCAGTCAGGTAGGTCCCGGAGCAGCGCGGCTGTGAGCTGCCCCGCGCCCCAAGGGCGGTGGGAGCGGTACCCGGTACTGCCAAGCCACCTCCTCCGCCCCAGCCCTGGCCGGCGCCCGCGGGGCACCTGCCAGGAGGGCGAGGGGGTGCGGGTCCTGCGACTCTGGTGTGGGAGCTTGGGTGGGTACCTACCGCAAGCCGCACCCTGCAGGCCACAAACGTCTCCAGGGCGCGATCCGCTCCGCACCAGATCCAGGTGCAAGGCGGTGACCGCCATCGTCCAGCAGGCGCCAGGGAAAGCTCTGAGGCCGGAGTGGTGCAGTGGGCATCGCAGCCGAGGCTCCAGCTCTGCGGCTTCTCCTCCCTCCGCCTCGCTGTGGTCAAGACTGCCGAGCACCCTGACGCGGGGCAGCGGTCTGGCTGGGACTCCCAGGGCCGAGGCCCGGTCTCCTCCGTCTTAAGGAGCGCAGCCCATCCTTGCTCCCCGGCCACCTCTCACCTTTTCCAGTAAGAGGCTGAGGTTTCAAGCAGTCACCCCTCCCAAGGATCTTGAAGCCAATGATAGGAATTTGTGGGTAGAGCGTTTGAGGGAAGATGGTATTAGGTAGAGGCGCCGTCCCTTGACTCGTGGCCCCAAAAAAGACGCCGAGCTGTTCACAGGCGAGAAGAATCCGGGCGCAGTGCTTGGTCTAATTTCTTTAAGGCCTGTCCCCGAACTTAAGATGGGAATGATGAAGACTCTCGAAGTGGAGGAAAAGTGAGACTAGTGCGTCCGCAACGCAGGCGAGGAGACGACCAGAGCCTGAATCTGATCCCCCCGCGCAGGTGCCTTCCCAGACCCCAGATGTCTCTCAAACCCCTGGATGGCCCCGAGCGGGTATCTAGAGGCGGAGTGGGAGTGGATGCTTATCCTGGGCTCATCCTGGCACAGCAGGGCGGGGATGCCACCGGCTGGACGAGCGGTCCTGGGACAGATCCTAAGCCGACACCCCGCGGTGACCCCCGCGGGCTGGTCCAGGGGACCTGCGTCCTGCCCCGTGTGCAGCCTGCGGGGGTGGGCATGAGAGCCCTGCTTGGGCGGGGATAAAGTGAGCAGGACCAGAAAGGACGTGGGCCAGGCGAATGGAGGAAGGTGGAGGCCCTCAGGTGAGGATCGAGTGGCTGGAGACAGTCTCTGTCCCTACCCCATGGGCTCTTAGCTGATGGCTAAGGAAGCGGTGGGAAACCACCCCTTTTAACTAAAAGTCCTCATTCGGGGCTTTCCCTTGCACTCTGGCCTTCCCCCAGCTTGCCCTTGGGAGGAAGCCCAGACAGGCTTCTTCCTGTCGCACCTGCTGCCCCAGAATCGCAGCCGGCACTCCGAAGTGGACGGGGCCCTTGGGTGTGTCGCTCATCTGGAGAGGGCGGGATTTAGGCTCTAGTCCGGTGCAGGTAGTCTGCTTCCTTGAGCTGCCTGTAGTTTACAGCTCTACCTCTACTCATTCCATATAGCAGCTTCCTCCCCACTGGCTCTCCCGTGTTCTCAGAGATCTGACTGCCCAGGTGGCCTCTCCCTGGGACTTCATCAGGGTCTTCGGAAGAGCCTGTGGGAACTTTCCACCCCAGCAGGGGCTCAAGAGCTACCCCTCAGGATGCTTCAGTACCTAGTCATTTGTTGGGGGGCTTCCTCAGGTCCTCAGCAGTCTATACCCCCTTTTGAAATTTCTGTGGATACTGGAAGATAGTGGAGGCTCTTGGTTTTTCCCTCTTTTCAGGGCTGAACTCCACAGACCTCCGTTGGGGGGTTTGCAGTCATCTCACTCCAAACACTCAGACCCAGAGAAGGCAGCCATATTTAGACACTGAAATTCAAAACGGCTAGGCAGGGGCTGTGACTCAGATCTAAGACTTCCTTTGGGCAGGAGGAAGCTTCTGGGGGGATGGTTGCTGAACAGGGTCCTGTTCGCGGGAAGGCCTGAGGAAGGCTGCAGTGGGGATGAGTGAAATGAGGGGAGGCCCTGGCAGAGTTTATAAGCCCTTCATGGCCTGGTGAATACCTTCTCTCTCAGCCTTGGTGGTGGCACTTGTGGTAGCCCTCTGTCTATGTCCCTACTCCACATAAAGGGACTACCACATCTTTGGTTTTGAGACAGGTCTCCCTTTAGCCCAGCAGGCTCGAAACTTGCTAGGCATACCCTGACTTCACAGAGCTGTCTGCTTCTGTCTCCCAAGTGCTGGGACTAAAGGCATGCACCATCACACCAGTCAGAGGACTGCCACATCTTAGCACTGAGGTCAGAGTAATAATTTAAAAACCCTGCTCTAGCCAGGCGTGGTGGTGCACGCCTTTAATCCCAGCACTTGAGAGGCAGAGGCAGGCGGATCTTTGTGAGTTCGAGGCCAGCCTGGTCTACATAGCAAGTTCCAGGACAGCTGGGGCTACAGGAGACCCTGTCTCAAAAAGACAAAAAAAAAAAAAAAACCCAAAACAAACAAACAAACAAACAAAAACAACAAAAAAACACTTGCTCTGAATTAAACTCAGGCTGGGCCCTGAGAGCTAGACAGGCTCCTCCTCCAGCAGAGATAGAGTGGGTCCTTTTGGTTTCCACACTACTCCTGGCCAGCTGCAGGCCTGCCTGTGTAGGGGTCATCAGGGTAACTTACCTACCCTTATGTGGGCAGAACTTACTACTGCCCACTCTCCTATGGTAGACTTGCCTGCTTGCTGGTCAATGTTGCCCCTCCATTCTAGGATCAAGCCTCTTTGGAGCTACACATAAAGACATGGGTAATTGTCAGTAGATTTGGGAGGCAGGGAATCATGTATGTAGAAAGTGGGAGGCTGGAGACCCACTTAGGAATTTTCTTTGCATCCCTACCTTCCCTTGGCCCACAGTGAGTCAGATTTCTGAGTTGTCCCATCAGGCCACTTTCATTTCCTTTGGGTCAGGGTGGAGGCTGGTGTAAAAAGAGGAACTGAGCCACTGTCTTAGGCTTGGGGGCAGGGCTGGAGTCTTCTCACCCTCCCTGTCCAAAGCTGGCATTGCTCTTCATGGGCCACTGAGAGCTGAGCTGTGTACTGGTCTGCAGAGGGACATTCTGGTAACATGGAGATGGCTTATAGCAGCCATAACCCAAAAGGTGCTGGGTGGAGAATTTCAGGGGAAACGGAGGGTCCATGCTGCAAAACCCAAACAAGTCTGTTCAACCCTCTGTTCTTTACTTGCTGAGCAACAGACTCTCTTCTGAGCAGCAAGTAGCACAGTGGCTCCTATTTTCTGTCACCAACCCTGGATCAAAGAGTTCAAGGCTGGGGCATGGACAAGGGAAGGAAAGAATTTCCAAGGAGTTTAGAGGAGCAGGAAGGGGACCCAGATGGCTCTGAGTTTTGGATTCTGCATCTGGGAGTAGCAGGTAGGGCATCAGGGGTTTCATGTGTCCTGTTGGTCTAACTCTAGTAAGGCAGATACTGTGGACTGAGAGCCTTACCTCCTATGGGGACCTTGGACTGCACTTCCTGACACTGCTGAATGCATCATAGGTCTGTGAACACTAGAGGCTTCCTGAGTGCTGAATGAATGTGGGAGAAGGAGCAGGAAGCAGAAGCTGGGAAATTGATGGCTTTAGAGGGGGTACAATCTAAGCTGGGTGCCCCATGTACTTTGAAGTGATTAATGGCATTTCTATAAAGAGGCCAAACTGGAAGGAAGCTTCATCTCTGAGAGAACCAAGGAAGAATAGGGTTTTTGGCTTGATCTTAGCCAAAAGTCCAAAAAGTGATGAAGGGGCTGTGAGAACTGGGTGTGGAAACCTTCCCTCCACTCATGCTCCGCTTCTCTGAGGCCAGCTTTTAGAAGTCTGAGATGGGATTCTTCTTTAGAGGATTTCCTGGGAGAGAGGGCAGTTTCAGAGGAAGGAGACTGAGTGAACTGTAGGGGAAAAAGTTGAGCAGGGATAGGAGGGATGAGGCACAGTGGAAATAGCTGATCCAAGAGAAGGGCCCAACACACTTGTCAGCCCACCTTGATGCAAATGAACTAGGCTTTTGTCCTGGCTATGAGACGGTACTGGCTGTGACTATGACTCCAGAGGGATGGCCTGATTCCAGAAATGAGGCAGCTGGGGTAAATCTCTAGAAAAGTAGCAGGTGGGTGCTGACTTCAACCAGAGAATGGATGCTCCAATGGGGAAGGATGCCCACAGCACCCAGTAACACAGAGATCTCCTTCCCCCTCAACAGAAAGTACAGGTTCAGTGACTCTGTGACAAGAAAGCTGAGGGTTGGAAAGGAGCCCCTGACCTCAAGCACCTGGATGGACTGGAGAGACTGTCCCCATGGCCCCTCTGCTAGGGAAGGGAGCATCTTGCTGTGAAATCTGCTGAGTTCCACCCTACTTTGTCCTGCAGAGCTCTTTGCCATGAACCAGCAGGCCCCAGGGGGTCCCCCTGCACCCCGCCGTGTGAGGCTGAAGCCCTGGCTAGTAGCCCAGGTGAACAGCTGCCAGTATCCAGGACTTCAGTGGGTCAACGGGGAAAGGAAGTCTTTCTACATCCCCTGGCGCCATGCTACAAGACATGGCCCCAGCCAGGATGGTGACAACACCATCTTCAAGGTAAGTCTTAGACATGGGGCTTTCTGGACCTCTGTGGCAACTCATCTCCAGTAGAGGAGCACAAACATTCCTCTCCTGGAGGCTGTCCATTCTTGCCAGATAACATCCAATGCCTAGACTACAGGGACACAGGATCACCTTTTCTAACCTGTGGCCCAGAGCAAGATGGGGATGGGAGGTCCTTGGGAGACCTTTCTGTAACTTCCCCTAGCTACCTCTTGTTCCTGCCTCACTCCACAGGAGTACACATTTAGTATACACATATGCTAAATGAAGCTACCAACTCACCTCGAATCTTTTGTTTTATTTTGGTTTTGAATCAGGGTCTCACATGGTCCATTGTCCTGGAACTCCCTGTGTAGTCAAGGCTGGCCTTGAAATTGTCATCCTAATGCTGGAAAGGTCCAACTACCACAGTTTTACAATAGATTATAAAATTGTTAATTAGGGCAGGAGAGATGGTTCAGTGGTTAAGAACACTGGTTGCCCTTGTGGAGGACCTGGGTTTGAATCCCAGCACCCACATGGCAGCTAACAACCATGCGTAACTCCAGTTCCAGGGGATCTGATGCCCTCTTCTGTTCTCCTCAGGCATTGCATGACATGGCTGCACTTACATGAAGGCATAACACTCATACACATAAAATATAAATAAATAAAATTTAAAACTAAAATAAAATTGTTAATATTTTCAGGTTTCTGTGTGGGTGTATGATAGACAAAATTGGAATCTAGCCACATTAAAGAGTGCAGGGATTACAAGCATGTGCTACCATGGCCAGCTAATTCTTTTTCTTTCAAATTTTATTTATTTATTTTTATTTTATGTGTATGCGTGTATTGCCTGCGTGTAGGTAAGTGCACCTGTTTTGTGCAATGCTTGCGGAGGACAGAAGAGGTTGTCGGATCCCCTGGGACTGGAGTTACAGACAGTTGTTAGCTGTGGGTGCTGGGATTCAAACCCCGGTCTTCTGCAAGAACAGCCAGTGTTAACTGCTGAGCCATCTCTCCAGCCCCAGCCAGCTAATTCTTAAAATAGATATTTATGTATTTATGTTGAAGATCAAGCCCATCTTTGCTCATGCTATGCAAGCGTTCTAGTGCTGAGCAGCATCCCTACTCCCACATATTTTATTTATACATTTGTATTTCCTGAGATGGTCTTATGTAGCCCAAGCTGGCCTTGAACCTGATTATGTAGCTGATTCTGGCCTTGAATTCTACTTTCCAAGTGCTTGGATTATAGATATGCACAAGACACTCAGTTTACAATACTGTTTGTTTTAATAAGTTTTTTTGTACTTATTACTATTATTAATCATTTTTGGTCTTTTGAGGTCTCCATGTAGCCCCAGCTGGCCTAGAACTTGCTATGTAGACCAGGCTGATCTCAAACTCACAGTGATCTGCCTGCCTCTGCCTCCCAAATGCTAGGATTAAAGGCATGCGCTACCACTCCTGTCTTTACTTTTATTTTATGTGTATGAGTGTATTACCTGCATGTGTGTAAGTGTACCTGTATCATGCAATGCCTGTGAAAATCAGAAAAGGTGTTGGATTCCCTTGGAACTGGAGTTTCAGGATGGTTAGCCGCCATGTGGATCCTGGGAACTGAGCCTGGGTCCTCTGCAAAGAGCAGCCAGTGCTTGCTCTTAACCATTGACACTGAGCCATCTCTCCAGTTTTTTCTTTTTCTTTTTGAGACAGGGTCTCCCTGTAGCCTGAGTTGGCCTTGAATTCACAGAGATCTGCCTGCCTCTGCCTCCCATGTGCTGGGATTAAAGGCATGCACTTCCAGTTCCATTAAAAAAAATTATTGAGAATTTCATACATGCATATAAAGTGTTTTGATCAAATCCATGCCCACTCCCTCCCCTCCAACTCCTCCCATATCTCCCCATCACTTTTTTTTTCTGATAACTTCATGTACTCTTTCTGCTTTGATTTTTTTTTTTTTTTGGTCTTTTTGAGACAGGGTCTCCCTATAGCCCCAGCTGTCCTGGAGCTCACTATGTAGACCAGGCTGGCCTTGAACTCACGGAGATCCACCTGCCTCTGCCTTCCAAGTACTGGGATTAAAGGCGTGTGCCACCATGCCTGTCTGAATTTTTTTTTTAAATGGGGCTTTTGGCTACTCTAACATTCCCCCTTTTGAAGAGGTAACCCTAAAATTTTTTAAGGATTAGATAAAAGCTCCCAAATATTTTCGACATTTTTTCCAGTTCCATTTTTTAAAATTTATTTTTATTTTATGTGTATGAGTGTTTGACTGCATGCATGTATACCACATGCATGCAGTGTCCATGAAGGCCAGAAGAGGATGTCAGATCCCTCTAGAACTGGAGTTGCAGGTGGATGTGAGATGCCATATGAATGCTGGGAACCAAACCCCGGTCCTCTGCAAGAACAGTCAATGCTTTTAACTGCTGATCCATTTTTCTAGCACCTGTTTAATTATTTTATGTTTTTTTAATTGAAGGAGCAGGGGTGGAATGCATGTACCACAGCATATTTGTGGATGTCAGAGGATAACACAAGAGTTGGTTCTGGGAATCAAACTCAGGTCATCAGGCTTGGTAACAAGTCTTTACTTGTAGAGCCATTTCTCTAGCCCATGTGTATTATTATTATTATTTAAAAATATTTTATTTTGCCGGGTGTGGTGGTGCATGCCTGTAGTCCCAGCACTTGGGAGGCAGAGGTAGGTGGATCTCTGTGAGTTCAAGGCCAGCCTGGTCTACACAGTGAGTTCCAGGACAGCTGGGTCTACAGGGAGACCCTGCTTCAAAAAGACAAAAAAATTTTTTTTTATTATTTTTATTTTATGAGTATATTGCCTGCATGTATGTGAGTGCACCCATGTCATGCAATGCCTCGGAGGTCAGAAGAGGGCTTCAGATTCCTCTGGAACTGGAGTTAAGGACTGTTTGTAGCCACCATGTGGGTGCTGGGAATTGAACCCGGGTCTTCTGCAAGAGCAGTCAGTGCTCTTAACCGCTGAGTCATCTCTCCAGCACCGACATGTATTATTTTATAACCTGCATCTTTTTACCCAGCATCAGGATCTGCATTCCTTTCCAACATATGTCCACATCACTTCTGGTGACTACTGAATAGCTCCCTGGAAGGATTTAGTATAACTCAGCTCCCAGTCTTAATTTTTAAAATATTTTTGACTGTTTTTAGTTAGTATTTCAGTGTTAAGAAATACATTTTCTCATATGTCCCCCTAAATCCTATCCCTTACTTGTCTCAAATGGTTTATTTAGGTCTTGAGCTTAAAGTTAAAAATTGTTGGGCCAGCTGAGTATGGTGGCGCATGCTTTTAATCCCAGCACTCTGGAGGCAGAGGCAGGTACATGTCTGTGAGATTGAGGTCAGCCTGGTCTACATAGCAAGTTCCAGGCCAGCTGGGGCTACAGGAAGATCCTGTCTCAAAAAAACAAAAAGAACAAACAAACAAACAAGAAACACACCTAAAAAAAAAGTTGGGCCAAAGAGATGCTTATTTTAAAAACACTGGAATCATATTTCTTAAGAAGTCTTTGTACTTGATCCTTACCTCTTCAAAGAACTCTTCTAGATTGTTCCCTCTTTCCCTTCCCTTCCTTCTTACCTTTGACAGGGTCTCATTGTATAGACTTAGCAGGCCTAGAACTTGCCATGTAGCCCTGGCTGGCCTCGAATTTGCAGGATTCTCTTGTCTTTGACTCCCAAGTACTGGAATTATAGGCATATACTACCACGCCAGCTAAAGAGTCTATTTCTCATTTTTGAATAAATAGCAGTCACAGGATTCAAAATTTAAAAGATGTAAAAATTGCTTACCGGAAGTCTCTCCCACCTCTGCAGGACGGCAGCCACCCCTCTCACTAGAGGCAGCCTTACTAGGCTCTTGTTTACCCTTCTGAGAGATTTCTGTGCTGATATATGCAAATACCCTCAAATAGCTGGCCTATCCTTGCCCCACTGAGTACAAAAAAAGGTAAAGGTATAATACTCTCTTTGCCAGGTGTGGTGGCACACACCTTTAATCCCAGCATTTGGGAGGCAGAGGCAGGCGGATCTTTATGAGTTCGAGGCCAGCTTGGTCTACATCGTGAGTTCCAGGACAGCTGGGCTACAGGGAGAGCCTGTCTCAAAAAGACAAAACAAACAAACAAACAAAAAACTCTCTGAAGTTCATGCTTTCCTCCCTCCCTTTCTGTCTTCCTTTCAAAACAGGGTCTCACATAATAGCGCAGGCTGTCCTGGAACTCACTGTGTAGCCCAGGCTGGCTTTAAACTCACAGCAGTCCTACCTCAACTAGTAATCTCTGAGTGTGGGGATTACAGGCGTGAACTACCATGCCAGGCTCACTTCCTACTGAAGATCACACCAGTACATGAAAATCTCCCTGCATATTCTGCCCCATGAATTTACCACAATTTATAACCTTTACTGGTAGGCACTGAATATTTTGGATCTTTTGATTTTATAAAAGATACTGAGCCGGGCGTGGTGGCGCCTGTAGCACTTCAAAAAGACAAACAAACAAAAAAAAAAAGATACTGAAATGAATAGCCTTGTAAATCCAAAATTTTGTGTGGATATTTCTACATTCCATGTAATTATATAGAATCCAAAATCAAGTTGCTAGCTTAAAGGGAAGAAAAACTTAGAATCCTGACATCACTAAATTGCCATCCAAAATAACAATACCAGCTGGGGGTGTGAGTTAGTGGTAAGCATGTGCTTAGCAAATGTGAGGCTGTGTGTTCTCTCCTTACCATAATAATGATTAACAACAACAGTGGGGTTGGTGATACATGTCTGTAATACCAGCATTTAAGAGGTGTAGGCAAGAGGATCAGTAGTTCAAGGTCAACCTTAGCTACTTACCAAGTTTGAGGCCAGCCTGGACTACATGAGACTGTTTTTAAAGAACAAAAATAAACAATAAAAACAACAATAATAGTATCAGTTGTTGAAGCATATCCAATCCATCCTACATGCAGGCATAGTTTGGGTGTTTTATAGGCCCTGGCAGCATAATATGGCTTGGCCAGCATGTAGCCGATACATTCTGGCTTCAAACCCAGCCTGGCTTCAATTCACATGCTTTATCTACCATGTTACCTGGTGTTCCTTTAAGACTGTACCTGTTTGCTCTCCCAGGAGCAGTGAGCAGCAGTGAATTCATTGAGCCCATTTGAATCCTGAGGGCTGGACAAGGCCTAGTCATAACTACCTAATACAGATTAGGTCTTTGGTTTGGCATGTCTTAGCCCATGGCCAAGACTCAGCAGTGACTCCTGTAGGACAAGAGGCCTGCTGGGGCCTCAGTGACAGGTGAGGTTCACTGTAGTCAGGGTCAGCAGTTCTCTTCTCCTGCGATAGGCCTGGGCTAAAGAGACAGGGAAGTACACCGAGGGGGTGGACGAAGCTGATCCAGCCAAGTGGAAGGCCAACCTACGCTGTGCCCTTAACAAAAGCCGTGACTTCTGCCTCATCTATGACGGCCCTCGGGACATGCCACCTCAGCCCTTCAAGATCTACGAGGTCTGCTCCAATGGTCCTGCTCCCACAGGTATCATGCCTGCCCTTTGTGTCCACTTGGAGGGCTTTGACTTCTGGGTACAAGAAAGCCCAGGAACCTTCCAGCATGGTGGTTCAGGGCATGCTTGTGGAGGGTGCTAGATTATAACCCCAGGGCTCCTAGGAATACCTGGGAGGGAGACCAGGGCCCCAGATGCTTTGTCATCATTGCCCTCGTTCTTGGTTTCAGAGGAGGCCCCTATTTCTTCTTGATGTTGGGTCCTTCACAACACCTGTGTTTGGGCAATTTTGAGGGATGGCATGGAAGCCCAATAATAGTTTTGGGTAACTCTCTGGCTGCCTACATGGAGCCTCAGGCTGGCCTGGCTTCTGCTGTGTCACTGGCTCCCTGTCCTGCTTTTCTCACCCTCTCTGCAGAGTCCCAGCCCACTGATGATTACATTCTGGGTGTAGGAGAAGAGGAGGAGGAGGAAGATGAAGAGGTATGTGGGGCTGGGTGGTGGGGAGGAGGCTGTACTTACCAAGCTCTTGCACTAAGCACTGCCAAGGCCAGCCCTGGTATGATCTCTGTTGTCTTGCCCTGCTTTAGGATTGAGCAGTCTTTCCCCTGGAGCTCAGTATCCTCTGTAACTCATTGTTGTCCTTTTATGGTTCTGAAGTAGAAAGGCAAAGTGCCCACTTTGTCCTTCCTGGGGCTTTGTTGTTACATACTATGTCACATGTTGTCTGACCTCCACAGCGGTTAGGCTTGGTGGGCACTGCTCCCTCCAGAATGCAGAATGCAGATGAGAAAGCTGATAGCTTTCATGACTTGATGAGGGTGGCAGAGCTAGGTCAGGCAGTTGGGTCTGGTCTTCACTGAGCTGAAGCTGGAGAACTGCCTTTTGTTTGTTGAACAGTATTTCCTCAGCATCAGATAAATTTAATAACCCATCCTCCCTTCCTTCCTCCTTTGCTTGTGTTTCCCTTCAGCTCCAGAGAATGTTACCAGGCCTGAGCATCACAGGTGGGCTAGGAGGTGGTGAGGTTGGGGCTCTAGGATAAGAAGTGACAGGTATCATAGATACATGGGGAAGGCACTGAAAGGAGGCTGGGGGATGGCAAGTCAAAGTTGGGCCTGGGCCTTCCTAAAGATGGCATTAACAGCTGTGTCTACCCCATCTTCTGCAGAGCCATTGCAGTCTGGCCCTCCCATGGCATCCTATTCCTTGCCTAAAGAAGATGTCAAGTGGCCACCTGCTCTCCAGCCACCTGTAGGGCTGGGTACCCCTGCTCCTGATCCCAGCCTCATGGTCCCTCCCTCTGGCAATCCTGTGGGCTTTGGGCAGCTTCTCTCTGAGGTCCTGGAGCCTGGGCCTCTGGCTACCAGCCTGCCCCCTACAGAACAACTCTTGCCTGACCTGCTGATCAGCCCCCACATGCTGCCTCGTAAGGACTCGGGTTGGCTGGGCGGGCTGGCAGGAGAGCAGTACTGGGGGTTGGAGCAGAGTAGACAAGGAAGGTGGAGGATGGCAAATAAAGCTTTTATGCTAGTCTCCAGGGAGAAAGTCAGGGAGCTGGTAAGGTTGGGCCTACCACCTGGCTGCTGAACAAGAGCCAGGGGGCTCACAGTCTGGACACCTCGACCCTCTGCTCCACAGTGACTGACCTGGAGATTAAGTTCCAGTACCGGGGACGGCCACCCTGTGTCCTCACCATCAGCAACCCACAAGGCTGTAGGCTCTTTTATAGCCAGCTGGAGGCCACTCAGGAGCAGGTGGAACTCTTTGGTCCTGTGAGCCTGGAGCAAGTACGCTTCCCCAGCCCAGAGGACATCCCCAGTGACAAGCAGCGCTTCTATACAAACCAGTTGCTAGATGTCCTGGACCGTGGGCTCATCCTCCAGCTGCAGGGCCAGGACCTGTACGCCATCCGTCTGTGCCAGTGCAAGGTGTTCTGGAGTGGGCCCTGTGCCTCAGCCCATGGAGCGTGTCCCAACCCCATCCAGCGTGAAGTCAAAACCAAGCTCTTCAGCCTGGAGCAGTTTCTCAATGGTGAGGTCCATTCTACCTCTCTTTGCTGCCGCTCACGCAGGATATAGTTCTAGCCCTTAACGAGAGGCCTTGATCTTGATACAGAGCTCATCCTGTTCCAGAAGGGCCAGACCAATGTCCCACCACCTTTTGAGATCTTCTTTTGCTTTGGAGAGGAATGGCCTGACCACAAACCCCGAGAAAAGAAGCTCATTACTGTACAGGTGTGCCCCTAGGCCACTCTGCTATAGCTTGATTATTAGGGGACATGGGGCTGGCCCAGGGTGGAGCTGGAGCCCTCTGCGCAGTGAGGGCTTGGTTACTAGGAATAAAGTTCAGGGCCAGAGGAGGCAGTCCACCATCTGCCTCTGGATGCCCTCATGCCCAACTGGATCAAACAGCCCTGCAACAGTTCTCTGTCCTGTCTCCTCTTTGCTCCCCAGGTGGTGCCAGTTGCAGCTCGATTGCTACTGGAGATGTTCTCAGGGGAGCTTTCTTGGTCAGCAGACAGCATCCGGCTACAGATCTCAAACCCAGACCTCAAAGACCACATGGTAGAGCAGTTCAAAGAGCTCCATCACATCTGGCAGTCCCAGCAGCGGTTGCAGCCTGTGGCCCAGGCCCCTTCTGTGACAGGGCTTGGTGCTGGCCAGGGGCCATGGCCCATGCACCCAGTTGGCATGCAGTAACTGTGCTGCAGATAGTGGCTGGGCCAGGCTCCCTGGGGCAGCTGCATGGATTAATATGACAGTGTAGTGGCCCCAGAGGCCTGGCTGACTGTAGGGTCCCACATCTGGGTCTCCTGGAAATAGATTTGGGCCAAGGACAAAGAAGAGAGGCCTGAGGTCAGATTCTCCCTAACTCTGATCTGAGCACTGTCGTCCTTTGATTTCTCTGATCTGTCTGGCTCTGAAGAAACAGCCAGCAGCCCCAGTGAGAGGAAGAACCTCAAATTGCCCCAGAGTGGCCCATGCATGCTTGCTCCAATTTCTCTAGCAAAACGTGCCAAGAAGTGTTGCAGGCCAGGACCCTGCAAATGGGGCCTCTGCAGGGAATGGGCCTGATTTAGGAGTTCCCTAATTTGGGCCTCTTTCTCATCTTTCTTCTGACAAGGATATCACCAGACACTTGAAGCGGGCAGCTACCCTCCTTCAGAGCCCAAGAAGCTGGAGTAGAATTTTGTATTTTTGGATTAATAAATGTTAAAGGTAGTTTTTCCCATTTCTTGACTTTTTCCAGTGCCAGCAACTTGTTCTGCCAGACCTTATTTCAGATGCCAGCAGCACTGCCCCCAGCACCTGCTCTTTGGTTGGGGTGTCTGTGAGTCAGTCAGTCAGCTGGGCCTTCACACTCACCTGGCTGGCTTTGCTTTCCAGGAGAAAACAGACTAAGACAAAGGTGTGGAATTCTAACGTGTACAGTCTAAAAACCTGTCCAAATCAACTTTCCCAGAAAAAAATAGTGAAAAGGGATCACTAGGATTGTAGTCACATTTGAGACCACCTTCATCTTTTTTTTTTGGGGGGGGGAGAGGCAGGCTGGCTTCAAACTTGCTGTGTAGTTGAAGCTGTCTCTGAATTCCCAAGCCTTTTGCCTCTATATCCCAAATGCTGGTATGCACCACATCTGGCATAATTTGTTAAAGGGCTGAGGATGTAGCTCAATGGTAGAGTCCTTGGCAATGTACAAGGCCATGAGTTTGCTTCTCAGTAAGACACACACAGATACACACACACACAATATGGTGGCTCATGCCTGTAATCCCAGCAGTTGGGAGGCTAAAGCAGGAAGATGACTAGTTCAAAGCCAATCTGGGCTATAGTAGTAGCCCTGGTCCAAAAAACAAATGCTATCTTCATGTATATTAATACGATACTAAACATATTAGGTTATTACATACAAACTGGTAGCTCATCATTAAAATCTGGCTCACAGGATTAATGAGATGATCTGAACCATCTGTTGTTGCTTTATCTTTTTATTATGGAAGTCTTTAAACATTTGTGAACACAGAGAAAATAGTATGAAAGCCTCTGTAGTCACTTCAAATATTATAAATTTGAATGGAGTCTTTCTCTCCTAGACACCCATCCTGGCCCCCCTACCCCAAGACTTTGAAGCAAATCCTAGAAATAACATTTCCTGTATATCCAGCATGTATTCTCTAATAAAAGACATTTTTTTTTGAGGGAGGGGTGTCCTAGGAACTGAACTATCACAGATGCTAAGTATGTGTACCATCACTGAGCTACATGCCAGCTCCAGAAGAAAAAAATTTATTTTCCCTTGAAGAAATTTTTATCAAACATCCAGTGTTTATAGGCTGGGGAGATGTCTCAGTCAGTAAAGTGCTTGTAGTGCAAACATGAGGAAGGATCCAACTTCTGATACCCAACATGAGTCACCCATGGAGACATGTGCCTGCAATCCCAATACTGGGGATGCAGAGACATGGGAATCCCTGGAGCTCACTGGCCAGTCAGCCTAGCCAACCAGTGTGCTCCAGGTTCAGTGAGATACTGTCTCAAAAAATAAGGTGGGTCGGGCATGGTGGTACACACCTTTAATCCCAGCACTTGGGAGGCAGAGGCAGGTGGATTTCTTTGAGATCTAAGCCAGCCTGGTCTACATAGCCAGTTCCAGGCCAGCTGGGGCTCAAGGAGACCCTGTCTCAAAACGCACACACGCGCGCACACACACACACACACACACACACAGACAGAGTGGTGATAGAGGAATACACCTGACACCGACCTCTGGCCCACATGCATGGGTATACATTTATACCAACATATATATACCACACATATACTCAAAATCTAGTATTTATCTTAAATTTAAGGCAGCCAGCACTATTTCAGATTCCATCTCTGGTTACATATCTTCTCTCCTATACATTACTACTTAGGGCTAGGCTCTAGGAGCTTGATTAGATACATGTTTTGATTTTGTCTCCTAATTATCTGTGTTTCCACCATTATGATGACATGGCTCAGTAGGTAGACACTTGCTGTCAAGATTGACAACCTGAGCTCAATCTCAGGGACCTACGAGGTGGAACAAGAACAGGCCTCTGACCTCCACATGTGTGCCATGGCTCATGCACATGCCTCCTCCCCAAATAATTACATATAATAAAATACTGCAGCCAAAAAAAGGATTATACATATTCGCCTTTTCATGTTTTTAGATACTGGTGAACCTCCATAACTGTAAAGGAATTCAACTGAATTTTTATTAACCTGACAACTGAGAAATAGCATCTCACTGCCATAACCTGTTTTGAGCCAGGCTGAGGAAATTTTTTTTTAATTTAAGATTATTTTATGTGTATGAGGAGTGTTTCCCCTGCATGTATGTAAGTGTACCACATGAGTGCAGTGTCCGCAGAGGCCAGTAGAGTGTCAGATCCCCTGGAATTGGAGTTACAGATGGTTGTTAGATGCTATGTGTATGCTGGGAACCAAACCCAGGTCCTCTGCAGGAGCAGCCAGTGCTCTTAACCACTAAGCCATCTTTCCAGCCCACTGAGGCATTTTTAACATAAATGGCCCATGCAGATTAAAAAACAAAAAACTAAATGGGGCTGGTCACATGGTTAGGTGGGTAAAGGTGCTTCTGCACAAGCCTGACAACCCGAGTTTGATCTCCCAAGTCCACCTAACAGAAGAAGTGACTCCACAAAGTTGTCCCGATCTCTATACATAGTAAAACGTGTGCCCCCCAGTGCGCGTGCACACACACACACACACACACACACACACACAGTTCAAAAAAATTTAAAAGCGCTGGGCAGGGTGGCACACGCCTTTAATCTCAGTACTCACGAGACAGAGACAGGTGGATCTTCTGTTAGTTCAAGGCCAGCCTTGTCTACATAGTTCCAGGCCATCTTGGGCTACAGGGAGACCCTGTCTCAAAAAGACCAAAAAACAAAAAATAAGAAAGGTGAGGCTGAAGAGATAGCTCAGTGGTTAAGAGCACTGACTACTCTTGCAGAGGACTTGGTTTGATTCCCAGCAACCACATGGTACCTAACAATTGTAACTCCAGTTCCAGAGGATCTGACACCCTCTTCCGGCCTCCACAGGCACTGCATGACAGGGGTGCAGGAAAAATACTCATACACATAAAATTATTTTTTTTGGTCTTTTTGAAACAGGGTCTTCCTGTAGCCCCAGCTGGCCTTGAACTCACAGAAATCCACCTGCCTCTGCCTCCTGAGTGCGGGGATTAAAGGCATGTGCTACCACGCCTGGCATAAAATTATTTTTAAATATTGAAACAATTCTTTTATATGTATGGGTGCTACCTACATGTATGTGCATGCACATGTAACATGCAATGCCTATGGAGGTCAGAAGACAGAGTCAAATTCCCCTAGAACTGGAGTTATGAGCAGTTGCTAGCTGCCATGAGAGTGCAAATTTGGAGCTGGAGAGATGGCACAGTGATTAAGAGCACTGGCTGCTCTTGCAGAGGACTTGGGTTTAATTCCTAGCACCCACATGGCAACTAACCACCATCCACAACTCTAGTTCAAGGGATCTGACACCCTCTTCTGACCTCCACAGGCACTGCATGACACAGGTGCACTTACATACATGCAGGCAATATATATTTTCATATGCATAAAATAAAAATAATAAAACATTATAAAAATAAAATAAGGGTAAAAGCAAACAAAGTTGGAGGCATAAACACATGGTCCCAGCACTTTGGGAGGTTACATAGCGAGACCTTCTGAAAAAAAGTGTGTGTGTGTGTGTGGCATCCATCTCCCAACCCTTTTGAATAGTTTCAGATTTGTGGAAAAACTGCTAAGATACTAGAGTTCTTTATGCTCATACCCCTTCTCTAACAGCAACATCTTATATCACTATGGAACACAACTAAATTCTATACTTTATTTGGATTTCCTTTTTTTTTTTTTTTTTTTTTGTCTTTCTGAGATGGTCTCCCTGTCGCCCCAGCTGGCCTGGAACTTGCTATGTACAGCAGGCTGAGTTCAAACTCAGAGATCTGCCTGCTTCTGCCTCCTGAGTGCTGGGACTAAAGGCGTGCACCATCATGCTCGGCTTGATTGGATTTCCTTAGTTTTTAATTATCCATCTACCCTTTTGGTTTTAGGATTCCAATCAAGATATTGCATTTGGTTGGCACATCTTCATCTCCTCTGATCCGTGACAGTTTTTGACTTTTTTTTGGCGGGGGTACTTTTTGAGACAGGGTCTCCCTGTAGTCCCAGCTGTCCTGGAACTTACAGAGATCCGCCTGCCTCTGCCTCCCGAGTGCTGGGATTAAAGGTGTGCACCACCACTCCTGGCCAACTGTTTTTTTATATTGGTGGTTTTAAGTAGAGGAGGCCACAGAAATGTCCTTCCTGTGGCCTCCATAGTGTGTACACCCCCCCACCCCCATGTGAATAATACACACACACACACACACACACACACACACACACTAAATAAGTGTATGTCTACTACCATTTTGGCTGTGGCAATGATTTCATTAGTGTATCACGTCAAAGGTGATCAAATTGTGTAAATTTTGAACCATATGTGCATATGCATATATGTGAGTACATACATACATACACATATAAAGCCTAGTAACACTGTTTTTAGGGGATAATCTATTTAGGGGTTATCTTTTGGCCTTGAAGTAACCTGTTTATTCCTACCAAGGCTGTATTAAAATTGGGGCACAGCATGAGGGGCTTCAGGGCAAACCAGAAGGATGCAGATGGAGCAAGTCCCTGAAGGGTATGTGCACACAGCAGGCCCCGCTTTTTAAACTTTGCACCCAGTTGCCTATTAGATACTAACATGAGGCTGATTACTTAGGTGGACTAGCAGGGAATGGAAGTAAAAACAAAGACTGATAAAATTTTAAAAATTTGTTGTTTTTTATTTTTTTCTTTTTTCGTCTTTTTTTTCTTTTCTTTTCTTTTTTTCTTTTTTTTTGGTGCTGTTGGTTTGTTCTTGAGATGGCTACACCACAGTACAGAACAGTGTCCTCATATCAAGCAGCAGTGCAGGACTGCACTCCTTCAAAACATTAAGATCTATTTTGGACTTCTGGCTTTGGCCTTATCTCCCAAGAAGTCAATTAATTTTCATACTTTTTAGCAAAATACAATTAGTCCTATAAATATGTTTCCTCCATATTCTTTCTTCCTCATTTTTGTTTTCTTCCTCTTATGTCTGTGGGTGAATAAACCACTAAGGGGAAAAAAAGGCTTAAACAGAATATACATTTATATCCTTCCTACCCACCCCAATTTTGGCCCTTCTCCCCAAGACTGATGACAACTTCATCAGTGAATTGGAGTGGGTTTAGTGACTGAACAGGGTAGGGTTGGGTTAGACATAAGTATGAACTTTGAGCCCGGCCAGTCCTACGTATCACCAGTGACCATGATAGGAAGCAGAAAGGGCTCCTTGTTGAACAGCTCTCAAGGTGGATTCACTTATGTTTAAAAGAAGGGTAGAAAGAAATAGGAGAAAAGAGGTAAAAAAAAAAATAAAACTTTAAGAGATGACCCTGACTCTTTAGTTCCAAGCACAGCTATGTTAATCATTTGAATCCCCACATTTTCCTTAAGTAATATGTCTGTTTCACAGAAGATTCTCACTGCTATTTTTCTGCATATGCACTGCATGTTGATGGTATCTGTCATGTGTGTGCCTCTGTGTGTCATCTGCTAGCAGTTTAGCGTTCCTTTTTTTTTTTTTTTTTTTTTTTTTTTTTTTTTTTTTTTTCCTTTTTTTATTTCCTTAAATTATTTTTCCTTTTAGAAACAAGTTCACCAGGAAACCAGCTCCCCTCCCACCATGCCGGACAGGCTGCAGCCATCTTTAAAAAACACGCTGATTTTCCTTCACACCCCAAACAGGGACTCCTCAGGATGCCGCGGAAGGTTGGCGTCTCTCCCTGTCTGCTGGGATGCCCTGTTGGCAGTGAAGTCCCCTCTGCCACAACGGAGGTTTCTGATTGTGGGACACGGTCTGGGTTTTGTTTTCTTCCTGTCTTCTAATTAAAAAGACATTCCTGACAAAAGAGAAGAGCCAGTCACACCTATGCTTGAGAAGACAGTGAGCAGGGCAGCAAGTTGGCCTCAAGGCAGCAGATTCTCTAGCTGCTCAGGTCCTTCTCTGTGGATTCCACAGAGACTCCATTAAAAAATAAGCAAAACCAAAGTTGGGCCTTTTAAAACTTAGGATTTCAAAGCAACAACTGCTTCACTAAAACACTACTTGCAGTCTAACACCAGTGCTGAGGGGACAGCAAAAGCTAAGGAAGATCAAGAGGTCAGGAATAAGTCAGCAGAGTTGAGTGCCCATGGCAAAACAACCAGAAAAGCTTCACTTTAGTATATTAAACATCTTTGACCTTCAAGATACATTTCTTTCTCTCTCTCTCTCTCTCTCCAGGGTCTCATTATGTAGCCCTGGCTAGCCTGGAACTTGCTATGTAGACCAGGCTGGCCTACAACTCACAGAGATCCACCTGCCTCTGCCTCTGCCTCCTGAGTGCTAGGATTAAAGGTGTGCACCACCATGCCTGATTTTCTTCTTTGTAAAATGACAACAGGAACAAAGAACTGCATGAAGTTCTTAGTACATTAAATGCACAAACAGCAATACTTAACATCTATGGTAAGGGGTTGGTGAATGTTAGCTATGAACATCTAGAGCTGTCCACAAGCAATCCTTTGATATGTATCTATGCTAGTTTTCTGAGCCACATGTAAACCCTGATGAACCCAAGTGATGTCATTACTCATTAAAGAACCAACATTTAGAAACAATTTTGGGTGTGATGAGATACTGCTGAACACTGCCTGACCTATTAGTGCACTTACTATAGAAATGACCAGTGAGTACCACAGATTGAAAATACTGTCTCTTGGGACAATAAGTTTTCCTTAAGATATCAAAGGGTGGGCTTAGAGATGTCTTTCTTTACCCAGTCAATACAGCGGCAACCAGATTCTACTACTCAGACATTTCTTTTCCTAGCTGAACTTCTTGCTGTTTCAGAATCAGAAGGGACGCATGTGGAGAAAACTATCAGGAAACAGAAAAGGAACACTGCTTTCCTGTACTTTCCTGGCATTTTGGCATTCAAACCATAAAAGTGGTAAGAATGGGCTGGATGTGGTGGCGCATGTCTTTAATCCCAGCACTTGGGAGGTAGAGGCAGGTGGATCTCTGTGAGTTTGAAGCCAGCCTGTTCTACATAGTGAGTTCCAGGCCAGCTGGGGCTTCAGGGAGACCCTGTCTCAAAAAAACCAAAAAAAAAAAAAAAAAAGTGGTAAGAATAAGCTCTCTGAGCATTAAATATGCCAAATCTGCCTTAGAAGATTGGTGCTATAAATTATGGTCAACATTGTTTTCACCAAAGTAGCCTAGGCTAAAAGTAATTATTTGGTTGTTACCGCATGTGCTTCAGCCTAAAACTGTCTAAAAGGGAAGAAAAAAAAATTTTTTTTGATGCACGCTGTAACATTTACCCCTTTATGTAGTTGAAAATGGTATCCAGATATAATGACAATTATTTGCCTGCCCTCGCCCAAGACAATCAGGGTCCTGAATATCCCAGCTACAGAGAACAGCTGAAAAGTAAGTCCTTCCTTGACTCCAGCTATGGGCATTAAACATATCCCCATCCTCAAGCCTCCCCAACAGCCCAGAAAAAGCTAGAAGCATATATAACTCACCTGGGTGACAGGCACAGTACAGGAGTATGAGCTATCGAAACAACCTGGTGAAGTCTCGCAAGGCCCAGCAAACTTGCTTACATTCCTCAGCACTAGAAGAGAAAAATGGGTGATACGATCCTTGACTGGAGAGAAAGATATATAATCTGTGAAGGAACAAGGACAACACTGAGGCACAGTGAGAAGGTTCTCAAAGAGTGGGCTTTGGAGACAAACTGCTTAGGGCTGATTTGGGCTCTTGTGTCTTGGGCAAGATACCAATCTTTGTTTCAGTTTCCCAATCTATTATCTATCTCATGTTACTCAGGATTAAATTTGTTCATGTATATATAGATGAACATAATATCTCACCTAACAGAGCAATGAGCAAAATATACTCAATAAACACAGGCCTCTAGAACGTACTTGGTTAAAGCCCCTGACACAAATACAAGGAAGCTAGAACTCTGGCCAGCATGTTCACATAAGGCTCTGAGCATTTGTGCGAACTTAGGTCTCCTGGTTTTCCTGTTCTCTTCCAAAAGCAGAATCTGTTTACAAGGCCTTGTCCAGCAATTAAGTCTAACAGTCATTGATTTTCTAGCTGAACAGGCTGCTCAGCGTTTCCTCCTGTGGGAGGAGGAAGAGAAAGGAAAGGGTTAACATATGTAGAGATGGAGAAGAAAGAAACAGGACTTGGTCCTCAGGTAAATACTGAGATGCTCAAGTGGTATAAGAGCCAAATTTTCATCTGACTCCATTTTTTCAAAAGTTTCTCTGTCTCAAACTCACCAAGAAACCAGTTGAGTCAAACTTCATTCTTTTGTATGTCTTCCTGCTTTTCTAACTGAACCTGAGGCGAAGGTACGTTGGAAAAGGAAGCACTTCCTAACAGGCACATTCTTCTGTAACCTCTTCTTGACTCAAGAAACTCAGGGAACAGGGGCTATAGCCTACAACTCAACCTTACAAGAAAGATGATTTTCCATCTTGTAATGGTTAAATGCCAGAGGAGGGCTCTTATCAGAAGAGCCATCCAACAGAAAAGGCAAAATTTGATTCATTTCTTCAAGTGTCTATACACAGATTTTCTTGCCCATTATGAAGGTCCAAAATAATCACAAAGAACCTTGTTTCAGACTAGAGGAGTTGATTTAAGATAATATTCTTTGTTTTAAAAAAGTTATTTCTATTTTATATGTATTAGTGTATGCCTGCATGTACATAAGTGTACCCACATCATGCAATGTCAGCAGAGGTCAGAAGAGGGTATTAGATCCCCTAGAACTGGAGTTATGGATGGTTGTTAGCTGCCACATGGATGCTGGGAACCAAACCCAGGTCTTCTGCAAGAGCAGCCAGTGCTCTTAACTGCTGAGTCATCTCTCCAGTCCCGAGAGAATATTCTTGAAATTTTCTTCTAGTCTCTATCATAAAAATGTAATAGACTGACCATACCCTCCCCATACCTGGCATACTGGGGATTGAACCCAGGAACTTGTGCATTCTATGCCAGCACTCTACCAATGAGCTATATCCCCCGCTCCTCTGTAGATTTAACAAGCTTTACTAAGAGCATTACATTTCACAGTCTATTTCCAAATCAACAACAGATGCTAAGAAAGCATGTGCAAGCCTGTATCATTCACAATCCCTTATCAGAACAGAGGGAAGGTAATCCAATAGAGGCTTCTTGTGGTGTATTATTACAAGAGACTAAGACAACAGGATATTGGCACTCAGAAAAGTGCTGGAGACTTGATAGTCTTTTATTACCCTAATATCCTGCATGTTTAAAATTTTATTCCTTTCCAACCTGAGATCTTGCTTTAATCTACATGGGAAATCCTTCAATCTTTGGCCTCTTTTTTGGTACATGAGAAAGAGTATTGAAATTAAAGTCAAATACTCCTGAACTGTAGTGAAATGGCAAAATGGGGGGTTGGGTGGGGCAATGTCTCCACACACCTCCACTTCTGTCCTCAATCCTCTCAAGGACTGCTTTGGTATCAAGAACTTCAGCTAAATGTTGAACTTAAATCTCCTTGGTGGGCAACCCCACAGAAAGAGAGAGAAAATATCACTGAAAAGGTAATACAAAACCAAAACCAAAATGAAAATCAAAACAAAGTTTTAAAAAGCTCCTTGAATACTGGTGCTACTTGCTTTCCCCAGTCCTTATGACACTGACTAGTTTCTGATCTCTTACTATTTTCCAACTTCTATTACTTTTATAGGTTCTATTTTCTGTACTCAAGTCCCACAATTCTAATTCTTCTACCATACTTCTGATATGTTCATGGTCACTATTTTTCAGGCCTCAGGCCTCTAAGCATGTGCTGACAAAGGTGATCCTTCTGATCTGATGTCCTGGTAGGTAATGATAGTATGACCAGGGAGATACCCCCATCTGGCCTGTAATTTCAGGGATAATGCTTTCCACTTTAGCATCTTTTGGCTTTAAAAATGCTCACACAACTGATATATAGTCACACGAAGATGGAGAAATGGGAAAATCCTGGTCTCGATCAATTTGACCTAGTGATGGACTCATCTGATATTCTAGGATGAAAAAGCTTAGCTTTCTTCAAGTTGACCAACCAAAAAAGCTGGGGAATTAATTAGCAGGCTGGGACTTGCTACAATAAAGCCGAACCAGTTCACCCTCCCTTCTCAGATGGCAAATAAAGCAGCATGTTGAGGCAGGAGTTGGAGGACCTTAAAACCAAAAGGGAGACTGAGTCATGCACACATACTAGAGTTACTAAGTGAAGATGAGCAGTCTCAAACCCTTTTTCTAGTTCCTCAATACTGCAGTCTTAACTCTGTTCATTTCCTACCATTATGTCACAGCCTACTGCAGGAGCTGCAAAACTTGTTTAGCAATGCCAAGACCAAGGTCAGTTTGGCAGTTTTGGCAGTGATAGTTTCTCCTATCACACAGCCAAGATCACAGATAAGTTTGCTCACAATATTTTGCCTGGGTCCTCTTTCCTTGGCCCTTCCTTGAATTAGAGAATGATACCCATGACCTTGATTTTTAGACGTCTTAGTCTGTCATACATTAGCCCCATCAAGAGAATATGAATGGGCTTGTGGACTTAGTCCAGAATGTGTAGGAGGCTGCTGTAAAGCTGGCAAGAGACATGCCTAAGCTAGTTCTGCAAATATGTAATGACATTCTGGAAGCTTTTCCAAGGAGAAAGGAGTTAAAATCCACTGATCATTTATTATGTGCAAAATCTTTAGGTTTCTTTTTTCTTTTTGCTCTTTTTGAGAAAGGGTCTCCCTGAAGCCCCAGCTGGCCTGGAACTCACTATGCAGACCAGGCTGGCCTTGAACTCACAGAGACCCACCTGCCTCCACCTCTTGAGAGCTGGGACTAAAGGTGTACGCCACCATGCCCAGCTAAATCTCTCTCTCTTTTTTGGTCTTTTTGAGACAGGGTCTCCCTGAGGCCCCAAATGGCCTAGCACTCACTATGTACACCAGGGTGGTCTTGAACTCAAAGAGATCCATCTACCTGCCTCTGCCTCCCAAGTGCTGGAATTAAAGGCATGTGCCACCAGACCCAGCAACCCTGACTAAATCTTTACGTTTCTAATTGGCATCTCTTAATAACCATGAGAGAGAGGCTTAGTACTAATTCTACTTTACAGAACAATTAACTGAAATTAAAAGTAACAGCATTAATTGGAAAGATTCAAACCAACAGTCCTTTCAGGATTTCCCCTAGGGTTCCACTTGTTCTAACCAAATTAGTCAACATGGTCATGGTTTCTGGTGACAAGCAAGACCAAATAAAACAAAACAGGTCAAGAGACCAAACTATTTTACTTCTTTCACCTGTGACTGTTTGGAGGCAAGTACTACTTTTACTGGAAAGATTCACAATAAAAAGAAATCATATGATTTTGTCATCCAAGTCCATAGATGCCTAACCAGTAGAGGGAAAATCCCCACGTCTGGAGAAATGAATCACAAAGGCCAGTTAACATATTGATTTCCAGCTATGTATGTGTCAGTTGATGCAAAATTAAACATCACTTAAGCCAAATAGTGAGCTACAAAAATAGCACTCCTTTTTAAATTTATTATTCTTTTTAATTGATTTATTTTTATGTGTTTGAGTGCTATGCCTGTATGTATATTAGCGCACCCGTGTTGTGCAGTGCCTGAAGGAGACAGGAGAGGGCACCAGATCACCTGGAACTGGAGTTACAGATGGTTGTTAGCTGCCATGTGGGTGCTGGGATTCAAACCTGAGTCTTCGGCAAGAACAGCTAGTGCTCTTAATTGCTGAGCCATCTCTCTAGCCCAGTATTCCTTTTTTGATGTTGTTTTGTTAAAGTACCACACTATAGCCCACACTGGTCTTGAACTTGTAGTGATCCTCCTGCCTCCGCTTCCAATTTATTATTTTTTTGAGATAGGGTCTCATGTAGCCTTGGTGGACCTTGAACTTGGTATGTAGTTGAGAATAGCTCGAATATCTAATCTTTTTGCCTCCACAGCCCGGGATTATAGGCATAAGTCACTACACCCAGTTTAGAAGACTTAAGATTGTTAAGACATCATACCACCCAAAGCAGTCTACTGATTTAGTATAATAACCATCAAAACCTAAACATTTCTGCAGAAACAAGCAAAAATTTCTAAAATTCACATGGAATCTCAAGGTACACCAAGTGTCCAAAACAGTCTTATAAATCTACAGAAAACATGAGAAAAATTTCAGATGAGAGATCTGGCAGTTCTTGGCTATGACAAGAACATAAGAAACAAAAGTAAAAGTATACAAACTGAGGCCTGGAGAGGCAACAACATCTATAACTCCAGTTCCAGGGTATCCAATGCCTTCTTCTGACCTCCATGGGCAAAGTACAATATAGATGCACTTACATACATTTAGGCAAACTACTCATACATATTTAAGAAAAAACAACAACAACAACAACAAAAAACCCCATAAATTGAGCTACATCAAAATTTAAAACTGTAAGCCAGGCATGATGTGGCCCATACCTTTAATCCCAGCATTCAGGAAACAGGCAGACAGATCTCTGTGAGTCTGAGGTTAGCTTGGTCTACATAGTGAGTTCCAGGCCAGCTGGAGCTATAGGGAGACCTTGTCTCAAAAAAGACCAACTAAAAAAAGACAACCCACAGAATGAGAGAAAATATTTATAAATCTTTATCTGGTAAGGAGTTAATACATATATTGTAAGCAATTTCTACAACTAAACAAGACAATTTTTAAATATTTTATTTATTATTATTAGTTTTTGTCTTTTTGAGACAGGGTCTCCCTGTAGCCCAAGCCGTCCTGGAACTCATTATGTAGACCAGGCTGGCTTTGAACTCACAGAGATCCGCCTGCCTCTGCCTCCCAAGTGCTGGGACTAAAGGCGTGTGCCACCATGCCTGGCTTATTATTATTTTTTAAATATTTTATTTTTATTTTATGTGTATGAGTCTATCACCTGCATGTATGTGAGCACACCCATGTCATGCAATGCCTTGGGAGGTCAGAAGAGGGGTTTGGATTCCCCTGGAACTGGAATTAAGGACGATTTGTAGCCACCATGTAGGTGCTGGGAATCGAACCTGGGTCCTCTACAAGAGCAGCCAGTGCTCTTAACCGCTGAGCCATTTCTCCAGCCCCTTATTATTTTTATTTTATGTGTATGCATGTATTGCCTGTGTGTAGGTAAGTGCACCCGTGTCGTGCAATGCCCAAGAAGGACAGAAGAGACTGTTGGATCCCCTGGAACTGTTGTTACCTGCCATGTGGGTGCTGGGATTCGAACCCAGGTCTTCTGCAAGAACAGTGAGTGTTCTAAACCACTGAGCCATCTCTCCAGCCCCACAAGTCAATTTTAAAAAGGACAGAGGCAGGGTTAGACAGCTGGCTCTGTCATCAAGAGCACTTACTGCGCTTGCTGATGAACTGGGTTCCTGGCACCCAAATGGCAGCTCATACTATTGTTAACTCCAGTTCCAGGGGATCTGATACCTTCTTCTGGCCTCTGCAGACACCAGGTATCCATGTGGTACACATACATACATGCAGTCAAAACATTCATGCACATAAAATAAAAATAAATCTTAAATAATAAAAAAAAAGGGGCCAGGCGTGGTGGCACATGCCTTTAATCCCAGCACTTGTGAGGCAGAGGCAGGTAGATCTCTGTGAGTTCAAGGCCAGCCTGGTCTACATAGTGCGTTCCATGACAGCTAGGGCTACAAGGGGACCCTTTCTCAAAAAAAAAAAAGAACAGAGGCAAAGCTTGGTACTCACACCAGTAATTCCAGCAGGCTAAGGCAGGCAGATTATCATAAATTCATGACCAGAGTGGACTATACAGTGAGTTCCAGCCAGCCTGTACTAGATAATGAGACCTTGCCTCAAAAAAGCCAACAACAGGGGCTGGAGAGTGGTTAAGAACACTGGCTGTTCTTGGAGAAGACTTGGGTTTGAATCCTAGCACCCACATGGCAGCTAACAACTGTCCATAACTCCAGTTCCAAGGGACCTGACGCCCTCTTCTCCCCTCTACGGGCACTGTATGACACAGGTGCACTTACATACATGCAGGCAATACAGGCACACAACATAAAATTTAAAAAAAAAAAAATTTTTTTTAAAGCCAGCACCAAAAAGGTTGAGAACTTGTATAGACATTTTCTTAAAGATAGTAAGATGCTGTGTGTGGTGGCACATGCCTTTAATCTCAGCCCTCAGCAGAGGCAGGCAGATCTCTGAGATTGAGGACAGCCTGTTTCACATAGTGTCAGGCAGACTGGGACTAGGGAGATGCTGTCTAAAAAGAAAAAAGAAAAAGAAAAAACTAGAATAGTCAATAAGCAAATGAATTATCTCATACATATTAGGTTTGAATTGCTAAGGTAGCTACCATTAACAAGTCCCCAAAGTCCCCTAGCATCCCCATCATGGAAAAAGTTGACAGGATGTGGAGAAACTGAAATATTATACACTACTGGTGGAAATATAAATGGTGTAGCTACTATGGACAACAGTGAAGTGGCTCCTCAAAAACAAAAAGCCAGCACAAAAATACCTTTAAAAATGGGGTTTCTGCCAGGTGTGGTGGTGCCCACCTTTAATCCCAGCACTTGGGAGGCAGAAGCAGGTGGATCTCTGTGAGTTTGAGGCCAGCCTGGTTCACATAGCAAGCTCCAGGTCAACTGGGGCTACAGGGAGACCCTGTCTCAAAAAGACTAAAAATAAATAAATAAATAAAAAAATTAAAAATAGGGTTTCCATATAATCTAGCAATTCCACTTCTGGGTATAAAACAAAAAGGAAAAGGAATGAAAGCAGGGTCTCAAAGAGGTATTTGTACATCTATGTTTCTAAATTTTAAAAATATTTTTACTAATGTATATGTGCATGAGCGAGTGCTACATGTGTGTGACTGCCTAGAGGCCAGAAGAGAGCATCAGATCCCTTGGAGTTGGAGTTATATGTGCATGAAACGCCTGACCTAGGTGCTGGAAACAAAATTACAAGAGCAACAAGCACTATCAACCACTGAGCCATCTCTCCAGAACCTTATTTTTTAATCTTTAAAAATACTTATAACACTGGGCCTGGTGGCTCACGCCTTTAATCCCAACACTTGGGAGATCAAGGCCAGGCTGGTCTATATAGTGAGTTCCAGACTAACTGGAGCTAGCAATGAGCTAGCTGCAGCTAAGACTCTGTCTTTAAAAACACAAAACAAAAAAACTCCCAAAAATCCTATTTATAGCCAAGCATGGTGGGACACATCTTTAATCCCAGTACTTGGGAGGCAGAGGCAGGCTGTTCTCTGTGAGTTCGAGGCCAGTCTGGTCTGGTCTTCAAATTGAGTTTCAGGCCAGCTACAGATACAGGAAAAACTTGTCTCAAACAAACAAAAAAAATACATTTATTTTATTTATTTATTGGTGCGTATGCACATACCAGTGCTCCTGTGGAGTCTGGTCAGAGGAAAACTTGCCAGTGCTGGTTCGCTCCTTCCACCATGTGAATCCCAGGGTTGTCAGGCTTGGAGGCAAGTGTCTTTACTACTGAGCCATCTGGCTTGCCCATACCCATGTTTTTTTTTAAGCAGTTGTTTATAATAATAGCATTCACATTTATAGTAATGTTTATACCAGCTAGTCACAATAGACAAGAGGGGGAAGCAACTTTAAATATGTGCTAATAGAAGAATAAATAAAACGTGGTATATAACATATGTAACAATTAATATCGATTGTTAACTTCACAGGCTCTAGAATCACCTAAGAGACAAACTTCTGGGCATGTGTGTGAGGGAGTTAACTAAAGTGGGAAGATCTACCCTACATATGGGCAGCACCATCATCTGGGCTGGGGTCTCAGACTAAATAGAAAAGAGAAAATCAGCATAGTACCAGCATTTACTCCTTTACTTCTTGGCTGCACATGAAATGTGACCAATCTCTTCAACTCCTGATGCCACACCTTCCCTGCCATGATGGACTGCACCCTCAAACTGGGAACCAGAGCCAAAACAAACGCTTCTTTCCTTAAGTCGCTTTGTCAGGTGTTACATTTGTCATAGCAATGAGGAGACTAGTACAACATACAAATTACTTAGCCTTAAAAAGGAAGGAAAATTAGGGCACATACTACAACACTGATGAACCCTAAGGACAAAATATTAAGTGCAATAAAACATACGAGGAATGCTGGGCAATCTAGAAACATTAAGTAGGTAACTGCTAGGGTTGTGGGGAGTAGATAACAGGGAACTGTTGCTAATGGGCATAGTTAATTTTGTAAGAAAAAGTTCTGGAGATAGGTTATACATCATAAATATATTTGGTATGACTGAGCCATTATGATGGTTTAGATATGAAATATCCCCTCCCTTCCCCACAAAAGCATGTATGTTGTAGGCATGGTCTTCAGTTGCTGGTACTACTGAGGTAATTTAACCATGCAGGTGCTAATTTCATCAATGAGTTAATCCATTGATGAGTAGTTTGTAGTTGAATGACCTAATAAGAGGTAAAGCCTGGCTGAGGAAGTAGGGCACTTTGGTCGTATCTTTGAAGTATATCTTTTTTAAAGAGAGAGAGAGAAAGAGCGAGAGAGAGAGAGAGAGCGAGAGAGAGCAAGAGAGAGAGAGAGAGAGAGACAGACAGACAGACAGACAGACAGACAGACATACATGTGTGCAGGTGTCTGAGGAATCCAGAAGAGGGAGTCAGATTCCCTGGACGTCGGTACTGGGATCCAAACTTGGGTCTTCTGGAAGAGCAGCAACTATTCTTAACTGCTGAGCCATCACTCTAACCCCTTTGAAGTATACTGTCCTCTTGCCCTGGCTCCCTCCTGTCTGCTTCCTGGCTACCATGAGGTAGCCAACTTTGTTCTTCTATGCCCTTACACCACAATGAGAACGTTCTCACCAAGGCATAAAATTAAATAGAGCAAAAGAGTCAGCTAATGATGAAATAAAACCTCTGACATTCTAAGTCAAAAGAAATCCTTCATCTTTTAAGTTTAAGTCAGGTATTTTGTTACAGTGACAAAAAGTTTGACTAATACAACCGCATATTTAAAAATGATTAAGATGCTAAGTTTTATGATGTTTTAAAAGTTCAAGCTGGTGGGGCTGGAGAGATGGCTCAGCAGTTAAGAGCACTGGCAGCTCCTGAAGAGGACCTGGGTTCGATTCCCATAACTCACATGGTGGCTAACAACTGTCCATAACTCCAGTTCCAGGGTATCTAATGCCCTCCTCTGTCCTCCAAGGGTACTACACAACACGGGTGCACTTAAACACATGCAGGTATAACACTCATATACCTTAAATTTATTTAAAAAATTTTTATTTATTATTTTTATTTTATGTGTATGCGTGTATTGCCTGTATGTAGTAAGTGCACCCATGTCATGCAATGCCCACGGAGGACAGAAGAGGGCATTAGATACCCTGGAACTGGAGTTATGGACAGTGGTTAGCCACCATGTGAGTATGGGAATCGAACCCAGGTCCTCTTCAGGAGCTACCAGTGCTCTTAACTGCTGAGCCATCCCTCTAGCCCCAATAAAATAAAAATTTTTCTTTGGTCTTTTTGAGACAGGGTCTCCCTGTAGCCCCAGCTGGCCTGGAACTCACTATGTAGAACAGGCTGGTCTCAATTTCACAGAGATCCTCCTGCCTCTGCCTCTCAAGTGCTGGGATTAATAACACATGCCACCACGCCAGGCAACCATTTTGTAATGATGGACAATTAATGCATTTCCAGTTTTTTTTTTTTTTCCTCACATTGCCAACCTTGCTACAGCGTCATTTTTGACTTACTGGAGGATTATAGTTAAAGACTATCCTTTTTTTATATTATTGAAAAAACCGAAAATAACCCATTTCCTAATATAGGCAATAAAAAAAATGTAGTACCCGTTTATGGCTATAAGCAGCAATTTGGAATATTATGTAACTATTAAAAATATATGTTCACAGTTTGAAAAAACTAACATGGCACTTTATTTTCAGTTTTGATAAAAACTGATTAATGGCAATCTATACCATTCTGAACATTTTATAGACAAAATGCCTTGCTTATTCATGCACCTGTGTTCTTCACCCCTGAAACTGGATGAGAACTAAGGACTTGAATAGCAAAGACAAAACGGCAGTTAGTTTGTGCCACATAAGTGAGGTACACATACACAGCATGGTGATGTTGCCAGCTGCTGGATTTCTATGCCGATTTGTGTAAATCAAAACTAAACATGGTTTTTCTCCACACCCCAGCCGCTACGCTCCTTGTCAAGCCTCCAGGACTCACCTAGTGACTTGCTTGTGGAAATCTGTGAGTTGTTTATGTGTCACTGTGACAGCTCCCACGGTTGTCTCCTTCGGCAAACCTTTCAAGGAATTCTCTAACCATCGGCAAAACGTCTGTATAAAGAAGTTGGATAAGAGTTTTAAAACAAGGCAATGTTTACTCACTGGGGACCCTACAAGCATTAACGAAACCCCACAGGTGCTCCTTTAAAGTCGGAAAAAAGATGGATTGCAAAATACTATCTTTAGGTCTTTAAAAACATTCTAGGTTGATGATCTCTGCACATGTAGGCCTCACTCCCTTTCAGCAGGGCAGAAACTGCCACACTTTGCACATGAAGCCTCTTCTGGATGAGACTCTTGTTCTGTTATGAAACTTACATAATATTTTTTAATGGGTGCCAGAAAATTCTTGTGCTTAAAGATCAAAAGCAATTCAAAGTAAATGTTTAAATACCAGAAAGACCAAGGGCAGAACGGAGACTAAGCAAGGCAGAGAAGGAAGCTCCTGGGGACCAGCAGTAACCTGGCCACTACTAGCATGTTCCTGCAGTCTAATTTTAAGACATGAGGAAGCTCAAAACTTGATCAAAATCAGTTGATGAAGACCTGAAAGAATTCTGTGGGCATTACAAACAACTTTTAACTGGAAATGTTGATGACCTTCCCACAATGTGTGGTTTAAACAGCATGGCATAGCTAAGCATAGAGATGCATGCTTATAAATCTAGTGTTTGGGAGGTGGATGCAGGAGGGCTGAGAATTCCAGCCTAGCCTGGGCTATATAGTGAAATATGTCTCAATAAAAATAAAAATAGAGCCAAGCGTGGTGGCGCATGCCTTTAATCCCAGCACTCAGGAGGCAGAGGCAGGCGGATCTCTGTGAGTTCAAGGACAGCCTGGTCTACATAGTGAGTTCCAGGACAGCTGAGGCTATAGGGAGACCCTGTCTCAAAAAGACCACCCCCCAAAAAAAGAAAAACAAACCATCAACAAGTCAAGGACACACATATAGACACACATGGTACTTTCTTTATGAAAACACAGCAATTGAAATAGAATAGAAGCAATTGAAATAGAACATTGAAATAGAATGTGTCTCAAACAAATAACAATGGGAACCATACATGCCATTATATAGTGTTATTTCTTTTGTGGTTCTGGACACAGTCTTATTTTAGGTCCAACTATGTATTTTCCTCAATTTTTTTATTAATATTAAAAATGACAAATCCTATTATCCAGCTGGGTGTGGTGATGCATGCCTTTAATCCCAGCGCTTGAGAGGCAGAGGCCAGTGGATCTCTGTGAGTTTGCCGCTAGCCTGGTCTACATAATGAGTTCCAGGTCACCTAGGGCTACAGGGAGACCCTGTCTCAATAAGACCAAAAGAAAAAAAAAAATCCTATTATCAAAATAATTTATAGGCTATTATATTGTGCCACTATGTTTAAAAATTTGACATAAAAAACCCATAAAAACAAAAGGAACCTTCCCCCTCAAAATTTGACATAGTATATATCATATCATTTATGATTATATGGCTAATGAAGTTACTTGAAAGATATGAGAGCTATCTGGCTGCAATCTCTATCACCTCATTGAACATGAAATAATTTAGGGCATTATTAGCCTTACAAAAGCTTCCAAGGCTAGGGGTAGAGCACATGCTTAACATGTCTGAGCAGCCAGTCCATCCCACTCCAATAATTTTTTCCATATTCAGATGGAAAAGGACCTGACTCAAATAGACCCAAAAGGAAAAAAATCAATTCAAGCATGTATGTTGTGGTCTACTTATGTGCCTACAAACACACTGGTTAGATTCACAACCAAGGACCAATATAGTCGAACAGCATCCAAATAACCCACAACTTGATACAAATAATACATGAGTATCTCTCACAGATGACTAAGATTTCCCATTGGCTAGCCACACAGCTGATCCAAAGTTTACTTCTGTTGATACACATTATAAACCTCACGATAAGTGACACAACCATGCTTTCAAGGAAAAAAAAACAATAATGGGGGACTGGAAAAAATAGTTCAGTGGTTAAGAGTACTGGCTGCTCCTGCAGAGGACCAAGGCTCAAGTCCCATCACCTACACAGAAGCTAACAATTGTCTATAACTCCAGTTCTAGGGGATCTGATGTCCTCTTCTGGCCTCTGTGGGCATTGCACACATGTAGTGCACTTACCATACATGCAGGCAAAACACTTATACGCATAAAAATTAAAAAATTTAAAATATTTTTATTTATTTATTTTTATTTTATTTGTACGAGTCTATTGCCTGCATGTACGTGAATACACCCGTGTCGTGCAATGCCACAGAGGTCAGAAGAGGGCTTCGGATTCCCCTGGAACTGGAGTTAAGGGCAGTTCATAGCCGCCATGTGGGTGCTGGGAATTGAACCCATTGCAAGAGCAGTCAGTGCTCTTAACCGCTGAGCCATCTCTCCAGCCCCCACCCCAAATAAATAAAATTTAAAAGAACCCAATAATGAATTATTGGTTTCCTATATGCCCTTTCATCTACAAATTAAACCTAGTAATATGCCTAAATTTGGTTCCAAGGACATACACAATAACAGTGGTTTCAAAGTTAGGGATAACTTTAAGGAATCAAAGTCTATTAGGTTTAGAAACTACAGGAACAGGTATGTTATGAATGAATCTTACCGGTCTGTCAACCTGCATGATCTCCCAGAGTACTTCAGCCACATCTGGTAGGGTATAGGGGGGGAGACAAAAGCAGCATGTGTGGAGCAACTGGCTTACAAGCTGCTGTCCAAGCTGGTTCATCACCTGTCCAATCAGTTCTTTCCGCAATTCAAAATCTTCTTCATGCTGTAAGAAAACAGGAACATCAGACTGGGAGCAAGGCTATTTTTACACTGCTTTTTATTGCCTTTAGCACTTGGCACAACTATCTGTAATCTAGAAGTTAATAACTTCTTTAGTGACTATGCTACTAATACAAGTCAAGGACACACTAGGATACTTACTGGTTTTCCTCTTAAAAATGAGGAGACAATAACTGTGAAGTAGAAAAAGTATAATGTTTATACTTACATCATTGGCTACTCCTGTGTGGATGAGGTCTCGTAGGAACCTCATGACACTACAATTAGCATCTCGGTGGTCCAAGGTGGTAGATGCAATAGCCCACTGTAAGATTGGGATGACTACCTGGCTCCTCAGTAAGGTGACAGGGCTACGCTGAATAAATCTGGTAAGGGAGAAGATAGATATGAATGACAAGATCAGGCTACAGAAGCAGCCAAAGATAATACAGTGTGTGTGTGTGTGTGTGTGTGTGTGTGTGTGTGTGTGTACACCTAAAGTTACCTTTTAAAAATTTGTATTAAAAAAAAAAAAAAGAAAGAAAAAAGGCAGTATAATGGTCACTCGCAACTGTCCACTTGAGATCTGGGAGACAGGTTTCTAGGTATGCCTGTGGAGGAATATCTTGCTTAGGTTAACTGAAGTGGGAAGACCTCTCACTGTGGTGGCACCATTCCCTGGGCTAGGATCCTAAAGCTTAATAAAAAGGAGAATGTGAGCTGAGCACAAGCACTCATCCCTCTCCAGTATTTGATGTGAACACATGGAGACAAGGTACCTCAAACTCCTGCTGCTATGACTCCCCTGCCACAAAGGACAGTAACTTCAAACAGTGAGTCAAAATAAACCCTTTTTTTCTTAACTTGCTTGCCAGGGTATTTTATCACAGCCAGAGGAAAATTAATTAAGATAGCCAGCCAAGGCAAGGACCATTTTTTGGATTAGTATCTGAAAGGACTCAATGTCCAGCTAAGATTTCATCAATCAGCCAACGAGCTTCAAAGATCAGTCCAAACTACCCAAACATTTCAGAACGGCATTTCCCAAATTATATTCTATGAAATATCAATTCCAGAATGAAAACAGTAATTTCTCAGAGAAAAGACTATACCATCCATAATTTTAAGTATTTTGTCTTATTTTTTAAGCATGACAACATTTCTCAGATTCTTTATACAGGGAGGCTTTTTGAAGAAAATGATGTATTTTTTTTTAAATCAGAAGAGGGATGGGTGTTAACTGCCATGTGGGTGCTGGGAATTGAACCCGGGTCTTCTGCAAGAGCAGCCAGTACTTTTAATTGCTGAGACATTTCTCTAGCCCTAAAAAGTTTTTTTAAATAAAATGCTTTTATTTTTATTGACTTGATCCAAAATTCCTTAGGCAGGACTAAGAAGGAATCCAAGCAGAAGTTCAGTAACAGTGGTGTCAAAGCCACTAGTAAAAGAAATTTAACCAGTAAGCAGGGTGACAAGCTGGTGGGGGTATATAGCTGAGAATACATTACAAGATAACTGCTAAGGCATCATTGGTTCTAAAATATGATTATAGTTGAAGGATATTAAGCTTCTCCAAGAAAACACTGGAGTGAAGCATAAAGTAATCACAGCATCATGAAAAGCTAACACAACTGGAGTTGTAGGGCTCACACTTCTTTTTTCCTTTTGGTGGTGGGCACGGAACCCAGAGCTTACACTGAGCTACATCTCTAGCCTATACTAAGTACATTTTTGTCTTGTGCATGTTTTCTCCGTGGTAGAAACTGAGTTACTTTTCCCTCTGCTTCCACTTAATACCTCATCCTCACCTCTGGAGACAGGCCAGCTCATAATTTTAACTCATGGTTATGAATCATTAATCTACCTTTCCCAAATGACCTCATTTTACAGAGAAGGAAACAATAAAGTGTTAGCAGTGCCAGGGATGAACAATTAAAATGAAAAGATTTTGCTCTTCAGAAGCTTACCTGGTAGCTAACCTGAACAGGTCATCTACAGTGTCAGGGTGGTTCTGGAGGCCATTCTGCTGTTCCAGGAGCTGAAAGGTGGGGATGCACAGTGCCTGCAACAGAACAGTAATTCTAAAATAAACATTGAAATGTATCTTTCACAGCATTTATACTTGCTAAACATCACAACAAAGGGAACAAAGAATGGAAGCATACAGGGGAAATGAAAAGATTGTGTTGGGGGTGGGGGCGAAGAGAGGCAGATCCTAAGAACTCTCTAGCCAGCTAGCCACCCTTGAGGAAAAGGTCTGCTTCCAGTTCAGTGAGAGACCTCATCTCAAAGCAATAAAGTGGAAAGTGACAGAAAAAAGACACAGGATGTCCTGTTTGTCCCACTGTAGTCTCTGTACACATACACACCTGCACACTCATAAGCATACAACATACTCAGAGTCTACATTTCAGAAAGGGGGCTGGGTGTGGTGGTGCATGCCTTTAATCCCAGCACTTGGGAGGCAGAGGCTTGTGGATTTCTGTGAATTCAAGGCCGGCCTGGTTTACAAAGTGAGATCTAGGTCATCTGGGGCTACAGGGAGCCCTTGCCTCCAAAAGACCAAAAGAAAAAGGGTAAGATTTCAAGCCAGGCATGGCATATGCTTTTAATCCCAGCACTCAGGAGGTGGAGGGAGGACCATCTCTATGAGATGGAGGCCAGCCTGGTCTACACAGCAAGTTCCAGGTCAGCTGGTGCTACCGGGAGCCCCTTCTCAAAAACAACAAAAGATTTAAGTTGATGAAATTGGACATGTCACCCTACTGATTGATCGACTTCTATTTTTTAACTAAAAAATTTTTAGACTTACTTATTTTATGTGTGTGTTTTGCCTGTATATACACGTGGTACCTAAGAAGAGGGCATCAGAATTCCTTAGAATTAGAGTTACAAATGGTTGTGAGTCATATGGATGCTGGGGAACTCAATCCAAGCCCTCTGCAAGAGCAACAAGTAGTCTTACAGCTAAGCCATCTCTCTAGCTCCTCCCCCTTTTGAAATTTTTTTTTTTTTTTTTTTGAGACACATTCTTACTAAGTAGCCCTGGCTGGCCTTAAACTCATAGCAATCCACCTGCCTCTGCTTCCTGGGTGAAGGAATTAAACATGTGCACCATCCCCCATCCCACCTTTTATTTATTTATTTTTTTTGAGACTGGAACTTGATATGTAGAGCAGGCTGGCCACAAATGGATTATATGCATCTACTTGGGAGCTTCTACCTCCCAAATGCTAGGGTTTAAAGGTGTGTATCATCATATCAAGTTTTGCTTGATTTTTTTTTAAAGACTTAAAAATTTTTTTGATTTATTTTTATTTTATGTGTATGAGTGTTATGCCTGCATGTGTATAAAAGTGTTGTACAGTGCCCACAGAGAACAGAAAAGCGTGTTGGATCCCCTGGAACCAGTGTTAGGGATGATTGTTAGTTACCGTGCGGGTGCCGGGATTGGAACCAGCAGTGCTCTTAACTGCCACCCCATCTCTCCAGACACCCTGCCTTTTTCAAAGACAATGCCTCATACTGTAGTCAGGTTTGTCTCAAACTCACAGTAATCATCTTGCTTCAGTTTCTTGAGCAATGGGATTACAGGTGTGAGCCACCATATCTATTTTATAGAATTTCTGGAAACTTATTTAAGTGTGTGTGTGTGTGTGTGTGTGTGTGTGTTGTGTTGTGTGTCTAAGTGCATATCTAGAGTCAGAAAATAACCATGGCTGTGGATGCTTGCCTTCCACCTTGTCTGAGACAGGGTCGCTCTTGTGTTTCTGCTGCATGTGCCAACCTGATTTGAGAGTTTCAATGCCCATGAGAGCACTGGAATTACAGACTATTGCTACTACATTTTGCTGGGACTACAGATGTGTGCTAGTGCACCTGACTTGTATTATGTGGGTTGTGTGGATTTGAATTCAAGTTACCATGCTTTCAAGGCAAGTACTTTTACCCAATGAGTCATCTCCTCTGCCCTTTGTTTTCTGAGATCTCCTTATGTAGCTCAGGACGGGTTTCAACTCACAAATCTATTGGAGTGCTAGGACTACAGGCATAAGATGCTGAAATTGGCTTAGTTTTAAAGTAAAGACACTTTATATATGTACTAGATGTGGTCTAGTTGCAAACCTGATGACCTGAGTTTGATTCCTGGGACCCACATGGTGGAGAGAACCAACTCCCACAAGTTGTCCTCTGATCTCCACACTCAGGTGGTGAAAAATATGCACTACCTCAAATAAATGTAATTAAAAATTAAAGAGAAAAAAGAAAAGCAATTACCACGTTTCTATCTCTCTGATATTAGAAAATCAACATGCCTTGGTTACAATAGAAATGAAGACACAACACAGTTAAAGGTTTTTAGGCCCTCTAGGCCCAACCTATTTATTCTCCCTCAAGAAAACATACCTGGAGCATATCTAATAATCCTTGCCGACAGCCTTCTTCCATACCATATTCATCCACAAGAATACTGCCAAGGTACAGGAAACAGGAATGCTGATGTACATGGTACACATTCACCATCTGCCAAGGGGAAATCAATTCAATTCTTTGCCTTTTAGAGAATATCAACTCAAGGATCTGTCTCCAGGAGGAAATTCAGATTGGGCTTTTCTCTTAAAAGCTATATATATAATCTAGCTTGTTGGTAACACTTTGTGAAATATAGGGTTAAATTTCTTAATTTTCCAGTTCTCTTTTTAGAGTTCTTTCATGCCCTTGACTGTTTTCCTTCCCAAGACAATGCTGAAAGTTTTCAAATACTTCCAATGACAAGCAATTTAAAGACTTGGGTAGAAAAAAAACTCTAGCATAGGACTCTTCAGTTTTCTAATACCATTATAGATACATCTTAATCTTAGCACCATATATTGCAATGGTAGTGACAAAATATTAAATACCTTCATTTGAGAAGTGAAAACTACTTAAACTGAGTTGTTTTCAAATCCACCTATTTTATCTTTTCAGTAAAAAATGTTTCTAACCAAGGTATCTTGATCTCAACAAGATTTCTTTATTCCACTACCTTCTAAAAATTTAGAGATAACTGCATATCCCCTCATGTTAAAAAAAAAATCACAGCAGGCATGGTGGTGCAAATAATACCTTTTTAAAAATTATTTATTTATTTATTTATTTGGTCTTTTTTGAGACAGGGTGTCCCTGTAGCCCCAGCTGTGCTGGAACTCACTATGTAGACCAGGCGTGTGCCACCACACCTGGCTTCAACCTGTAATCTTAATAGCTACTGAGGCAAGAGAATTAGAGGTTTGAGCTTGCCTGGCTACACAATGAGCCCCTATCTTTTTTTGGGGTCTTTTTTGAGACAGGGTCTCCCTGTAGCCCCAGCTGCCCTGGAACTCGCTATGTACACCAGGCTGGCCTTGAACTCACAGAGATCCGCCTGCCTCTGTCTCCTGAGTGCTGGGGTTAAAGGCGAGCCCCATCTTTAAAATAAACCAAACCACATCAAAATAATTTAAAAAATAAAATGCTGTCACAAAGAATGTGTGTTGCTCTCATTGTATAAATGCAACTCTATGAGCTTGTTGGAGGGCTTGATGGAGTAGTCTACTATTCTACCAGTATATGCCATAAAATGAGCATTTATGAACTATGGCTTTGTTCAGTGTTGTAGACTCAACACTACGTGCTCTATTCAAGAATAATTAAGTCAGGGGTTGGCCAACTTTTTAAAAAAGATTTTGTTTTTATTTGAAGTGTATGAATATTTTACCTGCATGAACGTAAGTATACCACGTGCATGAATGCCCATGAAGGAAAAAGGGTATCAAATCTCCCGAAATTGGAGTTGTAGATGGTTGTTAGTTATCACATGGGTGCTGGGAATCAAACCCACATCCTCTATAGCCAGGGCCCTAACCTGCAGAACCACCTCTCCAGCTCTGGGACACACAATAAAAAGTGAGGGTCTCACTGGCTACTTCACTCTTCTAACTAAAATGTGACAGTGTAGCACAAAAATGGCAAAACAAACAACAAACAGCCTTTAAAGATGTTACACTAACAAATTTATGACCCTGCTGGGAGGTTAACAGCAATACAAATTACTTTGTGATCTAAGGGTAAGTATCTTATAGTTAGAAACTATTTCACCAAATCATACCATCATAATTAGTTACCAGTATTAGTGATTAAAAGAACCAATTTGGGCTGAGGAAAGGGCTAAGTGGATAAAGTGCAAGTGTGAGACTGGAGTTCAGAACCTATGTAAAAGCTGGGCAGGTGTGGCAGCTGCCTGCAATCCCAGCACTAGAAAGACAGAGACACTCGATCCTTGGGGCAAACTGACCACCTTGAGTAGCCAGAATCAGTGAGCTCCAGCTTGAGCAGGAGACCTTGTCTCAAAAAATTAAGTGGAGCTGGGCGTGGTGGTGCACACCTTTAATCTCAGCACTCCGGAGGCAGAGGTAGGCAGATCTCTGTGAGTTCCAGGACAGCTGGGGCTACAGGGAGACCCTGTCTCAAAAAGACCAGAAAAGAAAAAATTAAATGGAGAGGAAGACGTCTTGTCGGCTTTGGGGGACACATACACATACATACATACACATACACAAATCAAATTTATTTTTTTGACAAGAGACTTGTATGAACAACAAAATATGGTCAAGATAGAAAAGAATCTCTTTAGGTCACGAAATAGTCAAATTTGACTTGCCTGACATTTTTCACACTGGATATTAATACAACAATGCTGACTACCAACATACAAAGGCTGAGTATGGTTATTCTTATCACATAATTTTACCCTAGAATGTGTTCCTATCAGACCAGACAACATATCTACTCAATATCTACTCTTTCTTTCAAATATATTTTAGTTTCTACTTAATCCAAATGGCTTCATTTCATCAGCAAAGCTTTTGTCTTAAGGCACAATTCTTGGAAATCTTACCTGTGTGACCAGTGGCTGCAGCAAGGCTGCAGATCCTTTGCCTACACAACGAACAGCAAAGCGCAGGCATCTGCAACAACGCTCTACAATCCGATTGTCAGCTCGGTGTTTATTTAGAGTCTCAGATAAAACTGGCCATATCTGAATCAAATTTATAGAACATAAGAAAGAAAACAACTATCAGCTGAGAACAGAATCTCAAGCTGGTAACAACAGATTTGGTTAAATTAATTATTTGGGGTTTTTATTGGGGGGGTGAGGGGGACAGGGTCTTACACTGTAGATCAGACTAGCCTTAAAACTGTGATAATCCTCCTGCCTCAAACTCCCAAGTACTGAGACTATAGATGTGCGCTATTACACCCAGCTTATTTGGCTTTTAAATAATTCTGACAAAACTTTATAAGAACACAAATACACACACATACACACCAGAGACCCACACAGACACTATACATGCTAAAACAAAAATTTTTAAGCCATAACTCTTAACCAAGTATGGTGATACATGACTTTAATTCTAGCACTCAGCAGACAGAGGCAGGTGAATCTCATTGAGTTCAAAGCCAGCCTGGTTTACATAGCGAGTTTCAGGCCAGTCAGGACTACATACCCTGTCTTAAACAGTATGTAAGTTAATAGATAAATACCATGACTCTTGATCCTTACATCATTCTGAGTGAATAAAGTACAAGGGAAGTCAAAGTCATTAGCATTGTCACGAATACTATGCTAGGGATTGGCTGGGCCTCCTAGCAACAGTTAATCTTTCTGCTTCTTTGGCCTTTCAAGTGCCATTAACAAACTTTTATTATCAAATATAAAAATAAACTGAAGCCATATTAACACTCTCCCTACGAAGATGAAAGACCAAGAACCTTCTCAACCCAGCTCCCCAAAGCCAGGGTGGGAGGGAGGAAGGAAGGAAGGCAGGCAGGCAATCCATGACATCCATTAGGACTTACTTCCTGTATGACTTTTTGGCACGGGTGCGTCTGTCCATTTTCCACAATAGGATTGGTGTGTCTGGGGAAGAAAACAATGGATCCAAATAGTCAAAGAAGAACAGTTCACTGAGAACCAGACCCTGACCCCTGTTTGTTTTCTTATAGTATCATGAAATCTGGTGGTAGAAGCCATTTACTTGCATCAACACCTTTTCTGTCTAGCCCCTTTAAACAAAAGCCAAACTACTTTAAGTGATCTTTTTAATTTTTATTTCAAATGCTCTATCACGTCCACCAGAACATGCAAATTCCATCCAACTCTGGTTACATATACTGCAGGCTAGGTGTTATTTCTACCTTTTCTACTACCACCTTTATAAACCTAAATGTGTTTCTTCCAAATTAATAAAAATATATACAAGCTATGTGAACCCACCCTGAGCATTAAAAGACAGCTCAAGTCCTAGCATTAAAAGACAAAAAGCTTTAATAACCACAGTTTACCAAGAGGTTTGTTGCAGTTCTAATCTGAACCTATGAAAATATGGACCCACCAACATTACAACAAATCTAACTCCTCTGTCTAGTAGTTCTGTAGTGCACTAATTTGATGAAAAGGAGGAAAACAAAACAAGAACCCCTGCATGATTAGCTACCAACCTCAAGCTACTCTTTATTTTTTACCACAAAATAAGTTATTGAAAGACTGTCCAAATAGTATATACAAGGGCTCTTCTAACTATACAAGAAAAGCGTTGGACCAAATTGAAGACATTTGTTGACAATTATAAGCCAAGTCTTTGACTTTCTCAACACAGGTATCTGTGTACCTGTTACTCTAATATTCCTTGAGTCTCACGATTCAGTCAGGATCACCTTTTAATCACTGTCCTCCAAATGCCTTTCTAATCTGGGTACCTCTTGATTTCAAAGGCCTTATTTCATCTGATTGTTGAAGAGACTTCCATATGTTTTCAGATTCATATACTATATAGCAGTGATTCTGAGAAAAGTGTCTCTCAAACAGCAGGGGGAAATGGCAGCTTCACCTGAGAACTTGCTAGAAATGCATTTTTTTTTTCAGATTTTTCCCAAGATTTAATGAATCAAGACACCTGGGGGATGGGATCTAGCAATGTTTTGAAAAACCTTCCATGTGATTCTGCTGCACACTAAAGTTTGTGAATCACTTAACTAGAGAACAAAGTGATGACATATATAAATAACAGGGTGGAGTTGGTGGGGGGTGGTTGGAGACATGGTCTTGCTTATGCGGTCCAGGCTGGCCTCAAGGTTGCTATGTAGCCAAAGATGGTCTTGAACTTCTGATCCTCTTGCCTCCACCTCTCAAGTGTTGGGATTACAGGTATAATCCATCACAACCAGCTTGCTTACTTTGAGGTTTCATATGAGATTTTAACCCCAGAGAAGAATACAAACTCTCCCATCTTACCTAAATATTACTGCCAGGCGATCTAAGAACACAGTGGGATCTGAAGATATGCCATTGCTAGGCTCCTGAGACAACAGCTGAAGATACAGAGACATACAAACATAAAGCAAATATTGCAACACACATCCTTATATATCCACCTCTTACTCAACTTCTGTGTGTGTGTGTGTTTTTTTTTTTTTTTTGAGATGGGGCCTCATTATGAAGCCCTGGCTAACCTAAATCTTGCTATATAGACCAGGCTATCCTCAAACACACAGAGATCCATTTGCCTCTGCCCTGAGTACTGGGATTAAAGGCACTAGCACTTTTAAATTTAGTTTTGAGTGTTCACTGTTTAGTGAAAGCTGGCCTCAACCTCTTGATCTTACTGAATCTGTCTCCTGAGTGCAGGGAAGTAAAGGTGAATGGCACCAAGGCTGGCTTTATCATTAATGTACTCCTACCTAGGGGGGAAAAAAAAAAGTTTACCATAAAACAGCCCTAGTGCCAGGTGTGACAGCGCACACCTTAAATTCCAGCACTGGGGAAGCAGAGGGAGGCAGATCTTTGATAGTTCAAGGCCAGCCTGGTTTACATAGTGCATTCCAGAACAGCTGGAACTCACTACAGGGAGACCCTATCTCAAAAAGACCAAAAACAAAAACAACAGCCCTAGTATGCCAACAGCAGGTGCATATACCCAGTGCACTGGTGTCTGTTGACTGCTTCAAGCAGTCATGTTAAGTGACTGACCTATAAATTCTGGGTTTGTAGAAGCACACTCTTTTTTTATTGTTGGTCTTTTATGAGAAGGGTCTCCCTGTAGCCCCAGCTGGCCTTGAACTCACAGAGATCCGCCTGTCTGCCTCCCGAGTGCTGGAGTGCTAGGACTAAAGGTGTGCGCCACCACGCCAAGAAGCACACTCTTAATGTTCTCACATCTACAAAACTGCCGAATGACATGTATCTCAAAATGTGTTCCTATAGTAAAGGGACCTGCAACTGTACTTCTTCCTTGTAGATACTTAACGCTTATCTTTTCCTTCTGAACATACAAGTATATGTATTTGTTTCGTTCCTTACTTAAATGAGCTCACCTTTTTCAATGCCATAACCTGAACAGAACATAGTTCACTAAGACATTCAGTAATCTTATCCAAAGGCAGTCTTGCTAGGACAAGAGCTGTTCCTGAAAAACAAAGTAAAATGCAAATGAAGACAATGAAGGCTGAACTGAAGTAATTAAATTAATTGATCTACATCATAAAGGTTAACAGAATTCTTTAAAAGATTAGCACTGTTTTTAAAATTATAACATTTGTTTTATGTGCTTAATTTGGCTTAAAGAATATAGACTGATTTTTCACAATGAGATAACAAAATTAATTTCTTCTTAGCAGCCAGTTGATTCAAAGATAAATATGCCTCTCCTAATTATTCAGACTTTTAAACTCTCCTTCCCAAAGCCAAGAGCGAAGCTATTTTTATAGGGCCATAATACAATCTTTCTCATTTTTTCCAGAGACTGAAGCTTCCAGAAGAGCTTTATTTTTGCTAAGTACCTTGGGCAATTCTTACCAGAGAAGTTTGAAAAACACTGATAAAATGTGGTATTAAGTCACCAAAACACACTTTGTAAGCTTAAGTGAGACCTTTTCTCTGGACCTCAGTTTTCTTTTCTGTGAAATTAACCAGAAAATTAACAATAAAGTTTGCCTTTCTTTCTTTTTTTGTTTAGAAAGTAGATACAAAAACCTCCCATTCCTTCTCCCCACATTTTTTTTGGTCTTTTTGAGACAGGGTCTCCCTGTATTTATAGCAGCTGCCTGGATTCCTATGGAGAATAGCCACCATATTTAAAATCTTCTCTAAATCTTTCTTCCTGGTCTTGATATCTCTTCTACTAGTCTGAGTTCACCACTCCTCCCGCTGTTTGTCTCTTTGTAGGAAGTCACTTAGTTAAGCTAACGAGTACTTTAGAATTTCTACTTACCACTTTGGAATGGCACTTCCTACTTTTTTGGTCTTCCTTTAAATTTCCCCCAATTTAAAAAAGCAAGCACTAAATGTTTAATTCAAAGGTGTTGTCTCTACCTAAAATCTAGATCTATACTATGTATACTGTAAGTAGTATACATTATTTTGATAGCCTTAAATTTCATTAGGAAAGGAATGCATGAGCACATACAAAACATTGTGCCCTGAATGGAAAAGCCACCTTTACCATCACTAAGTATATTTTAACTAAAAAGCTACAATATGATTTAAGATAACCCCGAGTAATGGCTTAGAGAAGACTGTTAATAGTTAGCATCTTAAGTAAATACCTTTTAACAAACCCACAGCAGCTTCTGGAGACAACATGAAGGAATCAAGGGAGTGGGCAATTTCTAGGAGTCCATTAAAGTGCTGAGCCATATGATCCCGGCAGACTGAACAAATGTTATGAATGGCTTTGGCTGCAGCAGAAGCCAGAGGCTTTTCACACAGGCCTTTCATCAAGTAGCCCAACACAGGGTCTAAAAAAGAGAGCCAAGTTGGGATTACATATGTGAAACTCAATGAAAGCATCTAGTTTGTTTGAACAAAGGTTTAGATTTTTTTGAAATAGTAACTCCTATCTGGCCTCCTCAGGCACCCACCCACACAGCATATATTCACACAACCACAACCACACACACAAATTTAAACAAAAACTTAAGTGCAAATGGCAATAAATATATGGAAAAGTGCTCAACACTGAAAAAAATATAAAAAGTGACTAATCTAGCCATCTAATTATTAAATACAGTAATGTATGAAAGAATGAAAACTCAGAGCTACCATTTGACCTGAGATGAATCATTTGGCAAAACAGGCCAAATTATTCAAGAAGATTATAGCTGTCTAAAGCTGACTGTTTTGTGTGTTTCTGTGCAGGTAAGTGCATATGGACATCAGAAGACAAGCTCAAATGTTGGTCCCTGCCTTCTCCTTTCTTTGAGACCATCTCTCTTATTCACTGCTCCATATACCATGCTAGCTGGCTCATGAGCTTTGGGAAAGTCTCCTGTTTCTGCCTTCCATCTCCTGGTAGGGGCCCTCAGGGATTATAAACACCTGATTTATAATGAATGACTTATTCATTCTAGTGTATGTACACCTCCCCTCCACCAAGTGCCACAGTGCCCATGTGAAGATCAGAGGACAACTTGCAGGAGTTGGTTCTCTCCTTCCACCATGTCAGTTCCACAGCAAGCACCCTTACTCTTGATTATTGAGCTATTTCACTGACCAAAATGCCCAGCTTTTATGTGGGTCTGAGGATCTGAACTTGGGTTGTCAGGCTTGCATGGCAAGTGCTTTACCTACTGATCCATCTCCCCAGTTCTAAAGCTGGCATTTTATATTTGTTTCTAGGTACAAAAGGTCTTTAAATACAAATGGAGCTGGAGAGATAGCTCATTGGTTAAGAGCACATACTGCTCTTGTAGAGAAACTGAGTTTGAGTCCCAACACCTATATTGGGCAACTTCCAATCACCTGTAACTCCAGCTCCAAGGGGATCTGATGCCTCTGTCCTCTGCTGCTGTACAAGTAGTCATACACACATTAAAAAAAAAAAAAAAAAATACAAAGCCGGGCGTGGTGGCACACACCTTTAATCCCAGCACTCGGAGGCAGAGGCGGGTGGATCTCTGTGAGTTCAAGGCCAGCCTGGTCTACATAGCGAGTTCCAGGACAGCTGGGGCTACAGGGAGACCCTGTCTCAAAAAGACAAACAAACAAACAAATCTTTAGTTTGGCATTTATATTATGTGCATACATATATACAAGTTCATATGTATGTATGTAGGTGCACATGTGTGTGAGGGTGCACACGAAGTTGATGCTAGGTGAGGCAGTGTCTCTCAACTGAACAGAGTTCACTACTAGTCTATCTAGTCAACTTGCCCCAGAGATTTGTCTGCCTCTCTAATACTGGGATTATTGGTGGCCACCTCACCTACCCAGTTTTTATATGGTTTCTATGGACTCAAACTCTAGGCCTCACATTTGCTCAGTGGGCCAAGTACTTACTGTCCAAGCTTAAAAACCTGCCTGTCGTGGTGGCTCATGCCATTAATCCCAATACTCAGGCGACAGAAGCAGGTAGGTCCCTGTGTGTTTGAGGCCAGCCAGGGGTACATAGTGAGGCCCTGTCTCAAAACAACAAACCCAACCAAATAAATTAAAAAACCAACCAACCAACCAAACAAACAAAAAACAAAACAAAACAAAACCCAAGCATGAGGTTCTGAGTTCAGATTCCCAGCAGTGCATATCTGTAACCCAGTGCTGGACTTTGGAGCCAGGTTGATCCCAGTGGCTAACCAGCCAGTGTAGCCTATAAAGGACAAGCTCCAGGTTCAGTGAAAGCTCTGTCTCAAAAAAAAAATAAGGTTAGCCGGGCGTGGTGGCTCACACCTTTAATCCTAACACTTGGGAGGCAGAGGCAGGCAGATCTTTGTGAGTTCGAGGCCAGCCTGGTCTACATAGTGAGTTCCAGGACAACTGGGGCTACAAGGAGACCCTGTCTCAAAAAGACAAAAAAAAAAGGTTGGAGAGCAACAGAGGGGAACACGAAATGCTGACTTCTAGCCTTCACACATGCAACATGTGGGTACTTAAAAGTCTTACACTTATACACACAACACACACAATAGGAACATTATCAAATGGTATGCTAAACTTAGAATATGTCTCAGTGATTGTATGTGCAAAAATGTGAAAAAAAAGAACATGTTCACTTTTTTGTGGCAATCATTAAAATCAGATCATTTGTAAATATTCACAAATTTGGGGACACAAAATTCTCAGAATGTATCTCTCTTAAATATCACGAGCTTGATTATGTATTACTCTTGATAATTTTTTTTGTTTTTGTTTTCTTTGGATCTCATTTTCCTTATCTGAAAAATGAGGGAGTTGAAACAATTCTAACTTTAATTCCAATTCTAACGTTATTCTTCATAACTATTTTTTTTTTTTTTTGAGTCAGGAAGGGCAGACAGAGGTTATAACCAACACTATGCATTTTTATTTATATTGTTTTGAATAATTCTTAACTTTTTCTTTTACTGCATAGTCTATTAGTTGTTAGAATTAGTCTGATTAGCTCATACAGGTGCTCAAGATTGCCAAAAACATAAATGTTTGTGCTTTAAGCCAAGCAGAATAGTCAAACCTTTCCCTATATGGAGATATCATCCCCCCGCCACTGCCCCGATCAGGTAACAAATGTTATCACCTAAGCAACTTCCAACATGCTTGTTCTGTCAAAAAAGAAAGCAGAAAAATAAAAGCAAGAGAAAGAAAGGAGAGAGGGATCAAAAAAGGCTGACACGGCAGAGACAGAGAGCAGAATTCCATATACCCAGGAACTGAGGGTTCCGATCAACCACTTCACTCATTTCTCCAACCAGCTCAATGCTGGTGTACCGCACAGCTGTGTGTACAGTCTCTGGGAGACGGACAACTCCTTCTAGCACCTCCACAAGTGTAGGATTGTTCTCCCTGAGGACAGAAAGCAAGTACTTCAAATTACTGTCTTTAGAGGTCATGCTCTGGCAAGTAACAGTTTGCAGTGAAGCACATTACCTAAAGGGCTTCCAAGTGAATAATCATTCAAAAACATGTTTATCACCAAGTATGAACACTTTTTAGACTTTGTATTTTATTTTTTTGTTTTCTTGAGGTGCTAGAAATTGAAGCAAGGACAGGCTAGACAAGTGCTCTACCACTGAGCTACATTTCCCAACCTTGAACACTTTCAAATCCTCAAAAAAGGAGGAAAGACAGAAATTAAAGATACTGCTCCTTCCTCTTCTGAATGCCAGGAAAGTGTCTAAAACCACATCATGCTATCAAAGAGAGGCACTTGCAATCAGAAACACAGACGTTAACTGAAGATGAATGCCATCTTTTAAAGAATCTAACTTATTCCTCTATCTGCAGCACCTAGTACAGTGCCTGGCACATAGTGGGCACTAAAGATATATTGCATAATATTTAAATGAATGAATGAACAACTCTCAAACATCACTTTCTATTAGCTGTTATCCTTCAAAAGATTTCTTATGGCTAGATATTGGAAACTATGAAAAGGAAAAGTACAGGAGGACCAGCTCACTAAGACAGAACTCAAGAAAATATGCTGCAGGAGTCATGAAGGTGCCCTGATTTGGACACAAGAGAAAAATTAAAGTTAACCAAACACTTTCCACAGCTCTGGGAATTTATTGCCCTTACCCTCCTACTATACTAGGTTAAAAAAGCAGCATGGAAGATGTCCCTGAGGTAGAATAAAATCCAGAAATAAAGATGTTTAAAATGCAAGTATTACCCAGGATTAGAACATGAGCACCCCCTGCTGATAACTAGGTTTATTAAGTTCTTTAAAAGAACTAAAAAGCTACAACCACTCAAGATAATTGAAAATGTTCTCTCATTTATGCCTTAACTTTCCTATGAACATTTGGCCAGTTATCAAAGACTATCCATCCTTTCTCAAATCAATACATTTTGGATAGAATATTAATGTTTATGGTAACCTTGAGAATGCCAGAGAAGGTTCTAAAAGACACCAAATTGTTTAAGAGCAAATGCAAAAGTAATTAAGAAGCAGAACTTCTAACAGAGCAAAGTAAACCTAGCCATTTCCTTAAACATTTATTAGATTAGAAACATTATATATAAAAGTTCACTGACTAGGTCCCTGAAAGGCAGCAAAGAAAGAAGCACTGTGCTTTTAACAGCTATCTGCCTTAACCATATGTCCAATAAAGGTCCCAAATAGAAAGCTGAGCAAAACACAAGATAACAGATAATAGCATCAGTGTGTGAACTTGTGACGTAAGTAAATTCTGTTTAAGAAACCCTGTTATAAACCCTCTCTGAAACTCTTAAGACAGAAAGAGAACAATGTAATTAAACATCTATAAAGGTAATTTATGCAAGCTTACAAAAATAGGAGACCAATTAGTGCCTATTTTATTGTTTTTAAGCAAATATCAACAATTTTTAAGTCTAACAAATGCTTTGATCACACCCACTGTCACAAGGGAGTCACTGAAGGAAAAATAAATCAGCATTCTATTCCTAGCATCAAGAGTAAAATCATTTTAACTCTAGGAAATGCATTAAAATGGCCTCAGCAATGCAGGCCATCCTGCATTAGGTGCTAAAAGTCAGAAGACTAGACAGCAGCATAGAAGTTGTTCTAGGAGTTTCCAATCAAGAGAACAATGGTATGCATTTCCCTTCTCTCAACATTTAGAGTTCCCAGCAAAAGACTTATTAGACACTCACGGGTCAACACTCTTTGCTATAGCAGCCATGATAAAGAGAACCGCTTCTGTCACCTCCCAGGGTGGGTTGCCTTCTTTCAGAGTAGAATACAACTAGAGAAGAAGAGGTGGATTATGGATCCATTAAAAGGAAAACAGAATTCCAAACCAAACCAAAAAATTCTGTTAGTTCAAAGAAATGACTTCTCATTTCTAAATCTAACTAGGCCTCAGAGCCAGCTAAGAATAGTATTTTCATTTTTCATATCCTAACTAGAACTAACTAGTATTTCAGTATCTAAAATAAACCTATTTAGAATCCTAAGCATGTTTCCCCAGACAATAATTACATGGGAAAAATGAAACATTACTTGAGTGTCTTTTCTGGTCTTGATAGTTGATAAATCTAAGCATATTTAAACCCATATTCTACATGTGTTTTTGCTTTACACTTCTATTATTTTAGTTATTTGTCTAATAGTAATTATTTTACTGATAGTAAAAGTGAAATTCCTAAAAACACCAATTGTTTAGAAAAATTTATTACAGTATCATATCCAAGCTCAATT
>NW_008349073.1:1515370-1545385 GCF_000622305.1 Nannospalax galili | reverse complement strand
CTCTCTCTCTCTCTCTCTCTCTCTCTCTCTCTCTCTCTCTCTCTCGGCAGACAGCAGAATACTCAAGTGATGTTCTGGCCCATAATTTCCCATATTATATACATCTGTGGACTTCGACAATGTATTAATTAGTCCAAGCAAGATTTCTACAGTCAAAAAAGAGACATTACAAGGGAAAGCAAAATTAAACAACTCTTGTGTGACTTCACAGAACTTTTAATGTAGTATATATATGCTTAAATCATTTCCCAATTTTTTTGTTTGTTTTTGAGACAGGGTCGCCCTGTAGCCCCTGGCCTAGAACTCACTATGTAGACACAGAGATCTGCCTGCCTCTGCCTTTGCCTCTGCTGGGATTAAAGATGTGAGCCACCATGCCCAGCTTCATTTCCTGATTTTAATTAATGATTTTAATTCTTCCTTCCTCCCTTCCTGCTAGTCAAAGAATATCTCAATGTAGTGTGAACACATTTTGGCAACACTGATAATATAAAGTTTGCAACTGAAGTAAAAATTGAAGTCAAAGACACAAAGCCAGGGAGAAAGGAGTTGCAATCCATGTATAGGTCACCGGCCTGTGGTTAGGGAGCTCACGGAAATCCTCTTCCTGAAACCTCCAACTCTTTCACAGTTGAATCAAAAAACATGCTTTGCAATGAAAAGTTGATATTTCATTAACATTTCCTAGGTAAGATTATGTCCAAATAAACAAAAATAGTTGAATTATTCTTCTAATTTTTACTTTAGGTCAGTTTGGTATTGGTATGACACAGCATCCCAAAGAGTATATTAGAGTTTATTAAAGTACGATCCAGCAATATGAAAAACACCTGAAATTACTCTAAAATTAAGTGATGTGGAATGATGATGGTTGCAAACTTATGAGGGAAGATGTTACTTACTGATTGTAGGAAAACCACAGGACTATGAGTCTTCTGCTCTAGCACAGCCACCACTGAGATGAAACTGCTAAGGAATCTGACCATAACTGGACCAAAGAAATACCATATAACTAGAATTGCTGGGATTAAAGCAGGAGACTTGCTCATTTTTCCTGGTGAGGTCAGAAATCCCTGTTAAATTTCCTGGAGACTCGAGTACTTATCTATGACCTTTAATTCCAGCTGCACAGGCAGAACAGCTCTCATTAGCAAGAAGGATAGAGTAAACCGTAATTGAATTATCTGTATACTACAACTAGCTGATCAGACACTAAATGAACATCCTACTATATGCCAGGCAATGTGCTAGGCACCTACATATCTACTATCCCATGATAGTTTGTGGCTACACAGATTTTGAGGAAAAAGTTAGAAGAGTTAGAGAAGACATAGAAATGAAGTTAGCAAAATTAATGTGAGTAATAAAATTGGCTCAAGAATCTCCAAATTGACTTACCTGAGCAAAACACTCCATAGATCCAATCAAGAAAATCAAGTCCTTTACCAGATCTGATACCCTCATCCGAAATTCCCCAAAGTCATCCGTCTCTTCAGGAACCCCCTCCTGAAATTTCAAATGGAACAAATTTGTTTTAAAGTCACTGAGCCTTTCAATGATCCTTTAAGATCAGTAGATGAAAAAGACATTAAACAGCCAAGTCACAATGAAACAAAGCTGAAATCACAAGGCTATTTTACCCTGATAGAGGGTCTCCCGAACTACATGTCTAATCAACACAACCTGTTCTCTGCTTTCCTATGAGAAGCTCTTCAGTTTGTGTGGGTGTGAGTATGTGTATTTATTTTTGGAAAAGCATAGGGTGAAAAGTGATTGGGAAGCAGTAAAAGTTACAAGCATAGGTTTGTAAGGTCAGTTCTTTAATCATCAAGAAACCTGTAAAGGTTTATTGTTCAAGATCTTAAAAAAAACACAAAAGACAAAAAAAAACAATTATCACAGTAACTTTGTAAAGAAAATTAAATTTTAGGCTTTAAATTCTTCCTATCCCAGCACACTTCAATTAATTTTGAGATGGTTAAAGGTGTCTATGAAATATTGGCCTATGTATCCCCAGGAAAAGCCCTTAGTATCACTGAGAACTGCTCATCTAGGTGAGCCTCCTTGTTTTAAGATGAAGAAAGTAAGATGGAAGAATAATGAGGAAATGATGGCTTTCTCAGGTGAAATAATGATTCAAATTATCAAGTACTATACACTTTCAAGTGCAAGAAAATATTGTTGTAAGGGAGATGGTGCCACTGAACTAGCCAAGAGAAGAGAATCAAGTCAGTATTATAAACATTTTAACCAGAGCAGCCCATGTGGGATCTTTCACTAAGATGTAGTTAAAACTAGGACTCCTGGGGCTGGAGAGATGACTCAGCGATTAGGAATCTTGACTGCTATTGGAGAAGACCCGGGTTCGATTCCTAGCACCTACATGAAGACTTACAACCATCTGTAACTCCAGTTCCAGGGAATCCAATGCCTTCTGGTCTCCAAGGGCACTGCACAACATGGGTACACTTATACACATGCAGGCAATACATTCATACACATAAAATAAAAATAACAAAAACATCTCATTCTCCAGGCGTGGTGGCACACGCCTTTAATCCCAGCACTCGGGAGGCAGAGGCAGGCGGATCTTTGTGAGTTCAAGGCCAGCCTGTTCTACATAGTGAGTTCCAGGACAGCTGGGGCTACAAGGAGACCCTGTCTCAAAAAGAGCAGGGGGGGAAAAAAAAAAAAAAATCACATTCAATTTTATGTCTCACAGAGTTGATGCTGAGTTCAATATTGTATAACTGTATTAATTCAACTGTGAACCCAAAATTTTTATAGTGACTTTTGAAAAAGATGTATCTTTGCTATGCATATTGTTATTATGTTAAAGCTGTAATGAAATGCTTCTTCTAAATATATATATATACATAATAATTTTATTTTATGTGTATGAGTGTATTGCCTGCATGTATGTGAGTGCACCCATGTCATGCAATGCTGTGAAGGTCAGAAGAGGGCTTTGGATTTCCCTGGAACTGGAGTTAAGGACAGTTTGTAGTCTCCATGTGGGTGCTGGGAATCGAACCTGGGTCCTCCACAAGAGTAGTCAGTGCTCTTAACCGCTGAGCCATCTCTCCAGCCCCATAAAATATTTTTTAAAAACTAGGACTCCTGGTTTTTTTTTTTTTTTATCTTTTTGAGACAGGATCTCCCTGTAGCCCCAGCTGGCCTGGAACTCGCTTTGTAGACCAGGCTGATCTTGAACTCACAGAGCTTCACCTGCCTCTGTTCCCAAGTGTTGGGATTAAAGGCATGCTCCACCATGCCTGGCCATACTCCTGTTTTTTAAAAAAGCTTTAAAATCATTACACTAAATTGTCACTAAGGTTCTACAGGAATTCAAAATGCCATGACTCAAACATATTACTAACATTAAAACTCAAACTACCTATCTACCTAATGCATCAGATTTAATTATAAGCAATTAAATTTACTCCAGGCCCAAGATTAAAGCCACTGGATGACAAACCAAAAGGATAAAATAAATGAAATTTAATTTAAAGAGACTTCAGCCAAGAATGGCAGTTGAAGAGTTCTCCAATGACCTATTTCATGTGTCTAATACATTTTCTTCTAAGCAAATCATTTCTATATTTTCTTTTTTTGGGGGGGGGTGTCTTTTGGAGACAGGGTCTCCCTATAGGCCCAGCTGGCCTTGAACTCACTATGTAGACCAGGTTGGCCTACATAGAGCCACAGAGATATGCCTGCCTCTGCCTCCCAAGTGTTGGGATCAAGGGTGTGCAATACCACACCTAGCCTCCACATTCTGATTTTTCACTCAGCATATCAGTTACTATTTCAGAAGCTGTTACTTTTATGGCTGCATAGTGGTTCATCAAGTTGCTATGTCACAATTTATGCCTTCTTATACTGTAGAGAGGTCTATCTTCTTCTACTTTCATATATTATGCTTTGCATAGAAGAATAGCTATTTTTCTCTTCTACAGGATCATTTATGGTAAATTCCTAGAATGATCACTGGCTCAGTAGGAGCAATTTCCCATGGGTCTTTATCATACTAGCAGTGACTTCTTTACTGTAAGCTACAGTGAAAAGAATGGAAGATTTTCTTCTTCTTTTTTTTTAGTTATTTTTATTTATTATTTTCATTTTATGTGTATGAGTGTATTGCCTGCATGTATGTGAAATGCACCCATGTCGTGCAATACTGCAGAGGTCAGAAGAGGGTGTCGGATTCCCCTGGAACTGGAGTTAAGGATGGTTTGTAGCCATGATGTGGGTGCTGGGAATCAAACCCAGGTCCTCTGCAAGAGCAGTCAGTGCTCTTAACCGCTGAGCCACCTCTCCAGCCCTAATGGAGCATTTTCTTAGCTCTATTCACTATCTTTTCAAATTAGGACTGAAAGTTGGAGGGAAAGATTTAAAGAAGTAGAGAAGGAACTTACATGGTCTGGTTCTAACTGGCAGTGTCGAGCCAAGGCATGAAGCAGCCTCTGAATGTATGCTTTGAAGATTCCATGGATGACCTCATCGTTGGTTTTATACAAATGTTCTCCTAGTCGGTACCAAAAGTTAAAGGAAATTTCTACTACCTGTCAGGATAAGAAGAGGGATGGTTTACTTGTATAGAAATAGAACAGTAAGGAGACAGTTTAATTATTATTAGCACTACACAGGGAAGAAGATGCATTATTCCATAATGTGTGTACAGCTAGTTAAGAAGCTGCCTTTTCTATAATATTACAGATTACTGTATTTTCCTCCTAAATATCTTGTCATGTTATACTCTAAAGTCCACTTGGATGACTGGTTACATTCTCTATTTGCACCTGGGGTAACTTTTCTCAAAATACTTTGAGATTCTAAATCTTACAAAGAAGTATAAGTCTAATTCTGGAATATTTCATTATGCTGGTATCAGATTTCTTATCAGGAAAGCCATCTATAATTCCCTTAACATGACTTCTTTTTTTTTTTTTTTATTTTTTTTTGGGGGGGGGTCTTTTTTGAGACAGGGTCTCCCTGTAACCCCAGCTGTCCTAGCACTCACTATGCAGACCAGGCTGGCCTTGACCTCAGAGATCCACCTGCCTCTGCCTCCTGACTGCTGGGATTAAAGGTGAACTTATTTTTTATCTCATGCCCCGCCACCTTTTTTTTTTTTTTTTTTTGAGACAGTGCTTTGTAAAGCCAAGTCTGCCTTGAAACTCACTGTGAGGGTGACAATGCCTCCGCCTTCCAAGTGCTGGGATTATAGTCATGAACCACCATGTCCAGTCCTCAATGGACTATTTTCGTGAATACTAATGATGGCAGAAAAAGAGCACTACTTGTAAGAGTGACTGCTATTGTGTAGTGTTACATATCTTCCAAAAATGTTTTGGGTTTTACCCAACTCTAGATATTCTCAGGAGATTATGTAAGACAAATAAACATTAGCTGTTATTTGGTAAAAGAAAAAAGGGTAGCGAGGGGCTGGAGAGATGTCTCAGTGGTTAAGAGCACTTGCTGCTCTTACAGAGGACCCGGGTTCGATTCCCAGCACCCACATGGCAGCTAACAACTGTCTGTAACTCCAGTTCTAGGGGACTCCAATGCCTTCTTTTGATTCTGTGGCACTGCATGATACAGGTGCACCTACACATACGCAGGGAACACACTCATAAAATGAAAATAATTTTTTTTTTAAACAAAAAGAAAGAACACAGCCTGAGAACACCTGGATCTGGCCTCTGCCTGGTGCAGGGGCTGAGAACACAGCAGACTGTCTGAGAGTACTTGGATCTGGCCTCAGCCTGGTGTAGGGCCTGAGACCTCAGCAGACTGCTTGAGAGTACCTGGATCTGGCCTCGGCAAGGTGGTGAGCTTCCCCAAATTGCTGCTCTTTTCTCAATAGCTAAGAGATGGAAGCAACCTAAGTGCCCATCAACTGACGAGTGGCTAGCGAAAATGTGGCATATTTGCACAATGGAGCTCTACTCAGCAGTAAAGAAAGAAAGATGAAATAATGAAATTTGCAGGTAAATGGATGGATCTAGAGACTGTTATACTAAGTGAAGTAACATAGACTTAGAAAAACAAAAGATATATGTTCTTCCTCATTTGTGGATCCTAGCACCAAATCCTTATAAGTGAGTGCATATCCTGATTGACTGCAGGAACCAGGAAAATGGAAGGAAACCAGGTAGGTAAAGGGAAAGAAGGAACCTGAGAGAGGAGAATAGGAGACAGGCGTCTAAGAGAGAAATGTGTAAAAAGGGAGTAGTTAAAGGGGAGAAGGAGAAGGAGGGCTATACAAAAAACTATGGGAATAAAGGGGAGGATGGGGCTCAAAAGAGGTGAGACCATAGCATACAAAAAGTATAAAGGGAGAAATGGGGAAAACGGGGATACTTTAAATGGGAAGGACAGGGAGGGAGGATAAAACAGGGAGAAAAAGAGGAGAGATAAATACTGCCTAGCTAGTATAAAAAACCAGAGGGAATTGTATTAGTCCAAAAACCAACTGAGTCCATGAGTATAGCTGAAGCTACATAACAAGAAACAGTGCTAGACAGGAGAAACCTTCCTTTGAGTTGTTGGCCAGGGTATCCAAGAGACTCCCAAAATTACACAGGCTATTGCCACAGTCCTTGATTGTCTCCCAGAACTTGACGGTAAGACCCTATTGCTGAAGACAGAACATACTTTGGACTCAGGATTTGGAGCAACAGAGCTGGAACTGAGCTGGAAGCCACCTCCCCTGAAGGCGACCTCTCATAGCTTTGGAGAACACTATACAAGCTGATAAGGGAGAACATCAATCAATGATCCAACTCTAGCTTCAAGGCCTAAAAACTACATCAATGACCAGCATAGCAAACGACATTGGTACAGTAGAGGCACTTTTATCTTGGGGGTAACCAACAGTTACCTAATTGGACTTAAAGCCCATTCGATGGGAGAAAATTCATGTCTGGTACTATAAACCTAGCCAAATACTCATAGCTGGAGAGATCATAGATCTTAGAGCAAACCCCAAGGCTCTCATATCCCTAGACTAATGTAATTTCTTACTATGTGAAAAATATGAATCCTTAAATTTATAGACAAGTATCCCAGTTACCACCCATTGAAGTAGCTTCTTTTTCAACAGACAGAAATTATTAGTTACACCACTGGTCACACACAGAGATTCTCTGTGAATTACCCAAGCCTAAGTGGCACATGTAGGATGCAACCTCTACATCTAAGACTCATGGAACATAGAAAAGGGATGAAGAGAATACTAATGTATCTTTCAATTCCCATCAATAAAGCTCCCTCATGCAACAGAGGGCCAACAAGACAAAAGGTCACAAATCAAAAAGCAGAGAACAAGAGTTGGCAGAGTGAGAGTCCTCGGACAAGACTTCTATATTGAGGTCCACCCTCCCAGGGCTCAGGGACCATTATTGCAGAAGAGGGGGCAGAAAGATTATAAGAGCCAGGGAGGAGGTGCATGACCACACGGAAATAGTCCCACAGACGCCTGGGACCCTTCTCATACAAACCTACAGCAATGGTGTCAGTATGCACAAGACCCATGCAAACATAAGCAGACAAAAACCCAGCACAGAACTGTGGAAATGTACAGCAAGCTCCAGTCTTAGTCAAAGAATTATTGGCAGCTGATTACTGCTGGGTGAGGAGAACTGTTCTTCTTGAAGGAGGGACTCTAGATAGGCTGACTAAACCCTGGTGGATGAACTTGCACTGAGGGACATCTTGGGATGCTAACTTTACATAAGAGGACTTAATATAAATGACAGAATGTATGAACTCCAGTGGGGGCGGGGGCTATGGGAAGGTGCCAAAGGGGAAGGGGGTATAAAGATGATTTTATATATGAAATACACACACACACACACAAACACACACACACAAATCAATAAAAAAATTTTTAAAAAGAAAAAGGATAGAGAATTACAAGACTACTTTGTCTAAGAGTAAGCATAGGAAGAGGAGCCTTGCTGTTCTTTTCCCATCAAATATCCAGTATAAAGAATACAGCTGTTTAAAACTATGCCCAGTCCAAGAGCACTTCTTAAATTATAAATAGGATGTAAAATGTCCAAATAAATGAAGAAACTTCTAAAATTTAGGAAATTTAGAGCTGAGTATAATGGCACATGCCTGTTATCTCACTCAGTCCTTGGGAGGTAGAGACAGGATCCTGAATCAGGAGTCTGAAGCCTGTCTGCCAGACTCAGCAACATACCTGGTCTAAAAACCAAACAAACCTAAGGGCTAGGGATATATATATATATCTTGATGATACAGCACTTGTCTAACACGTGAAAGGCCCTGATTGATCACCAGCACCACAAAGGGGGAACGGGTAAGGAAGACTAAGGTGTATGAAAGATTATTGCTTTTATAAATATAGTGGCTCAGTATGTAGCCCAGGCTAGCCTGGAACTCACAATATAACCCATGCTGGTCTCAAACTCATGATCCTTTGTCTCAGCCTCCATGTGACAGGGTCTCAGATCCATGCCACCATATCTACTGTTAAAGATTTTTTAAAAGAAGGAAATTCTTAAGTCTGAAATCTTTTTCTTCTTGGTATCCCTCATTTTAAAAATTTAAGACATGAAGACTCTTGGAGGCAGTCATGAATTGTTATGTCCTAGAATTCAGATCATGAATGCCTGAAGGTTCATGTGTTGTCGACTGTGCCCAGCCTGTGGTTTCACTGGTGGCAGAAACTTTAGGAGGCTGGTTAGTATAAAGATGTTACATCACTGGGAGTATTCTAGGAATATCGGATCCCTAACCTCTCCTTTTCTTCTCTCTTATATACCCAGCCAATTTGAGTAAAATAGGCTTCTTCTCCCCTGCACTCTTCATGGGGCTAAGTCCAATGGATCATGAATGAAAATATCTAAAACTGTGAGCTTGAAAAGAAAAATCTTTCCTTTCTTTAAGTTAATTATATCTAGTAATTAGTTTCACTAATGGAAAGCTGACTAACACAGTGTGGCCTTGTTTTTGTTTTATTTCCTAACAGATTCTTTGAGTTGACTGTAATAGTCAACTCAAATAACCACGTAAAAAACTACAAGAGAATTCAAAACAGAAACCCAAACACAATTTCTAAAAATATTCCAACACAGGGCCAGTGAGATGGTTCACTGGGTAAAGTTGCTTGCTCAGGCCTAGGTACCTGAGTTCAGTCTCTGGAAGCCAATTAAAAGTGAAAGGAGAGAGTCAGTTCCACTAAGTTGTCCTTTGACTTCCACACCAACAACATATACTCACACTCAGAAATAATAAAATAAATTTACAGAGGACTGGGGCTGGATTCCCAGCACCCGCATGGCAGCTAACAAACATTTTGTAACTCCACTTCCAGGGAATTCAACACCCTTTTCTGACCTCTGTGGGCACTGCACGACACAGGTGCACTTACACACATGTAGGCAATACACTCATACACATAAAAGGCAATGCAATATGCTATATACAACTTGGAGGATAACAGCCTTAGCACAGTGTAGATACTACCTCATATTGAGGATGCCCTGCACAGATAAGCAGCAGTTCCAAAGTTCGAAGGTCTCCTAGACCTTGGCCTGGAGTACAAACAATTTTTTCAAGGAAAGTTTCACATAGTTCAGTGAAGATACGGCAGTAATTCAGAACTCTGTAGGAGGAGGAATGAGAGCACCAAGTCAGGAATCCACACCACAAGTCAAATAAACACCAGGCTTCTCGCCTGAGGGACATTCAGTGAATACTCATCATGCTGCATCACATCTCTATAGTAAACTTGGATTGTTTACTTCTCTACAGATAAACACGTGACTTGTAAGTCTTATTACTAACACTGAATAAAAACTCCAAATTAAATAATATTTTTAAAAATTATTTTTAAGGGTTTTCAAAAAATTATATATATGTGTATGGGTCTGTGCATGTGTGAGTACAGATACCCAAGGAGTCCAGAAAAAAACACTGAATCCCCTGGAGCTGGGGTTATAGGCAGTTGTGAGCCACCTAACGTGGGTACTGGGAAACAAAGTCTCGTTCTTAACCACTGAGCCACCTCTCCAGACCCTAAACTAGGTATTTTAAAGGTTATTCCTTATTCTTAAAGTCTTCTCATTTTAAGTGTAAGAAATCAGAACAATCTAGAACTGGCAGCAATCCTCTCTCCTTTCTCCTGGGTCCAATCTGTCACTCTAGAGTCAGGACCCTAATAAAGCAGCCATAGCATGCACCTTTTATATTTATGGTTGAAGAAGCAAAAACAATGGATAAGTTATTTTTTAAAAGTGACTTAAAAGGACATTAAACTGTAGATAACCCAGGCTCCAGTCTTAATAATTACTTACTTGTCCAAATCTTCCCGTGCCACAGCCATGTGATAAGCAGTCTCCAACGTCAGGACTCCCTGAAAAAGCTGCATGGCTAATGGCAAGTTAGTCTCCACATTCTCAATAGCATAAAGAGCTGAGCACACACAGTCTGAAGCAGCTTCATGAAGGTTGGATGAGGTCTTATCCTGTTGCTGGAAGACAGAAGAACACAGAACCAAACATTATGATCATCACAGTCCAACTATAGCCTTCTTCTGAAAATGGTTTTTGTTTATTTTATGAGAAGGTTCTCATGTAGCCCAGGCTGGACGCAAACTCACTATGTAGTGAAGGCTAGCCTTAACTCCTGCTCCTCCTGCCTCTACCTCCCATGTGCTAGGATTACAGGAACGTACCACCAAGCAGGTATATATTCCCATGCCTGGCTGAGAACATACTCTAAATGTGTCAACAGCCCAGTAGATGTGGACTTCCACAAGACACTCTTTTTTGGGGGGTGGGGGGAGTCTCCCTGTAGGCCCAGCTAGGCTGGAACTCACTATGTAGACCAGGCTATCCTTGAACTCAGAGATTCACCTGCCTCTGCCTCCCGAGTGCTGGGATTAAAGGTGCGAACCACCACTCTTTTGATCTACCTGCTTTTAGTTCCCAACAGACCAAGAAAATGAACCTTCAACCTTGAAGTCCTTATGCAGTCACTTTTTTTTTTTCCTTTTTCTTTTCTTCCTTTCTTTTCTTTTTTTTTTTTTGTCTTTTTTGAGATAGGGTCTCCTTATAGCCCCAGCTGTCCTGGAACTCATTATGTAGATCAGGCTGGCCTTGAACTCACAAAGATCCACCCGCCTCTGCCTCCCAAGTGCTGGGATTAAAGGCATGCACCACCACGCCCGGCTCTTTTTCTTTTTTTAAATGGCATAGTCTTACTCTATAGCTCAAACATTCCTGGAAGTCACAGCAATCTGCCTGCCTCAGACTCCAGAGCACTGGGATCACAGGCATGAGCAACCATGTCTGGTAGAGTTACATGATCTTATTATCTTCATGTCTCTGTTGATACCACTCCTTCCCAGAATGTCAAGTTTCTTCTCTAGTTTAATCTAAAAATCTTTTCCACTCTCTTGTAATACTTAAGTACTATCTAAAATGACAGGGCCCAGTAACTCCAAAAGGCCCTTACATATCAAAGTGAAATCTCATAACTAAACAGAGGCTCTTAAAGCTTCTTTGGAAAAGAAGGGAGGTGACCTAGGGAGGAGCAAATTCTCCCAATTTCTCATTTACAATGATGCATGCTAATAATGAAAAACAAGCTTTCAAAATCCTGAAGGAAAATAATAATGCATGTAAAACTCTGTACCTAGACAACTCATCAATCAAGAATGAAAACAGCATTATTTCTTGCTAGGTACCATGGTGCAATCTATAATTCAAGCACCTGGAAGTATGAGGCTGTTGACTGTTACAAGTTTGAGGCCAGCCTGGGATACAGTGAGTTGCAGGCCAGCCTACAAAGGACGACCATACTGTTAAAAAAGGAAAAAAAAAAAGGAAAAATGACCCAGTGGCTAAAGGCAATTGTCACCAAGCCTGGCGACCTGAGTTTGATCCCTGGGACCCACATGGTGGAGAAAACAAATCCTTGCAAATTGTCCTCTGACCTCCCCAATACGTAAGTTTTTAAAAATGCAATTTTAAAAGAAGTTGTAGTGGCACACAACCCCTTCACATGGGTGGTGGAGGCAAGAGTTCAAGTTCTTCTGTGATTACATAGTGGGTTCAAGGCCAAATTCTATCTTAAAACAGTAACAACATAAAAGCATTTCTTGGGCATGCAAAAAACTCCAAATTGACTTTGTGTATATTTTCTTTGGAAATTACCTAAGGAAGTTAAAAAAATTAGTTAATCAAGCCAAAAAGCATGTTAAAAGGGAAATCTAAGAATCATAACTGAGGAAAAATCTAAAGAATAACTGATGACTTAAAGCATGTCAGAGGGTCCAAGGAGGAGGCAGCATGGTAGCACAAGCCCAGAAGTGAGAGCAGAAGGATCTGGAATTTGAGGCTAACCTAAGCCTAGACAGTGGGGGGCTAGCCTGCTACATAGTAGGATTCTATGTTAAAAACCACAACAAAAAGCCGAGTGTGGTGGTGCATGCCTTTAATCCAAGCACTTGGGAGCCAGAGAGGCAGGTAGAGCTTTGTGAGTTCAAGGCCAGCCTGGTCTACATAGTGAGTTCCAGGTCAGCTGAGACTACAGGGAAACCCTGTCTCAAAATCAAAAACAAAAACAACCACAACAAAAAGTCCAAAGAAGTAAGCTCTAGGGTCCTGATTTACCACTACGGTTAAGAGCTTCTGTAAATTTAGTGAAGGCATCGCTCTTCATTCTCTAGGGCTGGAGAGATGGCTCAGTGGTTAAGAGCACTGACTCTTACAGAGGACCAGGGTTCAATTCCCAGCACCCACACGGCAGCTAACAACCATCTGTAACTCTAGTTCTAGGGAATCAGATGCCTTCTTTTGACCGCCTTGGGCATTGCAGGACTTGGGTGCACTTCACACATGCAGACAATGACTCATACACCTAAATAAAAACAGTAAATAAAAACTATATAAAAAAAACCCTTCCTCCACTTAAAAAGAAGAAAAAGGTGGAGGGGGAAGGGAGGAGGAAGAGACATTTAGAGTTGTTCTACAAGGCAAAGAGCTACTTAAATAGGGTTAGTAGAGTGAACAGATGCAAACCATCCCATTAGGTTGTTTTGTAAGACAGATATCACTTAGTTTAATCATGCTTCAAACTTGCCATGTAGCTAAGGTTAATTTCAAACTCCTGATCCTCTGTCTCCACCTCTCATGTGCTGGGATTATAGAAATGTGCCATCATGCTCAGCTTATTATGTTATCCTTTTATTTATTTTTTAAAGGGGAAGGAGATTATTTTATTGTTTGTGTCTATGAGCACATGCCCACAGAGAAAATATATCATAGGATTCCCTGGAGCTGAAATTACAAGCAGTTGTGAGCTGCCCAATGTAAGTGCTGGGAACCCAACTCAAGTTCTCTGGAAGAACGGCAAGGTCTTACTCATTGCATCAAGCCATCTCTCCAGGCCCCTAAACAGGCTATCCTGAAGGCAAGGAAAAAATTCTCTCAATCAAAATGAAAACCACTGGCATGTCCAGAAGGCTAGTTGTTAAAAGTGGCAGTGGCAGGGCTGGAGAGATAGCTCAGCAGTTAAGAGTACTTCCAGAGGACCCAGATTCAGTTCCCAGCACCCACATGGCAGCTAACAACTATTAGTAATTCACGGTCCAGAGGACCTGACACTCTCTTTTGGCTTCTGTGGACATTGCATGCATAGGTGCACTTACATACATGCAGGTAAAACACATTCATACACATAAAATAAAATAAATTTAATTTTTTTAAAAAGTGGCAATGGCAGAATAGTTTGAGATAAAGCCATTACTTACCAAGACCTCAAAAAGGAGTGCTAGTAATTTATTGTTAGCCATGAAGTTACTGTCCAAAACGCCCAAGTTAAACCAACTCCCCAAACAGCGAAAGACTTTCATAAGCATTTTCTCATCTGTTCCCGCTTTTTCTACACAAGTCATCTGAACAGAAGAAAAATATAGTTAAAAAACACCAATCTTTATATGTAAGCCACTAGTATAATCACCATGCATGTATAATAATAAGGACATCAATAGCAACCACCAATGAGAAGTTCTTTTTAAGTGTCACTGTTCTAAATATTATTAATCCACAGGTGTTATCTTCTAGCTTTTAATGAGGAAACTGACATACTGAGAGACTAAAGATTTACCCAAAAATAGACATTTGTTAAAAAAAAATCTAGATTTCTTAGTTCCTGCTTCTGCATTAATGTACTCTTATCAATACAACTGTTTTTAAAGTGATATTTACTTATATAAAGTACCACACAAAAAGTCAAGCATGGTGGTGCTTACCCACACAACCAGACAGGAGGATCTCTTAGGCTAGCTAGTCTAGCTAAAATGATGAGCTCAAGGTTTAGTGTGAGAGCCTCTCTCAAAAAGATAGGTATATGGGATGGCAAGATGGTTCGGCAGGTAAAGGGACTTGCCACCATACCTGATGATCTAAGTTTGATCCCTGGAACCCTCAAAGTGGAAGAAGACTCACTCCTGCAATTGTCCTCTGATCTTCACAAATGTGCCATGACATAGGAAGTACACACAGTAAATGTTTTTTGTTTTTTTGTTTTGTTTAAAAAAAAAAAAAAAGAGGTGGAGAGTGATTGAGGAAGACACCCAACATTAATCTCTGGTCGCTATACAAATGTACACACACACGCACGTACACGTACACACACACACACACACACACACAAATTGGTGCCTGAATGCTCTAGCAAATATGTCATTCCACAGAAAGCAACACTACTAGTTGGGCCTGGTGACAAAGGCCTATAATCTCAGCACTGGAGAGGCTGAGGCAGGAAGGCTACCAATTTAAGGCTCATCTAGGTAACTTAGCAAGACACTCTCTCAAAAGCAAAAGTTTTTTAAAAGAGGGAGCAGGGTGTGCTAGGGATATAGAATATAACTTAGTACTAGAATACATGCTTAGTATGTGCAGAAACCAGGTTCAATTCCCACTACTATGAGAAAAAGGGACTTGAGTTTTTATCAAAGGCATAAAACTTAAGTCAAACTAAAACTCACCACTGCTTTGCTCTGAGGTTTTTGAACACCCCCCTCCCCCCGACCCCAAGACACACACCTTTTTTTAAGACAGGGATTCCTGTAACTGCTGGCCTGGAACTCGCTATGTAGATCAGGCAGGCCTCAATCTCAGAGCTTTACCCCCTCTGCCTCTGTGCTAGGATTAAAGACATGTACTACCACACCAGGCTTGTGCTATATTTTTACCAAAGTAAAATATGCAACTTTTTCTAGATAAAGAATATTTCAAGACAGCATTACAGGCAGCAGGTTAGAACTATCATAATTGTCATGGGGTTTGGGAGGCTTGAAGAAGGAAGTAGGACACATCAAAATGTACTAGAAAACTAGAGATCTAAAATCTGGCACTTGAACTTCCAAAGTCAGTTGCATTATCAGGCAATAATGGCTCTTGAGTCATTGATTATAATCAATTGATATAAATTTTAAAAAATAATTAAAGGGCTGGAGAGATGGCTCAACATTTAATAGCACTGATTGCTCTTGTAGAGGACAGAGGTTCCATTCTCAGCACCCACATGTTGGCTAACTGACCATGACACCAATTCCAAGGGATCCAATGCCCTCTACTGACCACTGTAGGCACTGTATAACACAGACACACTTACAAACATGCAGGCAATACACTCATAAAATAATAAATAAAAATTTTTTTAAAAAGATTTAAAACGGGAAGCAACCACAGTCTGAAGATTGAGCCACCATGCCTGGCAGGTTAGGATTTTTTTATTCTGGATTTATTTATTTATTATTTATTTACATTGCAGATATAAACTACACAGGAAAATCCTCCAGACTCAAAGCTTCATCTTTCCTACAATCTGCACTGATGGCAGGAGTTTTTTTTTGTTCTTGTTTGTTTTTCTTTGGTGCTGCAAATTGAATTCAGGGACTGGCCCATGCTGGGTAAGTACTCTAGCAATAAGCTAGGCATCCCCAGTTCTGATGACTGATTTTATTACTATTCTCCAAGCAGGGATAGACTGCTTGCAAAGACAAAGAGAAGTGAAAGTTTAACATGTTACTGTATACTACTTGATTCCCATAGAACAACATTAACAGACTAAGATCTGGATGTTATCAAAAGACTAAATTTTTTTTGGGGGGTGGGGATAATATCTTTCTATATGGCCCAGACTGGTCTGAAACTCATGATCCTCACAAGTGTTGGGATTACAGGTGTGTGCCATCAGATCCAGCAAAAACACTGATTTTGCTGGGTGTGGTGGTATATGTCTTTAATCACAGCACTGAGGAGGCAAAGGCAGGTGGATCTCTGTGAGATCAAGGTCAGTCTGGTTTATATACAGGGAGAATGAGTCTCAAAAAGAGAGAAAAGTTTTAAGTATTCTATCATGTACAACTTAGTATCTAAGCCTGATGCCTAACCAATTGCTTTTTAAAAAAAAACAAAAAATTGAAGCAGATTGAGCTTCAGGGGGTAGGATCAGTAGCATTAAGCATGTATAAAACTACTGAACTGAACACCAAAAAAGCCACCCCAAACTCACTTCTATTGGTTTTGTGTGTTGCAATGTATGTGCTTGTAGAAGGGTAGACTTACATAGCAAACTAGCAACTCACAAAGGAATAACCATGTGATCATGGTTATGCTCATGAGCTTATGCCTAGGATATTAATGACTTCTGAGAGGCATGTCATGTCAAACCACAACAGAGACATAGTAATCAATTATTTATGGAAGGACTGCAGAAAAAAGAACTGACAGTCCTTGCTTGAAGGAATAAAGTAGTTACAGAAGTTACCAGAAAGTTACCATGAGACATGAAATGCCAAAAAGCACAGTGGTACACACCTCAATCCCAGAAAGGCAGAAGCAGGGGATCTTTGTGAGATTGAAGCCAGTTTGGTCTACATAGGGAGTCCCAGGCCAGCTGGGGCTACAGGGAGACTCTGTCTCAAATAAAAAATAAAAATAAAAATTAAAAAAAAGAGAACTGTGATTGGTCAAAGCTTGAGTACTTCTAGTATGTATGAGGCCCTGGGTTCACTTCCAAATACCACAAAACAAAAACAGAGTCCAATGGTATTCCAAAAAAACTGTTTGTAAAAATATGCAGCCAGTCATATATACCAAATTTACCTACCCCCTGATCTAAACTGTTATCTGGTATTAGCTAATGTATAACTAATATTGGTCAGCAGTCAAGTAAAGTCTTCAACTATCTCTTTGTCAAAATTTCAACTTTTCTTTATCTTTTTCCTAATAAAGTAAATTTACATACATTTCCTTTAACATGGTCCATGAGCCAATACCTTATAACATAAAATAATAGAAAAATATAGGATATCTCTATCAGAAGAATTGAATTTAAGTTCAAATTAATAGTTCCATAACATTAAAGCCTGTTTTAATTCATAGAACAGAGGTATCATCACCCTGATGGGACTATACAGATGCTCAAGAAGTACTAATGTAAAAAGTATATTGTGGGGGCTGGAGAGATGGCTCAGTGGTTAAGAACACTGGTTGTTCTTGCGGAAAGACCTGGGTTTGAATCCCAGCACCCACATGGCAATTAACAACTGTCCATAACTCCAGTTTCAGGGGATCCGACAGCCTCTGTCCTCTGTGGGCATTGCACGACACGGATGCACTTACCTACATGCAGGCAATACATGCATACACTTAAATCTATAACTCCACTCCCAGGAAATATGACGCCCTCTTCCAACCTCCATGGGCATTGCACAACACAGGTGCACTTACACACATGCTAGCAATACACTTATAAATTAAAAAATAAAAATAATAAATATTTAAAAAGTATTTTGTACGACAGAAGTGTTCAATAAATGCCAAAATAGTATCACTGCCAAATTTGCAAAGAAAGCTATTTCATAATTATGCAACTAGATTACAAAACCACCACACCATGATTTCTGCCCTTAGTTAGTAAATGACTATTTCAAACTTACCAATAAAGATACCACTGTACTTGAGTAGAAGGCCAAATCTTCTATGATTTCTGTGCGCCTATTAGCTCCAATTCGTAAGGAACGACTGTGGACTTCTTCAGGTAACACTGTAAGGATCTCCAGCAAAAAAGGTAAGGAAGTTACATCATTGCTATATCTGGAAAAGAAATGGGGAAAGAAGTATCATGAGTTACTGAGAGCCAGAAAATATACAATCACAAATGCTAATGGGCAGGAGAGATGGCTCAGAAGTTAAGAGCACTGGCTATACTTCCAGAGGGCCTAAGTTCCATTCCCAGCATCCACATGGTGGCCAACACCATCCATAACTCCAGTTCCAGGGGATCGAAAGCCCTCTTCTGGCCTCTGTGGGCACTGCATACACAGGTGTACTTACATACATACAGGCAAGACAGACATAGACATACACACAAACATATCCCCCCAAAATAAACAAACCCATACACCTATAAAACAAATGTTAGCCATCAGAATAGCCCAGAACAATAACTATCAAGGGGAAAAAAAGACATAATCTTTGTTTTGTGCTATTTTTTTGATGTAGGGTCTCATATAGTCCCCCAATTTGCTATGTAGCTTTCAGAAGGAAAATAGCAAAGAAAGAAAGGTGGGTAGGGAACAGGGAGGAAAAGAATTTAATTTTTTAAACATATCTATTTTATTGTATATATTAGGATACATATAATAAAAAAGCTTTGCTAACTTGGCTGAACGCTGTATTATATCATTAGCCTCCAGTATCCAACACCAATATCATCCTGACTCTGTAGGCCAAACAATCATCATACTATTGACTCAATTTAGAAGATAATCAGCAAGTCCATGAGGCCTATGTTGTGAGTTTATACTATAAAGAATAAGATCATACATTAAACATATGTACACACATACACACTTTTTTATATGTATATTACCTACATGTATGTTAAGTGCATCTGTGTTTGTGGAGGTCAGAAAAGGGCATCAGATCCCCTAGAACTAGAGTTATGGATGGTTGATAGCTGCCATGTGGGTGCTGGGATCTGAGCCCTGATCTTCTTTAAGTGCAGCCAGTGCTCTTAACTGCTGAGCCATCTCTCCAGCCCCACACTTTGAGACAGGGTCTATATAGCCCTGTCTTGGAACTCACTATATAGACCAGGCTGGCTAGGAGTTCAGAGATCTGCCTTCCTCTGCCTCCTGAGTGCTGGGATTAAACTATCCCCCAGTTATATTTATTTTTTGAACCTGAGTAATAATGGCATTTTAGCCTTGTTAATAAAACCTTATTTAAAAAAAAGCTGACCATGATGTTTTAAGCAAAATAGACACCGTATGAAACACACTAAATATGGTTAACAAATACACAGGCATATTTTAATTAACACTTAAAGAAAACCAAAGAGGGCTATATAGCTAACCATTAACAGTGGTTACATAAAATATGAGAGTGCTTACTTTGTACTTTCAAATTTCTATAGTGTTTCAAGAGGCGTCTGTTATTTTCTTTAAAATTTCCCCTGGCCAGGCATAATTGCACACACCGTTAATCCTAGCACTTGAGAGGTAAAGGCAGGTAAATCTTTGTGAGATAAAGGCCAGCCTGGGCTACATAGCCAGTCCCAGGCCTGCTGGTGCTACAAAAAGACCTTGTTGCAAAAAAATTTTTTTCCTTAAGAAAAAAATAAAACAACTACTGCTGGGCATGGTGGCCGATGCTTAGTCCCAGCACTTGGGAGGCAGAGGCAGGCGGATCTCTGTGAGTTTGAGACCAGCCTGATCTCCATAGTGAATCCAGGCCAGCTGTGGATACAGGGAAACCCTGTCTCAAAAAGATACCCCCTACCAAAAAAAAACAAAAACAAACAAAACCCTAAACTATCCGTAAGGGCTTAAGCCTATCCACTGGAGATTTTAAAAACACATTCAGAGCTAAAAAGATGGCTCAGCAGTTAAGAGCACATACTGCTCTTGCAGAAAACCCCACTCAATCAATTCCCAGGAATTATATTGGGCAGCTCATAACCATCTGTAACTCCAGATGCAGGGGATCTGATGCCTCTCGTTTCTACGGAACCTGTACTCACACGCACATAGACACACACACACATACATACATAAAAATGTTTAAAAAGGCAATTTTTTTCAAAAAGATTTCTCAACCAAATGCTAAATGCAAGGAAATATTGAGATTATCAGGACTAGGGGTACAACTCAGTGGTTGTGCATTTGCCTTACACCAGGTCCTGGATTTGATCTCTTAATATCATAAGAATAAGAATAATAAAGATTATCTTCACTCCAAAATCAGGGGAACAAGAGAACAAGGAGCTGCAGGCTCCTTCAAGGAGCAGGAGCACAGGCAAAGTCCTATGTGCAGGAGTCACTGAATGCCAAACCTGACTGGTGGAAAGCTGGCTAACCTTGCACACCGCCATCTTCTTGTGGTTCTAGCTCAAACAAAATAATGAAATGACTTAAGAGTATCAAAGATGAAATGGATTAGAATATCCTGGAAATTCTAACATAAATATACTCCATATAACAATTCAAACAGTTTCTCCAATTCAATCTGCTGAATTAGGAAAGTGATACAAAAGTTACATGAATACGTGAAGTCAGCATTTGGGGTTTATATCATTAAATAAGTGATGGTTGTTAGCTGCCAGGTAGGTGCTGAGAATCAAACGTGGGTCCTCTGCAAGAACAGTCAGTGCTCTTAACCACTGAGCCATCTCTCCAGTCCCAACAATAAATTGTTTAAAAGTAGATTTACTTCTATTATCAACTTGAAATTTCTAATCAAAACACTTATTCTTCATCAAAGAGATAAAACTACTTTATTTTGGAGCGATACATGGTGGCACATGCCTATAATCTCAATACTCAGGAATTAGAGGGAAAAGGATATCTCTAAGTTCAAGGCCAGTGTGGTCTACATAGTGAGTTCTAGGCCACTCAGGGGCACAGAGTAAGACAGAACTTAAAAGAAAAAGGTGGAATGGGCTTGTCATTCCCATTACTTGAGGCTGAGGCAAGAGAATTGAAAGTTAAAGGCTAGCTGGGCAACTTAGTGAGATCTTGCTTCAAAATTAAAAAGAAAACAATAGGGGCTGGAGAGATGGCTCAGCAGTTAAGAGCACTGACTGCTCTTGAAGACTCAGGTTTGGTTCTCAGCACCCACACTGCAGCTCACAAACATTAGTAACTCTAGCTCCAGAGGATCTGATGGCCTTTTCTGGCCTCTGTGGGCATTACAGGACATGGGTGCATTTACATACATGCAGGCAAAAAAAACATTAAAAAAAAAAAAAAAGCAAAAAATTAAGAAACAAAATAAGTAAAAGTAAAAGAGAATGCTAAAGGTGTAGCTCAGTAGAGGACTTTCCTAGCAGGCACAAGGCCTGTGTGTGGAGTGCAGGGGTATATGGTCCCTCCCACAAACACAAAGCAAACCCAATTAGGAAAAACACATTCATAAGAACCTTCAATTTACTATAATCTTAAATACCATGGAAATTTTTTTCAAAATTGTTGATATTCTTCAGAGTGGCAGCAAATGTCTGAAATCCCAGCACTGGGAGATAGAGAGGAAGATAAAGAGTTCAAGGTCATCCTTAGCTACAAGTTTGAGGTCAACTCGAGCTACATTTGACCCTGTCTTAAAGGATGGACAGAAGGGAGGGGGCAAGGTAAAGAGGGAGAAAGGAGGGATAAAATCGTGACACTTTTATAGCCCATATTATATATTTTTGTAGTATTTAAATTTAAAATGATTTTCTTTAATAAAAATAAAATAAATAAAACTTGGGACTGACAAGATGGCTCAACATGTAAAGGTGTTTGCCACCAAACCCAATGACATGAATTCAATCCACAGAACTTATGTAGTGGAAGAAGAGAACTAACTCTTGCAAGTTGTCCTCTAATCTCTACAGGAGTGATGTGGTACATATATATCCCACCTTACCCCACCCCCTTTCTCACTCTAGAGAGTCTTTAAATTTGGGGGTGGTAATTATTATTTTAAAAATATTTTATTTATCATTTTTATGTCTATAAGTGTATTGTCTGCATATCTGTAAGTGTGGTGGAGATCAGAAGGAGTCGGATCCCCTGAAACTGGAATTACAGATGGTTTTTATTGGCCACATGGATTCAAACCAAGGTCCTCCACAAGAACAGCCAGTGCTCTTAACTGACGAGCTACATCTCCAGGCCCTTTGTTTTCATTTTACATACATGAATATTTTGCCTGCATGTATATAAGTGTTCCCATATCATGAAATGCCCATAGAGGCCAGAACACAGTGTTAGATCCTTGAAACTGAAGTTTGGGATGGTTGTTAGCCACCATGTGGGTACTGGGATGCCAACCTGGATCCACTGCAAGCTCAGCCAGTGCTCTTAACTGCCGAGCCATCTCTTTAGCTCTTGAGAGAGATTTTTTGATACAGGGTCTCACTAGCCTTGGCTAGCCTGGAACTCCTTATGTAGATCAAGCTAGCCTTGAAGTGCCCCCTGAGGGCTGAGATTAAAGGTGTGTACCACCACACTAACCTTTAAATAAATTAATTTTTTTAATTAAAAAATACAATTCTACGTCAATAGTTTAGGGAAATAATCAAATGTCTAGTACTAACAAGTATCTCTCTGTGTGGCTCAATGGTAATCCAAATGCTAATTCACTGTTGGTACAAATTACTTACTTTTCTACCAATGTTTGTACACATCCCTTCCAGGAAGGCATCTGTAGGGCAAGGTCTGCTATTGCTAAAGCCAGCTGAATAAGAAGAGAGATTAAGTAAATGAATAGACCAAACAGAAACAGAGTTATCATCGATGCTAATGGAGAGCAAAGAGACCAAATTTCTTCCAGATAATGATAATTAAGACTGACACCCCTTTTTTTCCTTCCCCCGCAAATAGGTATATATTTTCAAAACTAGCCACAAATTGCTTGGATTTAAAGATCAACCTAAAAAAATTATACTTTATATGTATGATACACCTATAAAAATTTCTTTTGTTTGGGCTGGAGATATGGCTCAGTGGTTAAGAGCACTGGCTGCTATTGTAGAGGACCTGGGTTGGGTTCTCAGCACCCACATGGCAGCTAACAACTGTCCACAACTCCAGTTCCAAGGGATCTGATACCCCTTTTTTGGCCTCCCCAGGAATTGTACACACATGATGCACTTACATGCATTCAGGTAAATACTCATACATATAAAACAAGAAATTTTCAATTTCTTTTGTTTTCTGAGACAGCAACTGATGTGTCTCAGGCTGGCCTTGAAATCCTATATAGCCAAGGATGAGCTTGAACTCCTGATCATCCTATTTCCATCTCCCAAGTTCTGGGATTATAAGATTAAACCACTATATGCTCATCTTAAAAACAATAAAATATATTCAAAATATAAAGACAGATTTTCTTTAGAATATATCAATACTTACTTTTATTTGGCAATACCATAGAACTTCATGGACAGATAAATTATACTCTGCCAAAAGGCCAAAGCTACTGACACAGTCAGACCTGTGACTCAGTCCTCAAGTAATGGATTGCCATTTCCCTTCTCTTTCCATTTCTCATCTTGAAGCCTTATCCAAAAGCCTCCTCTTCAAGAGCACTTCTATGCCAGGCAGAGAACACATGTATATATTCACGCAAGCTTCCAGCTTTGCTTTCTAATGTATTTCCCTGTCTAAAGGGGAAAGTTCTAGTTCACTGATTTATTTATGAGACTTTTTACTAGCCAAACCCCCCAGAAAGGATTTTTTTAAAAGCTAACTACATAGACCTCTGACCCAGCTAGCACAGAATTCTTAATTATTGCAATTAACAGTAGAGGCCACATGCTAGTGAAAACATACACTCACCTCCCCACTTCCAGTATTTAAGGTAGTATGAAACCTAATGACCTCAAAAAATCAATAACAAAAGATTAAAAATTTCATTTTCACACATTTATAAGATTATGGCAATGCATCTATAATAATGTTAACATTACTTTACATGGCCTATCAATATTAACCAAAATAATGCAATATATTCAAATGATCTTAGCGGTTTCTCTAGTGAGAAGTACAGGATTTACCTGTGTTACAATGACAGGCGACAAGTCTTTCAAGTTCTGAATATGAGTTAGCAATGAATCCCTTAAAGAGGCATGAGAGTCTGTGGGGAGCTCATAAAAGGAGGTCTGAATCTTCATTTTCATGGTCTGTGCAGCAAAATAGCATGATTCCACATCCTGTCGGATTTGTAACAACTGATCAGAAATCTCCCATGCATGAACCTGAAAGCAAACCAAAGATATCTTCAAGAATATTATTTTTCTAAATAATTTTAATGTCATACAACTTCAACAGATATAGTTAGGCTAAAATACAAAAAGAAAATTTTGACAAATTAAATTTAGTCTATGGGTCAAATTATATTGTAGTAAGCCCTGTTCAAGAAAAGTATTACCTAAGATCTCTGGTTTATTCTAGGACAACCCAAGACATAACAACTGAATTAATAGACATAATCTTGAAGATTAGAATCATTGTGTAGGGGGAGGTTTTGAAGAGAATGATGCAGAAGTTGCTACCAAAACTAAAATACCACTATAAAGCTTCTAACCCTACTTCTAAGGTGGGTGTTTCTTCTCTTTTCTCACTTAAAACATTTTCTTCACTTTGACACTTGAGTCTGGAAACTAATAAATCTATAAATAGGGGCTGAAGCGATGGCTCAGCAGTTAAGACCTTTTGCAGAGGACATGGGTTCAACTCTCAGCATCCACATAACAGCTAACAACCATCTACAACTTCGGTTCCAGGGGATCCAAACCCATCTTCTGACCTCCTTGGGCACTGCACAACACAGGTTCACTTACACACATGCAGGCAATATATGCATACACATAAAATAAAAAATTAAAATATAAAAAATAAAATAAATCTGTAAATAAGAAGGTGTACTCCATTCTAGTGGCTTATATTTCAATCTTTAGTACCTCGTAAAACAGCAGGAAAATATCTTGGTTCAAGTGACTATTTCATAGACGTCACTTATTTTCTTATATATTCTACACATGCTACTAAAATCATTTCTAAAGTTAGATTTCAAAGGATAATCTATAGACATAAAAAAGAACAAAAGCAAATAATCTGATCACTAATAGTCACAATTATAAAGGGGAATCCTATTTTGAACTTCAGTACAGAGGAGGCAACTGATTAATGATTGATAAATTCTAATCCAATTCTTCATCAAACTGCTTCCAAAAGACAAGGCTAAAATAGACAGGTAATAATAAACTGAAAAAGTTTCAGTTCAGGAATAGCACCAACTGTGAAGACAAGGAACCAGGTTCAATTCCCAGCACCCGCACGGTGGCTAAGAGTTGTCTGTAATTCTACTTCCAAAGGAATCAGGAGTTACTCTTCTGACCTCCAAGGGCATTGCATGACAAGGGTGCACTTATCTCTATGCAGGCAATATACTCATTCACATAAAATAATAAAATATTAAAAAATGTATGACAATCAAAAAGTAATTCAAAATTAAACACTGGGTGAATCCAAGGCATTTCTGGGAGTGATCCGATGTGTTAAAAAGCACAACTACCCTGGACCCTTTGTTCGAAACACACAATATGTGTGCATAGAGCATTCCTTCCCCACACAAGGCTGATGTATGCTGTCTAAAACACCTTGGCTCAGATTCCAGATTATTCTGTTATGAACTACAATGTTTTTACTATACATACAAAGGTTTTCTGCTCTTATGGGAACATGCTAGACTAATTGTGGAAAACGAAGTCTTTTTTAATATTTTCAAAGTTTTTTCCTATCACCATTTCTCAGTATGTATTCTAAGAATCCAATAAGCATAACTTTGGATTATATTGTGTTGGAATGTTTAATTTTTTGAAAAAAAATCACTGTTTTGAATCACTCATAAATTTTAGTAAGAAAATCATTAAATAAATTTTCCAACATTCACTGGCCATTCATTATCTGTCACTTAGTGGTAAGAGTGCTTATCTAGAATGCTTGAAGTTCAAATCCAAGTACTGACAAAATAAAAGAACAATTGAAGTCAAATGCCACACACAGGTCTGGAAGGATAAAACAGTGAAGAGCAGACCAGGAGAGACAGAAAATGCACCTTAATCTTTCAGGAGCCAAAAAGTATTTAAGAGAACAGAGTAATCTTTCTTAAAGTAGCAGAATTAGAATGAAACTGTCTAGAAATGAGGTAGAAACTTAGAATGAGAAATTTTTAAAAATCCCATTAGGCATGAACACTAGATGAAGTAGACAAGTATGACTATAAATATTTCAATTGATATCTTAATAAGAAAATTAAAGCCTGAGTGATTTTTTCCCTTTTTCCTTCTCCCTTCCCTTACCCTTCCTCTCTTCCTCCCTCCTTCCCTTCCTCCCTTCCTTCCTGTGTTTTTAAAATCAAAACAGAAAGACTGAAAAATGACTTAGGTATTTAAGTGACTACTATGGCTTTTCTCCCCATGGGTTCAAGTGTTAGAGGCTTGAATGGCAGGAAAAAAAAAATGGAACATGCCCTGCATCTAATGTTAAGAGGGGGTGGGACCTTTGGAGGTAGAAGAGTGAGGAGTATTTGACGGGAGGCTGTTACTTTTGTGGCTTCTTATCTTACTATGTGATCTGTCTCTTACACAATATTTCCCATGCAATCTCTCCTGCCATGAGGTCCTCACCAGACCCCAGCCAGTGGCAAAACCATGTCCTTAAATTTACAGAACTGTGAGCTGACCTGCGTTCCTTACAAAGGATCTGGCCTGAGATATTTGATTACAAGCAACAGAAAACAGACTAAGAGTAATGAATCTTAAGGCAAGGGTCTGATACACAGATGTTGGAGTCCCTTAAGAAACTTCAACAAGGAAACAAAACATTATCAAAATATAATTCAATGAAATGTTCTGAAAGTGGGAGGAAAATCCCATGAAACTATACATTGAAAAACACATCATATACCAGGGACAGTGACTCAGAACAAGGAAAGTCAGTCAGGACAATGAGAAGAGAAAATTTAGTAATATTAGTATACTTATTTTAGTGGCTATGCTTAGGGGATAGATTAAAGGTGCCATGATCTGAAGAGAGAAAAAAGGCTTCTCAGTGTTCTTCCTCCATATTAAAATGACTCAACAGAAATCACTGCCTATCACATTTGACACTATGTGACTTGAGATAAAACCCAAAAGTTGGGAGTGATGGATTTGTAAGGATTCTCCTTTCAGATACTTTAAACAGAAAGGAGTGCACTATATATCAGTGAAACCCTAATTATTAACACAAATGAACTTGGAAATGATTACCCAATCTATGCTGCTAAGACATCCATGTCTTCCAAAATTACTGAATTAAACAGTGATTTCTTCTCTAATATAGGGATAGATGCTGTATTTGTTATTAAATACACAGTTTTGCTAGGTGTGGTGGCACACGCCTTTAATCCCAGCAGAGGCAGGTGGACCTCTGTGAGTTCTAGGCCAGCCTGGTCTACATAGTGAGTTCCAGGCCAGCTGGGTCTACAGGGAGACCCTGTCTCGAAAAGACCAAAAAATAATATATATCTACATATATATGCATACATACACACACAGTTTTAAAAAATGAAAATAAAAACTTTTATCCCGTTTATACTGTTAAAAAAACTGACTTTTTTTTTTTTTTTTTAAACTGAAACACTTTATGGACACTTGTGGCTTTCTGGGTATTTCTTGCTTTCTGAGCCCAGGTCTCATTGTAGTCCAGGCTAGCCTTGAATCATGGCAATCTATTTACCTTAGCCTCCCAAATACTGGTATTAGGAAGTATGAACCATTGCACCCAGCTTAGTTTTCTACATTTCTGACTTCAACATTTCTGCCTCTTTAAATGTAGAGATTCTGTGTCTTTGGGGTTTTTGTTTTTATTTTTTGAGACAGGGTCTACTGTAGTCCTAGCTGGCCTGGAACTTGTTACATAGACCACCAGGCTGGCCTCAATCCTACAGTGATCCACCTGCCTCTGCATCCCAAGTGTTGGGATCAAAGGCATATACCACCAAATCTGGCAAAAGTAGAGATTTTAAAAATGAAAGCTGTAACCAAAACAAAAAAATAAATTGCCTTGGACAAATCAGTTAACTTGTGAGTAGGGATGTAGATCAGCAAATAAGAGGCAAAGAAATTTATTTTTCAAATCCCTTAAAGATGCTAGAGTATTTAAAAAAAAAAAATATATATATATATATATATCCATCCTTTGGATACAATGGACCATACCTGTAATACCAACACTTGGGAGGTTGAGGCAAGAAGATGAAGAATTCAAGGGTGGACAACTTAGTAAGAACTTGTGTCAAAACGTAATCCAAAAAGGGGAGGGCAAGATGGCTCAGCAGGTAAAGTGCTTGTGTAAGCCTAAATTCAATCCCCAGAATCCACAGAAAGACAGAAAGAGAGAACCAACACCGTAAGATTGTCCTTTGACCTCCACTCTTTATACATACACACTAATAACAAATTTTTAAAAATAAAAAGGGAGTGTCAAGAGAGCCCCACTCTTAGCATCAAAGAAACATAGGAGGGTTCCTGAAACCCTGTAAAAGCTGTCTTTTACCAAATAGAAAATAAATTCAAACAGCCAGAAAAAATGATCCAGATTTTACTGTAAGATTCTTTTTGTAAATTTGTTTAAACGAAGTAGTGAGGCTTTTCAAAAGCACGCAATGAGGGCTGAGAGGTAGCTCAGCAGTAAAGAGCACTGGCTGTTCTTGCAGAAGACCTGGGTTCAATTCCTAGAACATACATGATGGCTAAAAGCTATCCTAACTTTAATTCCAAAATATCTGACACCCTCTTCTGACCTTCATGGGCCACTGCACAACATGGGCACACTTACACACATGCAGGCAACACACTCATACACATAAAATAAATAAAATTTAAAGAATAAAAGCATACTGGGGCTGGAGAGATGGCTCAGTGGTTAAGAACACTGACTGTTCTTGCAGAAGACCCGGATTTGAATCCCAGCACCCACATGGCAGTTAACAACTGTCCGTAACTCCAGTTCCAGGGGATCTGACAGTCTCTTCTGTTCTCTGCAGGCATTGTACAACACAGGTGCACTTACTTACATGCAGGCAATACACACATACTCATAAAAGTAAATAAAATATTAAAAAAAATAAAAGCACATCAGTGGTTAGCTTTATGCCCTTTACACTCCCTAAATCACCCTACAGTATTTCAAAGCATTTATCATGCATTTCAACTTTATTAGAACAGACTACTACCAATTTCCCAGCCAAAAGCAACCAGAAAAGCTCAAATACCCAAAAGAAGATCCTTATCAGACCACAGATCAGAGAGGAGGAAATAGGAGAGCAGAGAGCTTAGAACGCTGTCAGGAGCCAGTGAAAAGTGGAAAAGGAGAGGCAGAGAGTTTGAAGAGCTTTAGGCGTTCAACAGACAGGGAAAACTGAAATGAGAAAACTAAAATTTGAAATTGAAAATTTGAATTCAGGAGCCATCAAAATGGCTAAGTAGATAGAAGGCACTTAGCCTGCACACAGGCCTCTTGACTTGAGTTTACTTCCTAGATCTCACAAAGTGGGAGAACTGGGTCTGAAAATTGTTCTCTGAACTCCACATAAGCGCCTACCTAACTACACACACACACACACACACACACACACACACACACAACACTCACACTCTCTCTAAATAAATACATAAATAGATAAGAATTCAGAGATGGCCAAGAAAGTGATACCTTGATAAACACACTTTTAGTGTAGACCCAGTAAGGATCAAGAAATACAAATATGGGCTGTCAAGATGGCTCAGCAGGTGAAAGGGCTTGCGATACAAGCCTGACACCCTGAGTTGGATCCCCAGAACCCATGGTGGAGAGAGTCCCAAAAGTTGTCCTCTGACCTCTACATGAGTGCCACGGCATATGTGTACCTGTACTCACATATATATATA
>NW_008349073.1:1511768-1515345 GCF_000622305.1 Nannospalax galili | reverse complement strand
ATATGTGAGATATATGTGAGATATATATATCATATACACAATAATAAACAATTAAAATTTAACTTTTAAAATAAATATTAAATAATAAATTAAATTTAAAAAGAAATATTTATTAGGAAGTTACATCAAGATAAAGGTATCACGTTGAAGATGTCATAGCCAAAAAATGGATTTAATACATTTAATACACCAAACAAATATCATAGCTGAGTCGAGTCTACTTTTAACATGTTTGGAATACTTACACTACAGTTTGACAAAATCACCCAATACAAAGCCTATTTCATATAAAGTGTTTAATATCTCATGCAATCTATTGAATACAGAACTAAAGGAAAATTTTAGAATGGATGCACTGGTATGCTTTGTAAAGTTATCAAATAATAGGTCAAACAAATCTTCAGTCACATATGTACACTAGTCTTCAGAAAAGACAATTTTTCAGTATAAACTATGTGAGACCGAAAACAAGTCTTAGTGCCACTGTGAGGAGCAGCTGTGGCAAAAGGATTACCACTAGTTCCAGGCTAGCCTGCATTATATAGTGAGTTCCAGCTATCCTAAACTAAAACAGAGACCTCGTCTCAAAAACAACAAAAAACTACAATAAAAATAAGTCTTGGGCTGATGGGACAACTCGGTAAGTAAAGACACTTGCTGTCAAATCTGATAATCTGACTGTGATTCATGGAAGGAGAGAACTATCTGACCTCCATACGTCTACTGCAGTATGGGTAAACCCACACACATACACAAAATAAAGTAAGTTTGCTTTTTTATTTATTTTAGTGTATGAGTGTATTACCTGCATGTATGTATATGCACCCCATGTTGTGCAATGTCCACGGACAGAAGAGGGCATAAGATCTCCCAGAACTGGAGTTATGGACAGGTCCTCTAAAAGAGGAGCCAAGGCTCTTCACTGCTGAGCCATCTCTCCAGTCCCCATAAAGTAACTTTTTAAAAAACAGTGAACTTAAAAAGACTGAAATCATACTAGGCATGATGGCTCATGCCTGCAATCCCAGCACCGCGGAGGCTGGGTAGGAGAACTGCCACAAGTTTGAGACCAGACAGAGTTACATAGCCAAGAACTTGGGGGCTGGAAAGTTGGCTCAGTGGTTAAAAGCACTGTCTGCTCTTCCAGAGGACCTGGGTTTGATTCCCAGCATCCACATGGTGGCTAACAATCATCCATAAATCCAGTTCCAGGGGCTCTGACACCCTCTTCTGGCCTCTGTGGACTTTGCATGACACAGATGCACTTACATACATGCAGGCAAAACACTCTACACAAAAAATAAATAGCCGGCAGTGGTGGCACACACCTTTAATCCCAGCACTTGGGAGGCAGAGGCAGGCCGATCTCTGAGTTCAAGGCCAGCCTAGTCTACATAGTGAGTGCAAGGACAGCTGGGGCTACAGAGAGTCTCAAAAAAAAAAAAAAAAGAAAAGAAATAGCTGGGTGTGGTAGCGCACGCCTTTAGTCCCGTCCCAGCACTCAGGAGGCAGAGGTAGATGGATCTCTGTGAGTTCAAGGCCAGCCTGGTCTACATGGTAAGTTCCAAACTAGCTGGGGCTACAGGGAGACTCTGTCTCAAGAAAACAAATAAAAATAAATTAAAAAAAGAACTAAGTACAAAAACATGTTTTAGTTTATAATTTTTCTTTTCTTTTTAATATTTTTTATTTTTATTTTATGTGTGTGTGTATTGCTTGCATGTATGCAAGTGAACCCATGTTGTGCAATGCCTCCAGACATTGGAAGAGGGTGTTGGATCCCCTGGAACTGGAGTTATAGACAGTTGTTAGCTGCCATGTGGGTGCTGGGAATTGAACCTGGGTGCTCTACAAGAGCAGCCAGTGCTCTTAACCACTGAGCCATCTCTCCAGCCCCAGTGCCTTGGTTTTAATTCTTACTTTTATTATTCATTCCTTCCATTTGTTTTAGGTTACCTTTTGCTTTCACTGTCTCCTTTCCTTTCCATTTTTTTTCAGTGCTAGGGGTGGAACCCAGGGCCCCATGCATACAGACCTGCTTAACCACCGATCCATGATCCCAGCCCTCACTATCTGCTTTCTTAAGATGAATGCTTAATTCATTGATTTGCAATCAATCTCTTTTTTGCCTTTGGTAACTTAGTCTTGTAAGCTTCTTAAACGATCATCTTCATCTCAAAATTTTTTACTTTTTTTAGTTCAAAACATTTTCTAATTTTCCATAAAACTTACTCTTTGATCTATGAACTATTTAGAAGTAAACTGGTTGATTGAAAAGCATTTGGGGAGCCTGAGTTTCTCTTTCTGTTACTGATTTCTAGAGTGAACCTTTATGTGTACAGGATTTTATGAGATTTTGAGTCTTTGAAACGTTCTAAGGTTTGTTTTTTATTTATGTGTGTGTGTGTGTGTGTGCTGGTACTTTTAATTACTGTGTGTCATGTAGATGAATCTTGGGCAAAGACAAATTGTTCTCAGATAAATCTTACCTAGACATATATTTCTTGATCTGCTATGTATAATTTGTCATTAGGTTGTAGGAGTAATATGGTTCCCTCTGGTTTTCAAAACTAGCTAGGCATTATTTATCTCTCGCATTGTCTCACCCCTCCATCATGGTTTTGCCACTTAAGGTGCCCCCATTTTCCCCCTTTCTCCCTTAATAATACCCTTCGCCTACAGTCCTACCTCTCTTGAGCTCTTTCTTTCCCTTTATCCCCTCGGTTCCTTGTATACCCTTCCCTCTCCACTCCCTTAAACTAACCCAATTTTTATCCATATCTCCCTTATTAAGGCCTGTTTCCTACTGTTCTCTTTCTGGTTCTTTCTTTTCCTTTACCTCCCTGTTTCCTTTCCATTATCCTGGTTCCTGTAGTTATGTCTGGATACATACTTATCAGGGTTTGGTTCTAGGATCCACATATGAAGGAGAACATACGTCAATTTTTTTTCTGAGTCTGTTACTTCACTTAGTATAACAGATAGGCTGACTAGATTCACCAGATGGACAAGTAGTGGGGAATGGCATGGGGTGCTGACAACACAGAGAGGCCAGAGGGGTTTGCAGAGGGCTCTTCAGAGCCATCCTCAGAGGTGGTGCTGACTACTCTGCCCTCCGCTATCAGGGTTCTCTTTCCCCTCCTCTTTTGAGAGTGTCTGTTCCTGACTTTCTGATATTAGCATTGCTGACTAGAAACTAAGGGGTGGCTATCAGCACTGCACAGCAAGGACTTCCAAACAGCTTGCATTTCTAGTCAGGGAAAAGGACAGTTAGACAATATTGAGCTCAGTATAAACCCTGTAAGACATAAAACGGAATGAGTTTTTAACCTATCCAAGTGCAACCGATTTTGACTAGTAATAATCAGATACATACAGATTAGGGGTGCATGCGCCAACATCTCAGTGTTAGTAGCAAAAACAATGAGTCTTTCTGCAAGGAACAATATATTCTAAAATGAAACGGAGATCTTTTTTAAAGGTTAAAAACTCATTCAAGGGCCAGGCGTGGTGGTGCATGCCTTTAATCCCGGCACTTGGGAGGCAGAGGCAGGTGGATCTTTATGAGTTTGAGGCC
>NW_008349073.1:1501394-1511331 GCF_000622305.1 Nannospalax galili | reverse complement strand
AAAAGACCTAGAGGAAGCCAAAAGGCAGTCATGTTGGTGCTCACCCGTATTCCCAGTTACCAGGGAGGCTAGAGTAGGGAATGGCTTAAATTCAGGGGTTAGAGGTCAGCCAGGATAAAATAATAAAATTTAAAGCAATTGAAAAACTCTGAATACTGTCTGAACATTAGATATTATCATTCTATTGATATTAAATTTCTTTGAGAATGGCAATGGTTTTAGTTTTTTAAAAAATGTCCTTGATATTACAAGATTTATTTACATCAAAACATTTAAGGAGTCTATCAATATAAAGTCTGGAATTTTACTCCACAAGGTTTAAAGAGTTCTTTTTTTTTCTTTTTTAAATATTTTATTCTTTTTATTTTATGTATATGAGTATATTGCCTGCATATATGTGCACCCATGTTATGTAATGTCTGCGGAGGACAGAAGAAGCCATTGGATCCCCTGGAACTGGAGTTAGACACTTGTTAGTTGCCATGTGGACACTGGGATTTGAAGCCCGGTCTTCTGCAAGAACAACCAGTGTTCTTAACTGCTAAGCCATCTCTCCAGCCCCAAGATTTCCTAACTTTAGGCATATTAAGTGTTTTGCCTGGATGCATGAATGTGCACACCATGAAAGTCAGATGAGACCATTGGATCCCCTGAAACTGGAGTTATAGGGTGTTGTAAACTGCCATGTGGATGCTGGGAACTTGCAAGAACGAGCAGCAACTTCTTTGAACTGCTGAACCATCCTCTAGCTCTCTCCACAAGGTTTAAAATAAAACATATACACAGTTGGGAAAGAAACTTAATAGCAGATTGATATAGTCAAGGAATCGAAAGGCAAATGAGAATTCCAGATACTAACAGCAGAGACTGCTATGGCAGAAAACAGGTCAAGACTAAATCAATCACACAGCTGGGAATCAAGGTGCACATCTATAATCTCAGCACTGGGGAGACCGAAGCAGGAGGATTCACAAGTTCAAGGCCAGCCTGAGCTACACAGTGAGTTCTAGGCAAGCTTGGACAACATAGCAAGACCCTGTCTCAAAAAACAAAACATGGCTGGAGAGATGGCACAGCAGTTAAGAGTGTCTACTGCTCTTCCAAAGGACCCAAGTTTGGTTCCCAGCACCCAGAGCTCACAACTGTCTGTTAACTCAAGGGATTTCAAGGAATCTGACAGCTTCACCTGACTTCAGCAGGCACGCACACACGTCATACATTCATATGCATACACATAAACAAAAAATTATTTTAAAAAAACTTTCAAAAAACACCCCACAAAATTAGGCATGGTAGTGCACACTTTTAATTCCAGTACTGAGGAAGTAGAGGCAAACAGATCTCTGCAGGATCAAGAGCACCCTGGTCTACATAGCAAGTTCTAAGCCAGCTGGGGCTACAGGGAGACCTTTCTCAAAAAACAAAAACAAAAAAGAAAAAAACCAAAACACACAACAAACCAAGCCAAAAGTATGGGGGTGGGGTGGGGGCTGGATATCGCTCAGCAACTTAGAACACCAGCTGCTCTCACAGAAGACCCAGGTTCAGTTCCCAGCACCCACATGTCAGCTAACAATTATCCATAACTCCAGTTCCAGATGACCTTCTTAGGCATTGCACATATTGGTGCACTTACATACATGCAGGCAAAACACTCATACACATCAAATAAAAATAAATTAAGAATGGGAACACCACGTGACACGCAGGATGTAGTAGAGGGAGGATAAATACGCCAGAACATACATCAGAAAGTAGGTCAGAAGCACTACTTAAAGACAATGGTTAAAAATCTTTCAAACGGGCTAGAGATGGTTTAGTGGTTAAGAGCACTGGCTGCTCTTCCAGAAGCCTGGAGTTCAGTTCCTAGAATCCACATGGTGGTTCAGAAGTATCCTTAACTCCAGTTCCTGGGGATCTGATGTCTTCTGACCTCCATGGGCACCAGGCACACCACGAGGCGCACTTACGTGCAGACAAAACACGAATACACATAAATTTTTTAAAAATCGTTTTAAAAACGCCTTTAGTCCCAGCACCTGGGAGGCAGAGGCAGGTGGATCTCTGTGGGTTCGAGGCCAGCCTGGTCTACATAGTGAGTTCCAGGCCAGCTGGGGCTTCAGGGAGACCCTGTCTCAAACACACACACACACACACACACACACACACACAAAATCAGATTTAAGTTTTGTAGGCGGGGCATGCAAGCCTTATAATGCTAGCAAAATGAAAGGCTGAGGCTGTACGATGAAGAATTTAAGGCCTGTCTAGGCTACAAAGTGAACTCTAGATCAGCCTGAGTAACTCAGCAAGACCAATGTCTTTAAATAAGGCTAGGGCTATAGTTCAGAGACTGAGCACTTGTCTAGCATGTGGATTCCATCTCTACACTTGAAGAGGGAAAAAAACGGGAAAAAAGTAATAATACATGATGTAGCATTGAGGAGTCTTGAAAATATTACAATAAGTGAAAAAAAAATGCAAGTCACAAAATCCCAGAAACTGTTGAATTGGACTGTTCAGAACAGGTAAATGTCTAGAAACAAGATTGCCAAGGGTTGAGGACAGACTGGAAAGAATAGGCCAAAGGGTGAGGGTTTCTTTAAGGACAATGAAACTATTCCCAAATCAATTGTGGTAATCACAACTCTTTAAATATACTAAAACCTTTTTATACTTTATATAGCTGAGGCTTTTCTTTTTTTTTTCTTTTGGTCTTTTTGAGACAGGGTCTCCCTGTAGTCCCAGCTGTCCTGGAACTATGTAGACCAGGCTGGCCTTGAACTCACAGAGATCCACCTGCCTCTGCCTCCCAAGTGCTGGGATTAAAGGCGTGCGCCACCATGCCCAGCAGGTGAGGCTTATTATACGTGTGTGAATTTCACCAAAACTACTTTAAAAAAAGAAAAACAGGCAGGGCTGGAAAGATGGCTCAGCAGTTAAGGGTGCTCTTGCAATTTAAGACCCTGGTTCAGTTCCCAACACCCACATGGTGGCTAACAATGGTTCAGAACTCCAGTTCCAGGAGATCCAACACTCTCCTCTGACCTCCTCAGGCACTGTACAACACCGGTGCACTTACACAAATGCAGGCAATACACTCATACACATTAAATTAAAAAATATATATATATTTTGGTCTTTTTGAGACAGGATGTCCCTGTAGACCCTGCTGGCCTAGAACTCACTAAGTAGACCAGGCTGGCTTGAACTCAGAGATCCGCCTGCCTCTGCCTCCCAAGTGCTAGGACTAAAGGCATGCACCATGTCCCCAGCTATAATAAATAATTTTTTTGAAAACCAGGCAAGCCAAGTGTGGTGGTGCATGCCTTTAATCTCAGCACTCAGAAGACAGAGGCAGGTGGATCTCTGTGAGATGGAGGCTAGCCTGGTCTACATAGTGAGTTCCAGGCCAGCTAGGGCTACAGTAGACCCTGTCTCAAAAAACAAAAAAAAACTTAATGGATTACTGGGAGGTGATAAAAATCTTAGGAGACAGTCCTAGTTGAAGAAGTAGGAGGGCAAGGAATGCAGATCTGGTTTTCCTCCCAAGGCTCTTCCCTGCCAGCAACCATGGCATGAGCAACTCTGCTCCACCATGTGCTCCCATGCATGATAAACAGCCTTGCCACAGTCCCAGGACCATGGAGCTACATGACCATGAGCTGAAAGCACTGAGACCATAAACCACAACAAATCTTTCCTCATTTTGTTTATCTCACATATTTGATCACAGTGATGATGAAAACTCACTGAGGAAAGGAGATTTGCTTTTTAACTGAACTACAGAGTAGAGCTATCCACATTTCCTAGGACAATTTTGTGGGGAATTAGCCTTGGAGAAACTCCTATAAAAATGTATCAAATAGGGGGCTGGAGAGATGGCTCAGCAGTTAAGAACACTGGTTGTTCTTGCAGAAGACCTGGGTTTGAATCTCAGCACCCACATGACCGCTAACAACTGTTCATTAATCCAGTTCCAGGGGATCCAACAGCCTCTTCTGTCCTCCACGACATGGGTGCACTTACCTACATGCAGGTAGTACACACATACACATAAAATAAAAATAATAAAATATTTTTTAAATGTTATCAATTAGAATCAAAGGTAAGAAAAGCTATCTCCTAATTCCAAGCACCTATTATCATTCATTCATTCATTCATTCAACAGTGCCTGGCTTTGTAGTCCAGACTGGCCTTAGACTTGTGGCAATCTTACTTAGCCTGCTAAGTGCTGTGATTACAGGCATGAACCACCATGCTCAACCAGCCTTTTAAAACTTAAAGCTGTCTTACGTAGTCAACCGTATCTCTCCTTTCAAATATTTGCCATTTGGAATAAGAAATAAGTACGAGAGTGCCTGTAAAGAAACCAGACAAAATGATAATCAGAAACTATGTGTCAGGAGCGGTGGTGCATGCCAATCAGGTCAGCACTGTGGAGTGGAGGCAGGAGGGAGAAACAGGAGTTTAAGGTCATCCTGAGCTACACAGAAATTTCTAGCTCAGTGGAAAAAAAAAAAAATCTACTAAGTAAATTGTTCATTTTAATTTAAAAATAATAATAAAACTTAGGCTGGGGCTACACCTAATGGTGTAAACCTGTAATTCCAGCTAGTTGGGAGGCTGATGCAGGAGGATCACAAGTTCAAAACCTGCCTGACCTATAGAATGGGTTGGACAACTTCAAGAGACCCTGTCTCAATACAAAAAGCAAATAATAAGGCGGGTGGGGTGGGAATACAGCTCAGTGGTAGAGTGCTTGCCTATCACACATGAGGTCCTGTGTTCAGTCCCCAGTACTGGAGGGAAAAATACAGTTCAGTGGTAGAGCATTTGCCTATGTTTATATAAGATGCTGGGTTCAAACACCAGCATATGGCAGAGGCAGGCAGAGCTCTAGGAGATAGAGGCCAGCCTGGTCTACATAGTTCCAGGGGCTACAGAGAGACCCTGTCTCAAAAAACAAAAATAAACAAAACAAAACAGTAACAAGTAATCTTGTTTTGATTACTGGGCCAAAAAAAAAAAAAGCAAACAAATTCTGACACGACCTCACAACACTATGTACATCGTTCACCACTCCTCCCTCTGCTAAGCTGCAGAAAAAAAGAGTAAAGGAAGAAATAAAGAGGATTCTTTACAATGAGAGGATAAAGTACTTTCCAGCCACAGACGCCAGTGCTACCTACTGAAATCCAGGCTTGGACCAAACTCCACATTTCTGAAAGGAGCCATCTCAATGGAAGCCTGGGGCTCAGTCTCAGCAAGAGGAAGCTGCAGCTCCCACTAGTAGCACCTTTCAAGAGACTGCAACAAGAGAACATTTTCCATTTATGCATCTAATTCCAATCCTCCTCTTCACACAATAGTGGCAGACAGACCTTTAATCTTTTCTTTCTCAACTATGTGATGAATATGAGGCAGACTTTCACCCAGGAATCCTGCATGCTCTAAGTCCTTCATTATACTTCAGAGCACATTTGCAAAATGATGGGGAGGGAGGGAGGGAGGGAGAGAGAGAGATTGATTGATCCTGGACCTCTGGAATGTTAGGTAAGTGCTCTATCATGGAGCTGAATCCCCAGCCCTGATCAACAATCTTCAGCTCTCATATATAATCCTTCAAGAGTATTTCACAAATACAAGATACGTTAGAAATGTTACAACAAATTACTTCTGAAAGGTCTTCTTTGATGGTGGATGAGAAAATGTTCTGAAAGGAATTTTTTTTTTTTTTTTTTGAGAAAGGGACAGTCATAGGCCAGGCTGGCCTGAAGTTTGTCTGACCCTTGAGCTTGATCCCCTTGTACCTCCCAAGTGCTGGGATTTATAGGAGTACACGACTATGCCAGTTTTATGCAGTGCTGAGGATCAAACCCAAGGACTCATGCACTCTAGGCAAGCACTCTACCAACTGAGCTACATACATCCTCAGCTCCCCTACCATTTCTGAGACAGGGTCTCACTGTAGCCCAGAGTGCCATCCTCCTGTCTCAGCCTCCTCAGTACTATGATTACGCCCAGCCTTAACATTTACTAAGAAAAATATAAGCCAAGGGAAACATAAAATCACATCACTACCTAAAAACACTTTTTAAAAAAATTTTATTATTTTTATTTTATGTGTTTACGTGTATTGCCTGCGTGTAGTTAAGTGCATCTATGTCATGCAATGCCCGCAGAGGACAGAAGAGGCTGTTGGATCCCCTGGAACTGGAGTTACAGACAGTTGTTAGCTGCCATGTGGATGCTAGGATTCAAACCCCGGTCTTCTGCAAGAACAACCAGTGTTCGTAACCACTGAGCCATCTCTCCAGCCCCCTTAAAAACATTTTTAAAAATAACTTTTCAGGGCCGGGCATGGTGGCACATGCCTTTTATCCCAGCACTTGGGAGGCAGAGGCAAGCGGATCTCTGTGAGTTCAAGGCCAGCCTGGTCTACATAGTGAGTTCTAGGACAGCTGGGGCTACAGGGAGACCCTGTCTCAAAAAGACCAAAAAAACAAACAAACAACAACAACAAAACTTTTCAGCAAGATAACCTGAAAACTAGAAACCATGATGAAATGAACTTAGCTAATGCCTTCATTATAGCAACTAACTTCAACCTCCAAAAGCAGCTGTAGAAGAAAAAATAATCACAAACCCCTTCCCAAGCCTTAGAATGTTTTTTTTTTTTTTGTCTTTTTGAGACAAGGTCTTCCTGTAGCCCCAGCTCACCTGGAACTTGCTATAAAAACCAGGCTGACCTTGATCTCAGATATCCGCCTACCTTAGTCTCCTGAGTGCTGGGATTAAAGGTGTATACCACCATGTCCAGCTCAGAATACTCTTACATGCATAAAAAATTTTGTCTAAAAGCAGAAGGTTCATTTGTAGTGACAAGTTTAGCCAAACTACATTTTCACAACCATCTCCGTACTGACCCAGCAGATGAGAAGACTCACCTGGACAAATGTGTATGAACTATTTCCAAAAGGTTATTATTTATCTTGTGATGCAAAGACATCTATAGTAAAAACAGCTAATTGGATGCTCTATTTTGTCACAACAATAAGGAAAGTAACTAGGATAGACTAATATAAATGTATAATGAATACTAAGATTTACTAAATATCACAACAGTTTAAAAGAAAAGACAATTTACAGTTCATGGAGAGGATAGAGAACTCTCTGCCTAAAATTCCTCAGTAAATTCAGTACCAGTTTTCCTTAACTGATTATGCTGGAGGTTGTGAACATCAATTTGAAAATGTTTTGCTATGAGTTTACACTCATTCAAAACCTAAAGCAAGGTTTTGGTAGACCACTCTCTAAACTACATACAGTAAAGAATATTTTAACCGTCTGGAATTTTCCATAAGGTTTACCAGGGAACTTATAAAGCCATAGTATGTACACAGGTTCATTATCTTATATATAATTTGGATTCCATGTTCTTCTAATAAGATGCTGCTGCATAGCACTCTTCTGAGCCAAAGAACTGCTGTGCCTACTTAAAAATTACAACTGGGCTTCTTAACTGTCATGTTCCTTCATTAAAGAAGGAGAAAGCAGGGTCGCTGGACCCTCACCTGAATATCCAGCCACCTATATGTAATTCTGCCAAAACCACATGTGGTGTCCTGGATTTGGGGAGGCCTAAAGTATATAATCTGGGGAAAGCTAGGAAGAGGGAGCTTGTCCATGAGATTATAGAAAAGTCAATATTCGGGGCTGAAGAGACGGCTCAGCAGTTAAGAACACGGACTGTTCTCACAGAAGACCCGGGTTCGAAGCCCAGCACCCACATGACAGCTAACAACTGTCTGTAACTCCAGTTCCAGGGGGATCCGACAGCCTCTTCTGTCCTCCATGGGCATTGCACGACACGGGTGCACTTACTTACATACAGGCAGAACACTCATACATACAAAATAAAAATAATAAATAAAACATTAAAAAAAAAAAAGTCAACATCCCTGCTAGGTGAAGACTTTCCAGTGCATCTACCCTCAGGCCATCCATCTCTGTAAGTAAACTCAATAAGCTCACTGGTTCCCCAGGGTGAACTTTTAATGTAATTAAACATTGGTTTGACACCAGAATTTTAGAAGGAGATAAACATTGCTTACTACCCTCAGGAAGAGAATTTTTACAACAGATGGAAAATCTGTTAATGTTATTATGTCTCATGGAATTAAGGAAGGAAATGAGAAGGTGAAAGATGTTATAAGGATATGAAGATGGGAGATATTAAGGATTTATGTATGAAGATTAAGATGGCTGGATGTTTCCAGAATAGAATGGAGAAAATGAGAAAGTCTATGCAAGTGATGAAGGTCTGAGTTTGTTACAATGTATGAAAGATGAGACAAAACAATATATTGATAACCTTAAAATTTCTAAGGTCAGGGGGCTGGAGAGATGGCTCAGCAGTTAAGAACACTGGTTGTTGTTGCAGAAGACCTGGGTTCGAATACCCACATGGCAGCTAACAACTGTCCATAACTCCAGTCCCAGGGGGATCCGACAGCCTCTTCTGACCTCCGCGGGCACTGCATGATACGGGGGCACTTACCTACATGCAGGCAATACATGCATACACAGAAAATAAAAATAAATTAAAAAAAAAATTTTTTTGGTCTTTTTGAGACAGGGTCTCCCTGTAGCCCCAGCTGGCCTAGAACTCACTTTGTAGACCAGGCTGGCCTTGAACTCAGAGATCCGCCTGCCTCTGCCTCTGAGTGCTGGGATTAAAGGCGTGTGCCACCACACCTGCCTTATAAATAAAAGTTTTTAAAAGTTAAAAGCCATTGATGCACTTTTGGAGTCTTTTAGATAGGCTTACTGGAGGTGTACCTTGACTTTCATACTTTATATCCCCATTCAGCTCTACCAACAGAGTGCCTTGGGAGAATAGGTTAGGATTAGACGTGATCGGGGCTGAAAAAGATGGAGTTTATATAATGCTGGGATAACACAACTCCAAATGGAACCCTAAGGCCTTAAGTCACTTTATAAAGAACTAAAAATTTGGAAACTCTCTGACCTCCTGGAAGAATGGTCTGGAAAATGAAGAGGTCTTATTCTCTCGTCCTGCTGATCCTTTTTAAACTAACCAACTGTTTAAGACTGTGAGGTCTGACCCCAATCAATGGGGAAAAGACAAAACTCTCTTGTGTTAGGGATAAAAGACCCCCAAGCTTCTGGGTCCATTGTGTAATTGCTGGATCTTACTATGCAAGTTACCCTTTTGCAAAAGTAAAATCTGCCTTGCCAAGTTACTTTCACTTTGTCTGTGTGTTCTTTATGCAGTTTTGATGGGTCCTTAGACCTCAGATTTTATTTCTAACAACTTTACAGTCACTGACACAGAAGATATCCTCTCTAAATTTTTCGTAAAATGAAAAAAATTCTTATCCAAATTTTAAAAACAATGTATGTAAATATTAACCTCAAGAACAGCCATAAAGTCAACTAAGGTGGTGTATATACCTGTTATCCTAGCACTTGGGAGGTCGAGATAGGAAGATCAGAATTCAAGGTCATCTTTTGACTATTCAGTAATTTGGAGATCAGCCTGGGCTACATAAGACTGTTAAAACAAAACAAAGTAAAACAAAAAAACAGGGCTGGAGAGACAGCTCAGGGGTTAAGAGCACTGATTGTTCTTGTAGAAGACCCAGGTTTGAATTCCAACACCCACATGGCAGCTAACAACTGTAACTCCAGTTCCAGGGGATCTGATGCCCTCTTCTGTCCTCTCAGGCACTCCATGACATGTGTGCACTTACACATATGTAGGTATAACATTCACACACACAAAATAAAAAAAAAAAAAAACACAAAAACGGAATGACCTTTAAAAAACATAAGTAGAGCCGAGCATGGTGGCACATGCCTTTAATCCCAGCACTTGGGAGGCAGAGGCAGGTGGATCTCTGAGTTCAA
>NW_008349073.1:1433258-1501358 GCF_000622305.1 Nannospalax galili | reverse complement strand
CACACACACACACACACACACACACACACACACACACACACACACCTTTAACCCCAGCATTCCAGAGGCATGCAGATCTCTGTGAGATCAAGGTCAGCCTGGTCTAGGTAGGTTCCAGGAGTTTACTGTCCCAAAAAAAGGATAAGTAAATTTGGCTCCATAAAATCAAATTCAGGCTGGGTGTGGTGAAGCACACCTTTAATCCCAGCACTTGGGAGGCAGGACAGGTGGGGCTACAGGGGGACCTTGTCTCAAAAAGGAAAAAAAAAAAAAAATCAGGAGTAATTGAAGTATTCATTCCTTGGTAATTGCTTCGCTTAGGGGTTTTCTCAACTATACCAAGCCTTTGCCTCCCACATGGTAGGCTAAGATTAAAAGTGTGGGCCACCATTCCTGGCCTAACATGCTAAGAGAAAATTTCCATAAACAGATGACAAATTACACACAATAATGTTAAGTCCATAAAGCATGACTTTATTTCATCTGATTTGTTTTTTATTCTTTTCATCATGCCTTTTCAGCTTCCAGATAAGCTTCCTTTTCTCTGGTATTTCTGAGACAAGGTCTAACGAAGCCCAGATTGGTCTCAAACTCAGAATATAGATGAGAATGACCTTCTCCTTCTGATCAAAGGGTTAGGATTACAGGCATCTACCACCACACTAGGTTTATGCAGTACTGGGTATCAAATCCATGGCTTCCTGCATACTAGGCAAGCACTCTACCAACTGAGCCACATCCCCAGCCCTGGACAATAAACCTTCTGAGACAACTTCTAGCTCACAGATTGTCTCTGTAGAAGTACCAGCTTAGAACTAAGCAGCACAATTACTAGCCCTAGAAAGAGATGGTCTTTGCTCCCTGTAGCTTTCTACATTGTCTCCTGGTTTTGTATACACACTAGGCATGGCCAAAGGAAACTACTAAGTGCTCAGAACACGTGAGTTACTGGTACATAAGATTCCTTTAAAATCTGCTTCAAAATAACATATTTTCTTTTAGAAAAGTCACTTTGGAGTTATCAGTGAAATCTGCTTATCACATGGAACATAACTATGATTGAAGCTTTCCATGAATTTTGGTGGAAAAAGTTTACAGAGTAAAGATTAAACGTTCTTCAAAAAACAGCTGTTTTAGCTGGGCATCGTGGCACTAATCTGTAATCCTAGTACTTGGGAGGCAAAGGAAGAAGGATCAGTAGTAGTTCAAGGCCATCACCTATTGCAGAGGGGGTTCAAGGCTGGCTTGAGCTACAAGAGACACTGTCTCAAAACAAAAACAGGCTGTTGTATACAACCATTAGAGAATAAGGGAAAAAAACAAATGTTAGTGGTAGTAAATAAATAAGATTAAACGGGGTGAAGGTGAAGGAGAATAAAGACAATGGTTTTGCAAAATGTGAAAGATGATGACTGAACTTATTGTACACATCTGTTTGCTCTCAGGTTCCTTCTAAAAGGCCACTAAAATCAGATTGAAAACACTGGGGAAGAGAAGGGAGACATTACAAAGGAAAATGAAAAGAAATGGGTTCCATTCTAACTGTGGAAACTGGAATGTCAACTTTGTTTTTGAGACAGGGTCTCTGTGAGCCCCAACTGGCCTGGAAATATGTACATCAGGCTGGCCTAGAATTCACAGAGATCTACCTCCTCTGCCTCCCAAAGGCTGGGATTGAAGGCATGCACCTTCATGCCTGGCATTATCTTAGGCTAATTTTATCCCCCCTTAAATAGCCATTCATTGCCTACCCATATGTCTCACTGAACGTACTTTTGACTATCAGGTAAAACCTTTGAGGTGTATTTTGTTTGCTTTTTGAGACGGTCTCACCATATAGCCTATGGCTGACCTAGAACTCTCTATGTAGACCAGGCTGGCCTTGAACTCACAGATCTCCCTGCCTCTGCCTCCTGACTGGTGGGATTTCAAGGCATACCCTACCATGCCCATCCCTTTAAGATGTATTCTTAGCAGACTTCTAGCTTCCACCAATCCAAAAGCTAAAAATGTCATCAGATAGTAAGCACCTAAAACCCAAAACAAAATTTCCTTACTCTTTCCTATAACTTGCTCAAATGATATCCCACCATTTGGTAAATGCCTTATTTATGGCTTTCTTTGTTCCTGTGTGTGTATCTGTGTGTGTGTATAAGTACACACACATACATGCAGGTACCCTCAGAGGACAAGAGGAGGGTCTGATGGCCTGAAGCTGGAGTTACAGGTAGTTTGAGATGAAAGACAGGAGTGCTGGGAATCAAGTTCTGGTATTCTAGAAGAGCAGCAAATACTCTTTAACCACTGAGCCATTATCTCTAGTCAATACTTTCTTTGTTCTATAACTAATAAAATTTTATGTAATCTCATGTAACCATTTCTGTAGTAGAATATGTCTTTCAGGGCAACCTGAACTCATATTCATGGACCATGATCATTCATACTTGGCTCAAGAAAAAATGATCTCTTACTGCCTTTCAGGTGAGAGCTATGTTTTGGGTTGATGGATCTTAAGGTTACATGCTTCCTTCAGCCAACAAGGAAAATAGATTACCAATATGAATGTGCAACGTGGGCATTTTACACTATGGACAGAAGTTCTGGAGACGAATTACTAGAAACATAGGAAACAAATGTTAAAAATATATATTGATCACCATGCACAAAATGTTTAGGCTTTAAAAATAAAACAATGCTGGGCATGGTGGTACATGCCTTTAATCCCAGCACTTGGGAGGTAGAGGCAGGTGGGTCTCTGTACCAGGTCAGCTGGGACTACAACACACACATAATATATAAATAAATAAATAAATAAATAAATAAATAAATAAATAAATAAATAAATCTTAAAATTTTATTACATAAATTAATGTAATAAATCTTATTACATAAGATTCCAAAATAATAAAAACTAACAGGATTACTTGAAATTCTTAAGACAGGGAACTAGAAACATGGACTGTGATCAGAGAAGAATGTCTGAGTAAGTGGTTTGGCAGGTTGGTGTTTCTAATAGTAACAAGATAGAGGGTGCAACTGTGTGACTTAAAGAAAATAAGTAAGTAAAGGAAGCAAAAGATCCAAGTGTTGACTGCACTGTTCATTTAAGTGCTCAAGCTGGGTCAATGAGATGGCTCAGTAGGTAAGGGCACTTGTTGCCAAGTCTGAGTTCAATCCCCAGAAACTATGGAAGGAGAGAAATCAAACTTCTACAAGTTGTCCTCTGACATCCACAAGTGCTCCCACACACATACACATATGCACAATTAAAACTTATTTTTTAATTTTATGTGTATGACTGTATTGCCTGCATATGTATGTGCACTCATGTCGTGCAATGCCCATGGAGGTCAGAAGAGGACGTCAGATACCCTGGAACTAGAGTTATAGATGGTTGTTAGCCGCTATGTGGGAACCAAACCCAGGTCCTCTGAAAGAGCAGTCAGTGTTCTTAACGGCTGAGCCATCTCTCCAGTCCCAATAACTAATTAATTAAAAAGGTGAAGTTGCCCAAATGAGTGTAATTGTGCTGAATATTTTCCCATCCTTTTCTACTATTCTTTCTGCTCCAGTAAGCTGTCTTGTACAGACTTATCAACAGGTTGCCATGTCTCCTGGCTTCTGGTTGATTTGGTCAATAGGGAATCTAGAAGAAAATTAGGAGAATAAAGTCAGGAAATTCATTTCTCTAATACCTCAAGCTAGCTGTGTCCTTTCACCAGGAACTCAATCATTCCCCTTCTAGGCAATCAAGTAACTACTCCCCTCTCTTATCTCTTCCAGCCTAAAGACGTAATAGTTTACCTATGGGTTATTAACATTATTTCTCCTAGTACCATTATATCCACAACTTTATAAACAATATTTTAAAACAAACTCTGCCAGGTGTGGGTGAGGCAGACAAGACTTATAAAGTCTTACTACTCAGGAGGCTGAGGCAGGACAGAAAGTTCAAAGCCAGACTTGGCTACAGAGTGAGTCCAAGGCCAGCTTAGGGAAATCTAACCAGCTCCTGTATCACAACAAAAGGTAAAATGAAGGCTGGGGAGATAGTTCAGTGATAAATAACTCTGCTAGCATGTGTGAGGTCCCAGATTTAATCCCCAGTACCTGTACTGAGAAAAAAGAAAAAGAAAAATTATCTCTGCAAATTATTCTGTCAAGTGTGTCATGTCTTCCTATTAAGACCCTCTGATGATAGTAAGGTTGTAACAGAATAATGGAAAGGAGAGAAAGGTGAATAACATTTAAGTAACTGCTAACATCTTTAAGCTCTATGCAGAAGAACTTTCAGTTCTTGGTAGATAACTAACACATTTAATCATCACAAGTATACTATGTGGTCAGCACAGATTTTTGTTTTGTTTCAATTACCAACACCCAGAAGTTGTATATTCATGGTAAGCATTCAATATTGAAATACATAATAATTAGTAGGTTTTAACAAGGAAGAGCTGACTTTTGTGAGTTATTTATATTTTAGAAAACTGTATGAAGATCCGAGAGCTATACAAATGAGACCAGATGTGGACAGCCTACAATGAAGCTGTAACTCCTTTCCTCTTCCCACAAGGACTTGGGTCTCAAATTTACACATAGTAATCAAAGTCAAAGTTGCAATTTTAAAACATTATGTACTTGCAACCCAGGGGCTTATTTAATAAGTAAATCACCTTTAAAAATCAGTTATGAGTTAAAATAAGCTTACAAAAGGGAAGATCCATGCAAACAAAAATATGCTTGTGGAAGCCAGGTGTGGCAGCCCACATCTTTAATCCCAGCACTCAGGAAGCTGAGGCAAGCAGATCTCTGTGAAATTGAGGGCATCCTGGTCTACATAGTGAGTTGTAGGTTGGATTGGATCCCCAGCACTGCAAAGAAAGAAAAGGGAAAACAAAGAACTTCAAAGCTCATAGACTAAACCCTTTATTCAGCAAGATCACCATGTATACAAACTCAGAAAAAAAGTACAGCAAAGGTCAGTGTGAAATAAAAGGAGAAAACAAAATATGGCAAAAAAAAAAAAAATGCTGAAATCCACGAACCGAAAAATGTACGCAAGAGGAAATACAACAGGTACAACACCAAGATTCCACCAGACGTTCACACAGCTATATGAAATAATTAAAGCTGCTATGCTACTCATAAAAACCTAAAGGTCAGGGAAATAAGATTAGGAGGCCACTGTAAAACAAAAGAACTCAAAGATTGTTTTGAAACCCTAACTGATACTTTCTTCTTTATAGTATGCTGCACTCCAAAGCTGAGGGAAATTCACACGAATCCGAATTTAGAAACCTGAGAAGTTTCGAGAATAATGGCCTCAAGTGTGAAAAATCAGTAAGGCATAGAGGTGTAAGGCTACCAACAGGAAGGAACTGCAAGATGCAACACTTAGACGCTGAAGGGGGACCAATAAAGCATCCTTAAGTGGAAGGCGGAGAAGCACTTGGGGCTGGCTTTGGTTAAAGGAAGATAAGAGAAAAGCATGGCCTGATAGGCAACAAGAGGATGGAATTTAAAGGCGGGTTGGATCCATGCCTCAAGCCAGAAGCATAGGAAGATTACAAATAGGTTTCTACGGGGTGGGGAAAGGGCCAGTTCGAGACTGATCTGCTGAAACTTATTTCCTAAAAGCGGCATCCAAACGGCTTCCCAGCCCCACCCCACGGCAGCAGCTTCCAAAGGAGGGTCTCCCGAAGCCAACTGCCCAGCTCCGGCTCTCCGCTCAAGCTTCCGTCCCACTGGGCCCGGGCCCCGTTCCCTCTCCGGGCCCCTTACCGAACGCTGCAGCTCCCCAAGCCAAAACGAAGCGCGCTCCTTCCCGCTGGGATCTGGGTCGTGGTAAAGCGCCTGCACTGCCTGGTACACGAGCTGCAAGGTTGGCTTGGCTCCTTCCATGGTAGTGGCGGCAGTGGTGACGGCGACCGCTCCGCTTCTCCCGGGGCTTCCCGCTCGCTCCGCCTTCGCGCTCCCCTACTGTCTCGGCCGGGGCCGCTCCCTGGCTGGCGCCATCTCCTCCTTTCTGGCCGTTACCAAGGAAGGGGGGCGGAGTTCTTCGTCGAAGCTGCCCCCTCGGAAACAGAGGGTAGGTCGTATTCGGGTTCCTGGTCCCTTTTGGTCCGATCTTTCCGCTGAAGGCCTGACTCTGGAGTCCCTAGGCGGGTTCTTGGTGCTTCACCCCTCGCCTTGCTCTCGGAGGCCTATCGCCTCATGACACAAACGACGCAGAGTACGGGAGCAGCGTCTATCCAGACCGGAAGCGGCAGCCCGGATACTTTGGCACACTTCCGTCTGGTGCACGATAAACTGCCTCCTTCCCAGCACGCCTCCTCTTGTCTACTGCCTCCTTCCGGAAGTGACCCTGTCGGTCTAGGAGGAGGGGGCAGGGAACAGATACCTGGTAAGTTGTTAGGTCTTTTACATCTCGGCTTTAAGACCGGTTTGTGTCACGTGCCTGAGCTACTTTTCTCTCCCTGGCAATTGATGCAAGATTTTTTTCTCCGTGTTCCTATTTCCTTTCCTCTCGCCAGAGAATCCTTCCGGGCCCCTGGGGGCATTCAAGGACCATCATCAATTTATCAACCTATAGGGTCCGTTCTTTGTAGTGTACTGCAGAGCCAAAGGAGACTTTAAGGCATGATTCCTGCTCTGACTAATGGAAGAGACCAACAACCTATTTACAAGCCTGAATAAATCCAAAATGCCCGAATTGTTGAGCCTTTCTTTTTCTACTAACATTTTTTTTTTTTTTTTTTTTTTTTTTTTTTTTTGGTCTTGTGAGACAGGGTTTCCCTGTAGCCCCAGCTGGCCTGGAACTCACTATGTAGACCAGGCTGGCCTTGAACTCACAGAGATCCGCCTGCCTCTGCCTCCCAAGTGCTGGGATTAAAGGCATGGGACACCACGCCCTACTAACATCTTAATAGGCGAAAGCAATCATTCTGTTAAGAGGGCTTATGCGTGTATCTCTAGGGTCATTTTTAATTGTTTTGGGTTTTGGCCTTTTGTTGTTTATTTGTTTTGAGACAGAGTCTCCCTATAGCCCCAGCTGTTCTGAACTCACCATGTAGACCATGCTGGCCTCGATCTCCCAGAGATCCACCTGCCTCTGCATCCTGAGTGCTAGGATTAAAGATATGTTTTTGTGTATGCCTTTCTTCCCCAAAGACATTATCCATCCCATTGTGTGTTGCAGGCCTATAATCCCAGCAGTTGCACCATGGCAGCAGGATGATCAGGAAAGATTCAGGACCAGCTACATATGAAGTGTGAGGCTGTCCTGGACTACATGAGACCTGTCTCAAAAAATACAAAAAACAGGGATTGGAAAGGTGGCTCAACAGTTAAGAGCATTGACTGCTACTCTTGCAGAGGATCTGGGTTCAGTTACTAGCACCCACATTGGTGACTAACAGCAGTCAGTAACTCCAGTTAGAGGGGATCCAGCACCCTCTTCTGGCCTTTGTGGGCATTGCACATATGTGGTATACTTACATACATGCAGGTAAAACACTCATACACATAAATAAAAATAAATCTTTTTAAATCAGTAGTCTGACAGTTCTCAGTTTAGTTTCTCAATTTTGCTGCTACTCTTTTGCATTAAAAGTAACTGCTACTATTTGATGAGGTCCTCCTTCCTCTGCATCCTGGGATTAAAGGTATGTTTTTGTGTATGCCTTTCTTCTCCAGAGACAGTATCCATCCCATGTGTGTTGCAGGCCTATAATCCCAACAATTGGAAGATGTCAGGAGGATGAGTGCTTACATTGTATAAAGGGTTATGGTTACAGATTATTCATCTCCTTAATCTCAGACCAATCCCCAGTTAAAGGATAAGAATTTAAGGCTGTTCATGGTGGCTCATACCTGTAATCCCAACACTTGAGAGGTAGAGGCAGGAGGATCACTGCAAGTTTGAGGCTAGCCTGGTTTTCATAGTGAGTTTGAAAGAATGATTGAGATTAAAGAAGGAAAGAATGAGAGTACTATAGTTGACAGAAGTTTCTTAAATGAAACTTAGGATCTGATTCCAGACAAGATTTGCCACAAAACTTTTCTTAGAACTTCATCATCCTGTGATGAATTGTTACTGTCAAGAAATGTTAACTTCTAGCACATGAAAAAACATCTTGGAAGAGCTGATATAATTTCAAACAAAGAAAAGAAACAATATTTCAGTCTTCCAACCCATTCATTCCTGATAAAAAGATGTAATGAGACTACCTTGATCTTCGTCCTTGTAAAATTTGCAGCATAATTGCAAACAAAAACAATTCAAGCCAGGCATGGTGGTGCACACCTTTAGTCCCAGCACTTGGGAGGCAGAGGCAATCGGATCTCTGTGAGTTCAAGGCCAGCCTGACGTACATAAAGACTTCCAGGCCAGCTGGAGCTACTGGAAAGACCCTGTGTCAAAAAGACCAAAAAAAAAAAAAAAAAAAAAAAAAAAAAAAACAAAAAAAATAAAAAAAAAAAAAAAAAAAAAAAAAAAAAAAAAAAATTCAACACAGAAAAAGTTCTGTGAATATCCATAAGCAAAAGAATGGTGGCAATGACTTCTTATCTCTATTTTAATAACGTCATAGGACCTAAATGTAAGAACTAAAACACATATGTCTTCAGGACCCTGGACTGTGTAATGGCTTCTTAACTATGCCACCAAAACCAGCCAACAGTCAAAAAAAGATTAACTGGACTTCAGCAAGACTAAAAACTTTTGTGTGTCACAGAACACTAACAAGAAACTGAAATGTCAAATCCACAAAATGAGAGAAATATTTATAACTCATATAGCTAGCAAAAGATTTGTGTCTGGTATATTTAAAGAACTCTTGAAATTCAACCATGAAAAGACAACTCAATTTTTTAAATGGGCAAAGGGTTTTTAAATAAATGTTCTCAAAATGAGGTATGCAAATGTGCATAAATGATAATATCAGTAGTCACCTGAGAAGTACAAATTAAAATTAAAAATTGAACAATGAAAAACAGGCTGGAGAAATGGCTCAGCAGTTAAAAACACTGACTGTTCTTGCAGAGGGCCCAGGTTCAAGTCCCAGCACCCACATGGCAGCTAACAACGCTCCTTAACTCCAGTTCTAGGGGAATCCAACCCCCTCTTCTGATCTCTGTGGGCATTGCATGACATGGGTGCACTTTCATAATACCCTCATATACATAAAATAAAAAATATTTTAAGTAGTGAATAAATAAAGCAACAATGAGCCATGTATAGTAGCACATTTCTATAGTTCAAGGTGCTTGAGAGGCTGAGGTAGGATAATTGCTTAAGCCCAGAAGTTCAAAGCCATCCTGAGCAATAAAGGGAGACACCATCTCCTATAGGAAAAATAAGGGAACTAAGGATGTAATGCCCTAAGTTCCCTTCCAAATCATTGGGGAAAAAAGCTCTAAATGTCTGTGATTAAGAATCATTAAAATGGGCCTGGAGAGACAGCTTGGGTGTTAAAAGCACTTACTATTCTTTCAAAGGACTCAGGTTTGACTACCAGTACCTACGTGGTGACTCTGGCTCTATCATCCTCTTCAGGTCTTCAAGGGCACTACACACATAACAATAAACATATCAGCAATTAAAATATTTGTACAAATAAAAAAAATTTAAATAATTTTAAAAAATCATTAAAAGACCCAGGATGTGGTGGCACATGCCTTTAATCCAAGTCTGCTGCTGGAGGTAGAAGCAGGTAGATTAGAAGTTCAAGGTCATTCTTGGCTACATAGTGAGTTTCAGGCCATTCTGGGATTCAAAAGATGTCTCCCCTCCCCCCCCCTCAAAAGTGAAGCATTCCAGATTGAAGGGGCTGGAAAGTTCACCTAGAAGAATTCTTTTTAAAAATATATTTTATGTGTATGTATGTATTGCCTGCATGTATGTAAGTGCACCCATGTCATGCAATGCCCAAGGAGATCAGAAGAGGGTGTCAGAGTCCCCTGGAACTGGAGTTATGGGCAGTTGTTAGCTGCCATGTGGGTGCTGGGAGTTGAACCTAGGTCCTCTGTTAAAAGCAGTCAGTGCTCTTAACCTCTGAGCCATCTCTCCAGCCCCAGAAGAATTATTTCTAAACTAAGACCAGACTGATAGATGAATAGGAAACTAAGGTAAAGAGGAAGTATTTCAGTCAAAAACAACAAATGTCAAAGTCTGTAGGCAAAAGAAATGTGTACTCTATAAACTGGAAGAAGTCCACACCATCTGGAAAAAAAGAGTTGATATTTAGCAAAAACATTTCATACATCTTTGTGTCCTCAAGCAATTGCCTAATACATGGTAAGTATTACATAGAAAATGTTTTAAGTGACTGTCTTTTAGCTCCCTAGAGATTACTCCTAAATCATTCTAGCTTGCAACACTGAATGTCTTGAGCAGGGAAGGTGACAAAGACAAAAATAAAAAACTTGCAGTAGGGGCTAGAGAGATGGCTCAGCGGTTAAGAACATATACATAAAATAAAAAAAATATTTTAAGTAGTGAAAAACTAAGCTTCTTGCAGAAGACCTGGGTTCAAATCCCAACACCCACATGGCAGCTGACAACTGTCTGTAACTCCAGTTCCAGGGGATCCAACAGCCTCTTCTGTCCTCCTCGGGCATTACATGACACGGGTGCACTTACTTACATGCAGGCAATACATGCATACACATAAAAAATTTTGTAAAAACTGTTGCAGTAATCCTGGTGAGGAGCAATAGTGACCTAATGTAAGTGTCAGAGATGAATAGAGTGAAATGTAAGGTGAATTTAGGAGGCTAAATTTGCATATGGTGGTTGTTTTGGTTACAGAATCCAGAGAGAAGGAAAACAATCCAGTTTTTCTGAAACATATACCGCAGAAGAAACTGCTTTTGTAAAAGTAGTTCATTGAAGGCTGTGTACTTCATCACTCCAGTCCCCTACACATGCTGCCATAACATTTTTCATAAAAACTTAGATCTGCCATGGAATGACAAATAGAACTTTCAGTGAACCTCAGGTTGCAATAGCAAACATAGCTATGGTTCCACAGTCTTCCTGTCATACATGAGTTATGCTATCAGCATAGGCTGACACATTTGTGTCTTTCCACAGTATCAGAATGTATTGAATGGTCAATAGATTGTGTAGAATACATCAGTTTCATCACCGAGTACCCCTGGTTTCACCTGGAGTTGTGACCACAGCAATTGCAAGATTTTTATTTCATTCCGATCTTAGTTGCTAATGCAAGACTCGAATCATATATCATGCCCTGCAAAGAGTCAATAGAGATGCAGAGCCCCTGAGGAAAGTCACGTATTCTGTTACCCAACCAATACTAGAGCTGTCAAGGCAAAGGGACCAGATGGCAGTGCTGACATATCAGCAGAGGGAGAAACATGCCAAGATGGGGACAATCTGAAGCTTCCTGGTGATCTCCAGAACAGAGACCATAGCAAGTACATTGGACTGACCCGTGACAAAGTGGCAGTACATGCTATGGTCAGATTTGTCTCTGTTTTATGTGTCTTAGAGAAAGTGGCTGCATCATCTCTAGATCCCATGTATCCAAAAAGTTCAGAGATGATAGGTGCTTATTAGCACCAGTAAGTCACTTATCAATCTGTGACATATGGCTGTTGTAGGGGAATGACTCTGAGCATATCAGCCATTGCCATATTAATCAGAGCAACTGTGACTGCTCAAAAGAGACCATCGATAAAGTTGGGTTTGTCGAGGTTACTTCCTAGCAAGAGGGATTGGGGCAGCATTAAACGCTTACCTGAGATTTCAGACACTCCTTCATCCCCTCCCACTGCATGCATGTAGTTCTATTTTAACTGCTTTTTGGAGGTGCTGGAGTATACAGCCGGTGGAAGGTGGAGTGTGGAAGGCTAACTGAAGGGGAGCACTCCATCTATGCAGCTGTGGAGAGGTCGTTCAATGAGACTTTTTAGTGATACAGCTGTTTGGGAGTCACCCATGCTCCTGTGAGTAACCTGATTCTCATGCTCCTATAAATCCAATATATTCATTGGTTTACCAAGCTAGACTTGAATGGAATTGTTCTTTGGTTTTGTATTGGTGACCTATCTGGGATAGTTCACCTCATATTGGGTTTTGGAGGATGATGGGAGGGGATATCAGGGGTAAGAGAAGAAAATTAAAGGAGCTGCACAAAGCAGCAGATTTCTGGTTGTGCCTTGTGCTAGGTACTCCATTTGGGGTACAAATGTCAAAGTAGAATACCTTGGCATCTTGTCAACCCTGTCTGTCTAGCACAACTGTTCTGTGAACTTTCCTGTGGAGACAGATGTTTACTCACCCCAGATAGGTCACCAACAAATCCAACTTTATTAAGGGTCTCTTTCGAGTAGTCACACGCTACACACACACACACACACACACACACACACACGGATGAATAACTATAATAATAAAAAGGAAAGTCTAAGAAGGTTGAGCAGGAGGCTGGAGAGATTGCTCAGTGGTTAAGAATACTGGTTCTTGCAGAAGACCCAGGTTTGAATCCCAGCATCCACATGGCAGCTAACAACTGTTTGTAACTCCAGTCCCAGGGGATCTGAGAGCCTCTTCTGACCTCTGCAGGCATTGCACAACACAGGTGCACTTACCTACATACAGGTATAACACTCATACACATAAGATAAAAATAATAAATTTTTTAAAAAGAAGGTTGAGCAACTCAAACCAGAAAAGAAATAGCATTTGGGGCAAAACCACTGGCTTTTGCCACATGGCCTTTGCTGGGATCAAAGGCCATGTGCCACCACACCTGGCTACAAACTCATTTCATTTTAAAACATTTAAAAAGTAAAAAAATATCCATAGGCATTCATCCTAAGATGTGATGTCATCCTCAGGTAGTCAACATCAAGGTTATTTTCGGCTGCTTTAATCATCCAAATTTATAGCTTGATTCCTCCACTTATAACTGAAGAAGAAAAATGAGATAATCCAACAAAGGAACAAGTGTTTCTGACTATCATCCTGGTTAGATCTCCAAATTTTGTACTTGACATGACACGTAGAGCTTTTCATTCTCAACAGTCCTTGGGCTGTTTCCCCACATGAACTTCTATCTTCTCTACCTCTTTTTTTTTGTAAAGATGAATTTAAACATTCTTTGAACAGATCATGATGCTGGGACATAACCTCTGATGTTTAAAATCACTGGTTCAGAACTGAGCATGGTGGTATATTGCCTTTTATAATAGCACTCAGGAGGCAGAGGCAGGCAGATCTCTGTGAGATCAAGGCCAGCCTGGTCTACACAGCTAGTTCCAGGCGAGCTGGGGCTACAGGGAGACCCTGTCTCAAAAAGACCAAAAACAAAAAAATCACTGGTTCATATGAGATTGAACTTTCAGTGACAGTGCCCCATGTAAGAAAATATGTCCTGATGCCACAAGAGGTACGAAGGTAAAAGAACCTGCTAATAGAGCAGCCAGTTCCTAGATATAAAACTGGGGTTGCAGCTCATCCATGTGTGGTATTCTAATTTTGACATGGATCCAGAATTCAGAACTGTCTACAAATACATCCTCATGAGCTTAAAATGGCACACAAAGCCCAAGGAGTCCTCCCAGCAAGGCAGAGTTTCACAGCTTCAGTACACAAAGCAGAGGAAGTCAGAGTTTCTTCCCGTCTTTCTGTTATTCATTCTCTCTCTGTGTCTCTCCCTCCCTATCCCCTTCCCTTCCTCCCTCCTTCCCTCCCTTCCCCCACTTCCTCCCTCCTCTCTCTCATCAGGAGAGGGCATCAGATTCCCTGGTGTTGGAGCTACAGGTGGTTATGAATCACCCAATGTAAATGCTTAGAAACAAACTCAGATCCACTGGAAATAGTGGGGGGGGGGGTTTATGGTCTTTTTGAGACAGGGTTTCCCTGTAACCCCAGCTGGCTTGGAACTCACTATGCAGACCAGGATGGCCTTGAACTCACAGAGATCCGCCTGCCTCTGCCTCTCGAGTGCTGAGATTAAAGGCATGTGCCACCATGTCTGGCTAGTAAGTGTTCTTAACCACTGAGCCATCTCTCCAGTTCCAATCTTAAGAGTTTCTTGAAGAAATGTTTCTCTTTCCATAACATAATTTAAATTGAATTTGTTGCTGCATCAAGTGAGGTTTTTTGAATTTTTATTTATATGTATGTGTATGAGTGCTGCCTGCACGCATGTAAGTGCACCCGTATCGTGCAGTGCCTGCGGAGGACAGAAGAGGGTTTCAGTTTCTCTGGAACCAGCATTATAGATGGTTGTTAGCCACTATATGGGTGCTGGGATTTGACCCAAGGTCTTCTGCAAGAGCAGCCAGTGCTCTTAACTGCTGAGCCATCTCTCCATCCCCATCAAGTGAGTTTTTTAAGACTCATTTTTAATTACATATATGTGTATGTGTGTGTATATGTACACATGAGTGCAGGTGTCCACAGAGGCCAGAAGAGGGGATCAAATCCTCTGGAACTGGAGTTATAGGTAGTTGTTAACCACCCAGCGTGGGTGCTGGGAATTGAGCCAGGGTCCCCTGAAAGAGCAGCAAGCATTCCTAACCACTGAGTCATCTCTCCAGCCCCATCAAAAGAGTTTTGTTACATTGTTTTGTTTTGTTTTTTTGAGACAGTCTTGCTGTGTAGCCCAGGCTGACCTCAAACTCATAGTGATCCTCTTACCTCAGTTTCTTGAGTGCTGAGATTACAGACATATGCTGCTAAGTGCCACAGCACATACAGAGTTTTGATGAATTCTCTGCTGTCTTACCTCAAGCTATGATGACAAAATACTCTTGTATTTGTTACTTTTCTGTTGCTGTGATAAAACGTCATGACCAAAGCAGCTTATAGAAGGAAGAGTTTATTTTTCTTATGGTTCCAGAAGGATAAGAAGCCATCATGGTGGGGAGGCCTGGCAGCAGAGGCAGCTAGAGCAGAAAGTGGTGTGCTCACATCTTGAAGTACATGCAGGATGCAGAAAGAGAAACTGGAAATGGGCAAGGCTATGAACTCTCAAAGCCCTTTCCCAGTGATATGCTTCCTCCAGCAAAGCCACACCTCCTAAAGGTTCCCTGACTCTCCCCAAACAGCACCACCAACTGACCAAGTGTTCAAGTAGTTGAACACTTTTCAAACCACAGCTATAGACTGAGGGGCTCAAACAAAAATTTATTTTCTCAGTTTGGAAGCAAGAAGTTGAAGATCAAGATGTCATTATGGACAGAGGGTGATGAAGGTCTTCTTCCTTTCTGGCAGGTGGTCACCTTCTTGCAGTAACCTCACATATCAGAGGAAGAAAAGTTTCTTTTCTTAGGCCACAGATCTATGAGATTAGGACCCCATCCTTGTGATCTCTTACTTACTTATCTGTAGGCATAGTCAATCCACATCAGCAATTAGGATGTTAACAGATAAATGTGGAGGTGGGGGACCCACACAATTTAGTGCCTAGTATCTGCCATTACCAACAATGGCCTTAGAGAACAAGCAGAAAGCCCTCTTTTTTGCTGTTGTTGTTTTTGTTTGTTGAGACAGGGTCTCCCTGTAGCCTGGGCTGGACTGGAACTCTCTGTGTAGAGCAGGCTTGTCTCTGCCTCCTGAATACTGAGATTAAAGGCATGCACCACCATGCACAGCAAAACCCTTGCCAAAAAGAATTATATAACCACAGACAGGTGGCACACCGATGACAGGAGAAGGTCAGGCAAAGACAGAAGATAGTAAATATTCAGACAAAGCTGGGCTGACATCGATAACAGAAATAAAATAAGACAAGGGCTGCTCAGTGGCAGAGTGCTTGTGTACCATGCATTCAGACCTGGATTTGATCCCTAGCACCACATAAATCAGACATAGTAGTGCATGCCTTTAATCCTACCGCTTGGAGGTAGAGACGGGAAGATCAAAAGTTCAAGATCATCCTCAGTTGCATAATGAGGTCAAGGCCTGGGCTATGTGAAGCCCTGTCTCAAAAAAAAAAAGTTTATTACTGGGGCTGGAGATATGGTTCAGTGGTTAAGAGCACCGACTGCTCTTGCAGAGGACCTGGGTTTGATTCCCAGCACCCACATGGCAGTTGACAACCATCTCTAACTCCAGTTCCAGGGGGATCTGATCCCTTTTTCTGACCTCTGCAGGTATTGCATGACGTGGGTGCACTTACACACATGCAGGCAATACACATAAAATAAAAGTAAGTAAAAAACAATTATTGAATAACAATAAATTCACAAGCTACTTTGGTTTCATTGGCAGCAATTTTCCCAATAGTTCCAATTTCCCTTATTTTGGAATAAACCCAAAATTAATCACTAATATTAACTCTCAGGTCACACATTACACATTACATATTACATTGTAATTACACGCACACATGCACACATGCACACACAAAGGTTACAGAGTGGCTACAAAAAAGTTAAAAGAGGCTGGAGAGATGGCTCAATGGTAAAGAGTGCAAACTGCTCTTGCAGAGGACCGAGTTAGATTCCCAGCTCCTATGTCATACAGCTCACAACTGCCTATAACTCCTACTCCAGGGTGACCTGGCACCTCTGGCCTCCACAGGCACCAAGCACTCATATGCACATACCCACACAAAGACCTACACACATACAGGTAATTAAAAATAAGTTTTTTTTAAAGGTTAAAAGGCCTCAGCAGAGTTCAAAGAGGGCTTACAGAAGTCAGAGGCCAAGAGCTGATACAGACATAAATGAGAGGGGACAGAAGGGATGGGTGGGGGCTTTTATATTCCACATGCAAGGGCACTTTGTACTTCATATTGTAAAAAATAGTTTGCATGTCCATATTATAAATTGCTCAGTACTTACACACTGCTAATGGTGTATTTGTTCTGAGTTAACCTTCAACTTTGATGTAACTAGACGGCACCTGGGAAGGGGGATGCAAGCAGGCCTCAGCAGCCTTGGGAGGATGCAAACTACCCCTCCCATACACAGGGAGATGATAGTGAGGGGAAAGTACAAAGATGATAAGGTGAGAAGTACCTACACCATGAATCTCAGTGTTAATGCTGGCCACCTGGCCACAGAGACAAGACTAAGCTTTGGAATGATTATCTCCCTTTGTTCAGATTTCTAATAAGTATGCTAGCTGAAGATGAGATGGGTAGAGCAGAATTTTGGAATGCTGGCCCTCTGCCTTTCCAAACTGCAGGTTCTCTAAGTAAAGCTCAGCTTAAAGATTCAATTCCTATCCCTCCTCCTTGATGTTTGTAGTGACAAGCAACCCAAAGTCCAGTATCCCGATTACACAAAGAGAGTCACTGTAGTAGTTAGATAAGATATTGAAGAATGTGGTTGGAGAGGTGTTAGAGATGCACAGAGTTGAGGTGTAGGCTAGTCAGGTTGAGCTGGGCTTCAGGGTAAGTTGAGCTGCAGAGGCAAGGTGCAGCATCATGGAAGTGAGGCATAGGACCATGGAGGTGGGGCACAGGACATAGTCTCAAGAACAAACAGATGGATAGCCAAATGGCAATTTGAGCAGGTCATATTAGAAGTAGAGACGAGGTCTAGCTGAAGCCCCTGGGACAGCCAGAAGTTCTCTGCCTGGCAGTCTCTTAATGCATACTTCAGGTAGTCAGGTAACATAGTCAGTGGGACCCTCACCACTACTACCATGTTAAATGTCCTCCTTATGGGATCCATGAGAAAGTGTGGTATCCATCAGTGGTTTGGTATGTTCAGTAAGTTCTTGGGAACCAAGAAGATGGCTCCGTGAGTAAAGATTTAGCCCACACAAGCCTGACAACCTGGGTTTGATCCCCACATAAAAAGCCAGATGTGTTAGCATGTGTCTGTAACTTCAGCATTCCTATGAGGTAGAAGGTGAAGAACGGAGAATTGCCCAGAAGCTCACAGGCCAGCTAGCTTGGCGTACAAAGTGCAGCAGCAGGAACAGGAGAGACCCTGCCTCAACAAGGTGAAGGCAAGAACCGACTTCAGAAAACCGTTGCCTGACCTCCACATGCAAGCTGTGATGCGTGCCCACAGTCACATGCATACACACAAGTTCTTGGGCCTAATTTTTCTGATATTTGTGTGTATGTGTGTTTGTGTGTGTGCACGTGTGCTTATGGAGGTGAGAGGTCAACCTTGGGTATGTTTGTTCCTCAGGAGACATTAGCCTTGTTTATTTCTTTAATATTTTAATTTATAGAGGCTAGAGAGATGGATCAGCAGTTAAGAGCATTTTCTGTTCCTCCAGAGGACTCAGGTTCGATTCCTAGCACCTACATGACAGCTAATTACTGTCCATAACTCCAGTTCCAGAGGATCCAACACTCTCTTTTGGCCTCTGCTGGGCATTTCACATATGTGGTGCACTTACATACATGCAGGTAAAACACTCATACACATAAGATAAAAATAATAAAATGTTTTTTTAAAAATATGTCTGTGTGCCTCTGTATTTGTATGTGTACATATGTATATGTGCACATGGGCATTTGCCCACAGAGGCTAGAAAGGGATGTCAGATCCCTTGGAGCTGGAGTTGCAGGAGTTTGTGAGCCACCCATTACAGGTACTGGAATCTGGACTCCAGTCCTCTGATAGAACAATAAACACTCTTGATTACTGAGCCATCTGTCTGTCTCCACCTTGTTTTTTGAGACCCTGTCTTTCGCTGGGACTTGGGGCTTGCCAGTAGTTACACTGACTGGTCAGTAGCCCTAGGGATTGTCCTGTCTCTGCTTCCGCAGTGTTGAGTTACAAGTATACATCACCATGCCCGCCACTGTACATGAGTTCCAGAGACTGAACTCAGGTCTTGATGCTTTTGTGTCAAGCACTTTACTGACTAAGCTCTTTCTTCAGCCCTGATTTGGTTTTAATACACTCAGGTGTTCATGTGTGTTCCAGTGTGCTTTGATAAGTTTAGAGGTGATACATTTTCACTTTTAGAAAGAAATTGTTTATCAGTCTGTGCCCTAGGGATGGTGCTGGACAGGTGGTGGTTTCTACAGGTACAGTACAATGCAGAATAATTCTGCCTCTTCATTTGCACCCAAAATGGAGCCAAACGTGCTTGCAAGATAATGTCACCCAGGGCAAAGCATAGCCTGAAAGCCACTGTTTTACACAGTATAGACTAGTAACTTAGAGCACAGCCTCATCTCTACAGATTTCATTCTCCTGTTCAGAACAGTGACTAGTATGAAAATATACTCCTATTTTCTTTTTAATTTAACTTTTAAAACAGTATTATTTTTATTTTATATGTATGGGTATATTGCCTGCGTGTGTGTTAGTGCACCCGTGTCATGCAATGCCCGTGGAGGTCAGAAGAGGGCATTGGGTTCCCCTGGAACCGGAGTTATAGATGGCTGTTAGCTGCCATGTAGATGCTGGTAATCAAACCTGGGTTCTCTGCAAGAGCAGCCAGTGCTGTTTAACTTCTGAGCCATCTTTCCAGCCCCTTTTAATCTAACTTTTAACCAATTTATTTAATATCTATTTGTTCACTCATTATTTATTTATATTGGTATATTGATTTTTATTTTATCTATTATTCTGTGTATGTATAATGTTTATATGGAGGCACTTGTAGAGGACAGAGGACAACTTTGAGGTGTCAGTTCTTTCCTTCCACATTTATGTGGGTTCCAGGGATTGAACTTAGATCATCAGGCTTGCATGGCCAGAGGTTTACCTGATAAGTCATCTTTCCAGCCTTATAATCCTATTTTCTAAAAAAAAAAAATCCAAACGAATAAATAAACCCCAACCCCATTAAGCAGGGCACAATGGTACATACCTATGATCCTAACACTTGGGAAGCTGAGACAGGAATTTTGTTTTGTTTTGTTTGAGACAGGGTCTCCCTACAGCCTCGGCTGGCTTAGAACATCCTATGTAGACCAGGCTGGCCTCAATCTCATAGAGACCCACCTGCCTCTGCCTCTGCCTCTGGAATACTGGAATTAAAGGCAGGTGCCACCATGCCTGGCTGAGATAGGAGAACTATAGAAAATTCAAGGCCAGCCTGGGCTATTTGAGACCCTGCCAAGAAGGAAAGAAAGAACAAAAGAAAGAGAGAGAAGAAAAGGAAAAGCAAGTAGAAGGAAATTTTTCTAATTTTTAAATATTTTATTATTTTTATTTTATATGTATGAGTGTATTGTTTACATGTAGGCAGGTGCACCTGTGTCATGCAGTGCCGGTGGAGGTCAGAAGAGGGCATTGGATTCCCAGGAATTGGAGTTACGGATGGTTGTTAGCTGCCATGTGGGTGCTGGGAATCAAACCTGGGTCCTCTGCAAGAGAAGCCAATGCTTGTAACCACTGAGCCATCTCTCAATCCCCCTAATTTTGTTATATATCATGCTACTGTGGTTGTATACCTCATCTGCAGATAAATTCTATAGCATTTAAAGGTGATGTAGAATAATAAAGAATATGTTGTGCCTTCATCCCCAGTTCTTGGAATTTCCAAAATGAGCAGTGTCTTGGTTATAGCAATGATAACCCTAACTCACTTCAGGGTGGGAGTTGTTCCCAAAGAAGACCAGTCCCATAACTGGTATGTTGGAACTTTAGGCCAGAGTTCCAAGTGGAGTGCAGAAGAATTTCTGAGAGGTGAGGCAATAGAAATGCATTCGGTCATGTGGCATTCATTTGCTCAGTCATGCCAGTATCAATCCTGCCTATGTAATGAAACTCTTGACAGAAACTTTGGGCATCAGAACTCTGTGGCACTTCTGTGATGAATGCACTGATGTTCCAGGCAGGTGATGCTCCCTGGTTCCATGAGAACTTGTAGAAACTCTGCCTTCCTCCCAGTCCTTACCCAATGTGAATCTTTCATAATAAGGCTTTAGTCATAAGTGTAACATTTTCCTGGGTTCTCCTCCTCCTGCTCCTCTTTTTCCTCCTCCTCCTCCTCCTCCTCCTCCTCCTCCTCCTCCGCCTCCTCCTCTTCCTCCTCCTCCTCCGCCTCCTCCTCTGCCTCCTCCTCCTCCTCTTCCTCTAAAACCCAGTTTGAGCTTCAACTCATGATCATTTTGCCTTCATCTTCTGAGTGCTGGGATTATAGCCATGTACTACCACATCCAGCTCCTCTAATACTTTCATTCCTGTCAGGCATAAGATATGCATTGAAGCCCTGCATAGTGCACGCCTTTAGTCCCCACACTCGGGAGGCAGAGGCTAGTGAATCTCTGTGAGTTCAAGGTCAGCCTGGTCTACATAGTGAGTTCCAGGCCAGCTGGGGCTTCAGGGAGACCTTGTCTCAAAAAGACAATATGTGTGTGTGTGTGTGTGTGTGTGCATTGTTAATAGTTATAGTTTTAAATTTTTCTTTGTAAAGATTATTTACATTTTCACCAGGTATGGTGGTGTACTCCTTTAATCCCAACACAGTGGAAGCAGAGGCAGGTGGATCTCTGTGAGATTGAAGCCAACCTCATTTATGTTTACAAATTCCAGGTTGTTTTTTTTCAAACAATGACACTAAAAACTTGAAATTACAACTGTCAAGGGCTAGTGTTGATTGAATCTTGGATGCTGTTTCCCAAGAAAAGCCACCTAACCCCAACTTCTCCTAGTCCAACCTCTGTTGACTAATCAAACCTCAGAGCACATACTTCATTTTAGGCGGAGTTCTTCCAGCTAACACAAGCTGAGACAGCTGAAAATGAAAACCCAGCACTTTCTCCCCTCAGTTGAACTTTTGGAGGAGGCTTGAAGACTGAGGACCACATCTGCCTTTGGCTCTCCAGCTCCAGGGCACCCTGAGTCATACCAGCTTTCCCCTATTTCTCTCACAAAGCAAAGTGAACCAGATGGGAGGAGCTAGGGTGGAAGATGGTAACAAGCACTGTGGATTTCTACAGAACACTGAGTGCACAGAGCTCTGCCCTCAGACTGTGACAGCCTCCCTGAGGGACAGTTGTGAAATGCTGAGTGGAGAAGTACCAGGTAGGGTTGGCGTCTTTTGACCATGAACAAAATGAATTTCATTTCAGAAAAAAAGAAATGCAATACAGAGTCCATGGAAAATAGAAAAAAAACAAAAACAAAAACCATACATTTCTCTTTTGTCCCTCACAGTCTTCAGTCTCCCATTGAACTTTTCTCTTTGGAGGCCTGGCATAGAGGACTGGGAAAAGCAGCTTTCTCTCAATAAGATTATTTTTAATTTTTGCAGTACTCATGAATGGGACCCAGGACCCAAGCACTCTCCCACTGAGTACACCCACAGCTCAAGATGAGTTTGTATAATTCATGTTACATCCAATTTGATAACACTTCACCCAGTTTACTTCAGGATATTAGGCAATGCATTGGCACTGGTGTGATAAGGGCCAAACTGTTGCCCAACCAGCAAGGCTGGTGATAAATGAATGGGCTTCCTTTACAAGTGCAGAAAGAAAATGCTAAAATCTGACATCATTGGTACCGCTCCCAATACCCCTTTCTTTCTTTCTTTCTTTCTTTCTTTCTTTCTTTCTTTCTTTCTTTCTTTCTTTCTCTCTCTCTCTCTCTCTCTCTCTCTCTCTCTCTCTCTCTCTCTTTCTTTCTTTCTTTTGGGGGTTCTTTTTGAGTCAGGGTCTCCCTGTAGCCCCGGTTGGCCTGAAACTTGCTATTGAAACCAGCCTGGCCTCAAACTCAGATACACTTGCCTCCGCCTCCCTAGTGCTGGGATTAAAGGTGTGCACCACCATGCCCAGCTCCAATACCACTTCTTTCTAACCACTTGAGTCTACTCAAGTATCTTCCTAAGCTAGATTCCCTGGTGGATTTATTTTGTTTTTTATTTTTTATTTTGAGACAGAGTCTTGCTAATAAAGGCTTGTCTTAACTTGAAATTCTCCTGCTTCAGCCTCTCAAGTAGCTGGAATTACAGTGTAGTTAATGAGAAACAGAGGCAGGAAAGCAACCAAAGGTTTGACCACCCAGCCTCAGCAAGCACCTGCAAATACTGTCATACTAATGCTCATGTTGCCAGCACCCCCCTACTTTCCAGGGTTAGTATTTACCAGCCAGCTCTTGATCCCTGAGGAATATAGACACTTAAATCTATTGCTGACTCCCCATGTTCCCTGTCCCCTGTTCCGCTGCTCGGTCAGTACTGAGTATATACCTGGTGCCACCTTGTTGATCAATGCCCTCAGCATTGTCCCCCAGTCTTCTAAACTTCTCCACAGTCTGAGGACTTTTCAATTCCCTCTTTCCCCAATGCCCAAATATTTTACTTTCCACTACGCTAACTTCCATGACTCATCCCTAGCTAACATCACGCTGTTACACATTGCCTCACATAGAGTAGGGGAAGGGGTGGACTTTTAAGAAATCCATTGCCCTCCTAAACCCATTAAACCTAAAACTCAAGGACAAGGTCTAGAGTTCAGTCTAGTTATATCAAGCTCTCCAGTCATCCCAAGCTGTTTCCAACTGCAACTTCGATGACTGCCATGCCTTCCTTTTGCTACAGAAGTTTCTCAGTGGGACAGCTACTAGCATTTGGTACAGAGTGCTCCTTCCTTAGACAAGTCTGACCCAAACACTGCAAACTGACACTAATATACCCCAGTCATGGTACTATCCAAAAAGGCATCAGACATCTTCAAATGCCCCTAGTTAGAAATATCAGCAAGGCCTCTTCCTTTTTTGCGCCTCCTAAAAATGTTCATGTACTTCACACACACACACACACACACACACACACACACATATATACACACATACACCATCCTTCAGTTCTTGAGTGACCAATTGTCCTTTGCTCAGGATCAAAGAGTTTTCTAGGATCTGGGACTTTCAGTGTCAATCCTAGGAAAGTTCCAGGCAAATCCAAATCACTCTAGATTATCTCCTAAGGACACTTAGAAGAGATTTGTGTTGTTTTCTGCCTCTATCCTCCACCTTTTAGAAATTGACCCTTCTTTCCTCTCTTCCTTCCTTCCCATCCTTCCTCCATTCAGAGTTACACTGGGAATATCCCCAAAGAGATTGCTAACCCAAGATGCTCAAGATGGATTACCTGAGTCCCTCTCCTCAAATTTTCTAGATGTTAGACTCACTTTGGCTAATGCTCCAATCAATATAAGAAATTAAGATTAAGATTTTCTTAATAGGGTGTCTGGCTATAAGAGATCTACCTGCCTCTATCTCAGAGTGCTGGTAATAAAGACATGGGCCACCATGCTTGGCAAGGTTAGGAATTCTTTTTTGTTTGTTTGGATTTTGAGATAGGGTCTCCCAGTAGCCTCAGCTCAGTTGGAACTCAGTATGTAGAATAGGCTGGCTTCAATCTCACAAAGATCTATCTGTTTTTGCCTTCCAAGTGCTGGGATTAAAGTTATGTACCATTACTCCTGCTTAAGTTTAGGAATTCTTGTTTGGTTTTTGTTGTTGCTGTTTGAGACAGTCTCTCCCTATAGCCCCAGCTGGCACTCCCTATGTAGACCAGGCTGGCCTCGATCTCACAGACACCTTCCTCTGCCTCCCAATGCTGGAACTAAAGGTGTGTGTCACAACTCCTGGCTAAATTTTGAAATTCTTTTTTTTTTCTAATATTTTATTTATTTTTATTTTATGTGTATGAGTGTATTGCCTACATATATGTGAGTGCACCCGTGTCGTGCAGTGCCACGGAGGTCAGAAGAGGGCTTCAGATTCCCCTGGAATTGGAGTTAAGGACAGTTCATAGCAGCCACGTAGGTGCTGGGAATCGAACCCGGGTCCTCTGCAAGAGCAGTCAGTGCTCTTAACCACTGAGCCATCTCTCCAGCCCCTGGAATTCTTAAAAATTTTTTTTTTGTTTTTATTTATTTATTTCATGTGTTTGAGTGTTATGCCTGCATGTATGTAAGTGCACCTGTGTGGTGCAATGCCCACAGAGGCCAGAAAAGAGGATTGGATCTACTCAAACTGGAATTACAGACAGTTGTTAGCCACCATATGGGTACTGGGATTCAAACCCTGGTCCTCTGCAAGAACAGCCAATGCTCTTAACCTCTGAGCCAACTCTCCAGCTCCTAAATTTAGGAGTTCTTAAACTGAACACAGGAGCACAATGCCTTGAAGGCTGGGCAGGAGAATCAAGAGTTCAAGGTGATACTTAGCTACATATCTAGTTTGAGAATAGCCTGGGCTACATGCTACATGAGACTCAGCCTCAAAAAAAAAAATCACCACAAACAAGCAAGCAAACAAACAAACAAACAAAAAAACAAATTTAGAAAGAATTTGTTGCTGGCCATCTGTGGAACATTAATTAGGAACTTCAGTCTTGGAGTAGTTGGATCAAGAGTGGGCCCAATCTGTTCTGAAGTATTGTGTTCTCTTAAAACTGTTCTGTCAGAATTCTGTCTGATAAAGAGCTCCTTCTCATGCTTAATGAACAGCATATCAAGCATGGTATGAGCAATCTTTGATAACAGTTTTACAAAGGAAGAAGTTGTTTTTGACCCTACTGACTCAGAACAGCATACAAGGCTACAGATAGATGTCATCAAGCTATGTTCCCATGATGCTTGCAACATCTGTGGAGGAGACATTGTTTTTAACATCGTCACTGTCACATTGCATGCACACATACATGGTTTTGAGACAGAAGCATAACTGAGTCACAAACAGGGAATATGGTATAAGAGTAAAGCTATTCATTTAACTTAGCTTGTAAGAGTTAATTACATTGGGATTTCAAATCACTGTAGGACTGATTAGATTGTTTTTCTTACATAGTTCTAAATGTGCTCAAAAACATATGATTAATTTGATTTACAAGGTTATGTAAAATTTCAATTTGGAAAGGGTTGTTACAAAGAGTCTTTCCCATTAAAGTCATCCCCACAGCCATCTTTACAGTACAGACTTCTGTGAATGCCAGGGCTGAATGAGCAGTGCAGGAAATGTACACCCAGGAAGAACAGGAGGAAAACCAGGCTTTTAGGTTTTCCTGCATGGCTCTAAGCCAGTGATTCTCAAACCTTGGTGTGTAGCACTGTCACCTATAGAGTTTTTCTGATTTCTTTTGTGTATTTTTTTTCTGGTGTTTGGTTTGGTGAGGGTAGGGGAGCGTTGAAATAATGTCTCACTCTATAGCCTAGAACTGGCCTAGAACTCACTATGTAGGCTAGGGTGGCCTCAAACTCAAGGTGACCCTCCTGCCTCAACCTCCAGAGTGCTGAGATTACCCTCATGAACCATCATGTCTTGCTTAGAGTATTTATTAAAGTACAGATTGCTAGAATGCTCAGCAGCCAAGAGCACTGGCTGTTCTTGCAGAGGACCCAAGTTTGTCTCCCACATGGTGGCTCACAACTGCCTGGAACTCCAGTTCCAGAAGGTATGGCCCCTCTTTTGGCCTCCAGGGTCACCAGGCATGCACACAGTATGTCTGCATACATACATGCAGGCAAAATGCTTATATGCATAAAATAAATATAAATAAATCTCCAAAAAACAAACAAAAAACATATTGCCAAGCCTCATTCCCAGAATTTTGGACTCAGGAGGCCTGATGTATGGCCTAAAGATTTGCTTTTCTTTTTAAAAATGTATTATGATGGTGGTGGTGGTAGTGGTGATGGTGGTGGTGGTGTCTGTGTGTGTGTGTACGTGCACATGCCATACCACAGGTCTGCCACAGGTCTGGAGATCAGAGAGGTTGGTTCTATACCTCCACTGTTGGTCCTAAGAATTTAACTCGGTTGTCAGGCTTGTGTTATGGACCAGGCTTCTGGAACCTTTAAAGACCTAACAGGTCCAGTCCCTGTCCTTGAAGTATCTGAGTTTGTATCTCTTCATTTTGTTTTATTTTGATTTTTTTTCCTCTTTGAGACAGGGTCTCCCTGTAGCCCTAGCTGGCCTGAAACTCGCTATGTAGACCAGACTGGTCTTGATCTCACAGAAATCTGCCAACCCCTGCCTCCTGAGAGCTAGAATTAAAGGTATGTGCTACCATGAGCCACCTTGGTTTTGTGTTTTGAGACAAGATCTTCTATGTAGCCCTGAATGGCCTGGTACTTACCATGTAATCCTAGTGCTTAAGAGACTGAAGCAGGAGGATCTTGAATTCAGGGTCAGCCTGGGCTACATAGTGAGGCTCTGTCCACCTTAGAAATAAAGAAAGAAGAAAAGGAGGAAAGGAAGAAGGGAGGGAAGGAAGAAGAAACAAAGAGGGCCAGCAAAATGGCTAAGTGGGTAAAGGTGTTTGCGGCCAAGCGTGATGATCAGAGTTTGAACCCACATAGTAGAAGGAGAGAATCATCTCCTGTAGTTGTCCTGATCTTTACATGCAGGTCATGGCACAGGTGTGGACATGCACACGTGCGCGCACACACACACACACACACACACACACACACACTCAAACACAGTAAATAAACAAACAAATGTAAAAAAAAAGAAGAAAATGAGAATTCATTGCACAAGAATATGAATATGCAAAAAATGAAAAAAAGAATATGAATATGCTTAACATTTCTGAGCTATGCATTTAGAAATAAGGAAGATATTAAATCAGTTGTTTATTCATTTATTTATTTTGGTTGAGTGTTGAGCCAAGGACCTCAAGCCTACTAGGTGTATACTCTACCACTAAGCTACATCCTAGCCTTATGTATGTTAATGATTTAATTTTATATATATATATAATTTTTTAAGACATGATCTCACTCTGTAGTCCAGGATAGCCTCAAATTCATGACAATCCTCCTGCCTCAACCTTCTGGGATTACAGGTGTGAGCCACCATACCAGGCTCTAAATTATTTTTGAGAGGGGGTTCACTATATTGTCCAGACTGGCCTCAACCTCCTGGTCACAAGTGAAGCTGAAGCTGAAGCCTCCCGAGTGCTACCATTCTCAGAGCCTATGTGATTTTTCTTTGAAGCCACATAAAAAGTATCAACTTGAGATCAGGAGTCATGGCACATACCTTTAATTCCAGCACTCAGAAGGCAGAAGCAAATGGATCTCTATAAGCTCAAGGATAGCCTGTTCTGCATAGTGATTTCCAGGCCAGTCAGGGCTATGTAGTGAGACCCTTCCTCAAAAAAAAAATTGAAACTTAAAAACAGATTTCAAACAGAAGGCCTGTGTATTAATTCCTTTTCTATTGCTGTGATGAAACACCATGATCAAGGCAGTTTATAGAAGGAAGAGGTTATTGGGCTTACGGTTCCAAAGGGATGAGAGGCATGGTGAAGAGGCGTGGTGGCAGAGGTGGCTAAAACAGAATACTGAGCATTCACATCTTCAAGCCTGCACAGGAAGCACAAAGAGAAACTGAAAGTAGGGCAAGGCTATGAACTCTCAAAGCCCTCCCTGAGTGATTTGCTTCCTCCAGCAAGGTCATACCTCCTAAACCCCTGCTAACAGCACCACCAACTGAGTCCAAGTGTTCAAATACTTAGAGCCTATAGGGGACACTTATTCAAACCACCACAGCCTGATTTGGTCAGTTATCTAGGGTCAGCTTAAAACACCTTGTTTTAATTAATGGAAATGATTCTATTGTCCTTGTTTATCCTCCTGGGACTTTTCTAGTCAGAAGACCATCCTGTTCCCAGGCCAACGCTACCTAGAAACTGGCCCAGAGGGATGGCCTGGGTGTATTTCTTTTCACAGCATGTGGGCCTTTCTGGGTCATCACCTCTGTGCTCCAGAATTTAGGATGAATTCCAACATACCATTCAGCATGGGTTACAGAGAAGCTTCATTAGGGAAAGGGTAATCGCAAAAGGTCAGGTCAATAGTTAAAATGGAAGGGAGGTAGGAGGGTCAGAAATTCAAGGTGACCCTGGGTTACATAGAAAGTTTGAGATGAGCTGGGATACACAAGACTCTGTTTCAAAAGGAAACAAGCCAAAAGGAAGTAGGGGTCCCATACCCTTTTATCATCCCACAGAAACTCGTGTTTGGGTCAGGGGATCCCACAGTCCATGTTGTGAGAAGGGACGTTGGTTCTCTGTGTTCTGTCCTGCTACAGAACAAATGTAAGGAAGCCGCTGGCAAACACGTGCACGGTGCCAGTGGAGGGTGTATGAGGAGCCAGGTATGCAGAAGAGCTGTCAGGAGCTCCAGCTTCCAAGTACTTGGAGAGCTAGGGAAAGGTGCGGTCCCATATGGAAGAGGAAACTTTTCCGTCCTGGGGAGGTGGAGCTTGGTACAACTCATCTATCAAAGGTATGCCCAGTTCCAGCCGACTGGTTCAAATTATTTTGAATAAGCTTCCAGGGCTGTCTATCGGCAATTCTGTTCAATTCACTACAGTTTCTGATTGAAAGATAAATATAAAACATATTTTTACTGTGATGTTATTTTTGGCTATGTCTCTGCTTCTTTCTATTTGAAGAGTCAATAATAATTTACCTGTTGTAATTGTCTTGTCATTTTTACAAGGAAGATGAACAAGCTATTAGAGAGACACAGATGACTAATAAATACATGAAAAGATGTGAAGCCCGAGAGTATTCAATAAACTGCATTAGAAAGCAACAAAGGTGCACTTTTCACTACGCTCAGTGAAGATTTATATATTGAAAAGGACTTGTCTGTTGTCAAGGTTGTGGGAGAAAGGACATCATCTTGCAGTTCTAAAGTGCCTTCTGTCAATTGATGCCTAAATTTTGAATATCTATAGCCTCTAACCAATAAAGCTTCCTTCTTTTTCAGTGCTGGGACTGAACTGAGGCCTTGCACATACTAGGCAGGAACTCTCCTGCTGAACTAAATTTCCAACCCAACTCTGCCCAATAAACTACATTTCTAATCATTTATTCCAGCCAGGTAATTTATATGAGCAATGAGATATGTACAAAATTGTTCAATAATACATTGCCTACTTGATAGACATATTGGAGGCTAGTTAAATTAGAACTCATCAGAATACCATGTAGCTGTAACATGGTATTTTATACATTTTTTGCAATATGAGTGATAGAACTCAGGACCTTACACATGGTAGACAATGTTCTACCATGAGCACAGTGCAGCATAACATTTCATATATTTTAATATTTCTGATATGTAGCCCATGTTAGCCTGAAATTTATTGTAAAATTTTTTATCCTCACTTCTTGAGTGCCACTCCTTTTTTTTTCTTTTCTTTCTTTCCTTCCTCCCTCCCTCCTTTCTTTCTTTTTCTTTAATATTTTTATTTTATGTGTCTGAGTGTTATGCCCATATGTAAGTAAGTGCACCCATCATGCAATGCCCACAGAGGACAGAAGAGGCTGTCGGATCCCCTGGAACTGGAGTTACGAACTGCTGTTAGCTGCCATGTGGGTGCTGGAATTTGAATCTGGGTCTTCTGCAAGAACAGTCAGTGTTCTTAACCGCTGAGCCATCTTTCCAGCCCTCTCTCTCTCTCTCTCTCTCTCTCTCTTTCTTGCTCTCTCTCCCTTCCTCCCTCCTTTCTCTTTTTTCTTTCCTTCTTTTTCTCTCTCTTTCCTTCTTTCTCTCTCTTTCTTCTTTCTTTCTTTCTTTCTCCCTTCCTTCCTTTCTCCCTTCCTTTCTTCTTTCCTTCCCTCCGTCCCTCCCTCCCTTCCTCCCTCCCTCCCTCCCTCCTTTCTTTCTTTCTTTCTTTCTTTCTTTCTTTCTTTCTTTCTTTCTTTCTTTCTTTCTTTCTTTCTTTCGTGACAGGGTCTCCCTGTAGCTCCAGCTGGCCTGGACTCACTATGGAGACAAAGCTGGCTCTGATTTTACAGAGACTCACTTGTCTCTGCCTCCCAAGCGCTGGGTTTAAAGGCTTTGTGCCACCATGCCCAGCTCACTTTTCTTTCTTAATGACATCTGAAAGTATAGCACTTGGGCTGGGGATGGAACTAGGTGGTAGAGTACTGGCCTATTATCTAGAATATTTTAATGAATTATAGCTTAGCTTAGCTTACCTTATAGATAACATGTTTGATAAATTATTGTGTATTGGTTGATATACAGTTAAACGAGGAAAGCGGGCTACCTAACTATATGTAGTATGCTTCCAATTACATGTGATTTTTAAGGTATACTTATGTTTATCCATGCAAAGAATCCCCTCCCTTAGAACAACAGGCAGAATTTCCCCAGATTCCATTCCTAATACCATAGACTACTGAACTCTAAGACCATCCCTGTTAATCTCTGCCAGTTCCCATGAGTCCCTTTCTCTTTGTCACTCCTGTTGCTTTGGGAGCTGCTTTCAAGGAATTCCATGTAGAGCTCCATCACTACCTAGAGGGCCAAAGATACCCCAGGATATATTTTAGTTCACAATCTGTACCATTCTAGCTCTTTACAATCATAGAAGTTCTCATCAATCAGTCAGCCCTGTTGAATCCCTAACACAGGTACAGCTTCTCTGGGAACAGTTCACAGTTCCCCCTGTTTGCCTAGCATCACATTTTGTGCATGCAGAGATCAAATACTGTCTTGTGTCCAGTGGTGCTAGGTGACTCGTTCCTAGGGTCTATTCTTAGGTATAGATAAGGCAGAGTAGCAGGAAAGCAATCTTCAGGAAAGAGAAATAATTGATAACCCTACTAAGGAAGAAATCCCTATTAAATCTATTTAGGTATCATGATCCAGATCTGGTTTTCACTTTTTTTTGTCCTGTGTGTTTGACATATTTACACACAACATATAAAAGAAATATTAAATCTAAAGTTAAAATAATTCAAGAACATAACATGGCCTAAAGAAGTAAAGGTAGCAGATGAAGGAAGCAACATCCCAGCTAGGCAAAAATCCTCTTCATGTGTCATATTCTTTAATCACTACATGCTTTCCCTATAATTGGAAGCATACTACATATAGTTAGGTAGCCCGCTTTCCTCACTTAACTGGGTCCACAGAATCTTTTTAGACACGAAGGAATACATTGGTGGAAACACCAGGTAGGTGGGTGACAGCAAAGCAGTCTCTATTATGTCCTCAGTGGACCTCTGCTGGCATTTTTAGCTTTTGGATCAATGATCCTTCAGAGGAGTGAAGATAAGTGATTCCCCCTGAGAGACATGTCGGCCTCTATGAGTAGATCATCCACAATGTCAGGGTCAGGTCAGACTTCCATTCTTTTTGGGCTTCCCTGGTTCCTTGGTAGATGGAAGTATCTTGGTAGAGGGCTATCAGTGCCTTCACATATGGGATTTCAGACCACTTTCTTGGTCTTTTAGAGAAAAGATCCAATTGAAGGATGGAGTAAAGTTAAGGCTGCCATTTTGGCACCATCTCTCTGTTCCTCAGTTTGTACTGGGGCCAGGCAGTGTTACAGCAAAATATGACACACCTTTTGTGTGTAATTCTTGTCTCTTCCCCAGGACTGGAGCAGGGGAGGATCTGGTAGAACAGAAGGGATGTTTCCCATGATGACCTACAATGGAGAGGAGAGGAGAGAACAGAAAACTTCTGACCCGACTGCCTCCAAAGGGCATCCCCTGGAGAGGGAAGAGCAGGTTGAGTATGGATTTTGGGGGCATGCCTCTATGGAATCCCTCCTTAGGATATGGAAGGTCTTTAGTTTCAGCTTAGATGGACATTGCATGATACAATTGTCTCTTTACCTTCAAATCTGAGTTCCTCCATAACTTACATCCTCTTTCTATGTGTGGCACTGCTGGGTGAGAGCAATAGTTTTTGGCCACTCTGGTTAGAAAACATCATCCCCTCCCGGTAAGCCTCTTATGAAAAAGGAGCTGACTCATGTCAAATTGCTCCCTGAATGAAAAGTTGAGGGAGAAGTTATATCTCTAGTTAGGAGTGATGGTTTATTATAACTGTAAGAACAGGGTCCTGACAGGCCATATGCCAACCAAAAATTACTATGGTCAAAGAGTGCCTGCTTCCTCAGAGTTTGGGTTGGAAACAGGAGAGGAAAAATCCATAAGATGGTTCATAAGTTTAACCTAGTTTAGAGGAGATTCTTCCCTAATTAGAGAGGGTGGGTTATGTCAGCTTATGTTACAGAAAAGAAAGGGTCCAAGAACTCTTGAATTAAGAAATTGTATTAGTCTGGGAAAATGAAGCCAGCAGAGTTTAGTAATGAAATGTTTAAAAAGCTACAGAAAGAAAGAAAAATCATTCAAATTGGCCATTCAGGCATTGACCTGAGATGGTGCAGATTTGTTTTGCCCTGGGAAGGACCTAATTTGCCCAGTTCCATGATCTATTTATCCTGTCATGACAGTCTTTCTGCAACAGATGTTTTAAAGACAGGAGAAGAGACTGGAGAGATGGCTCAGTGGTTAAGAGCAGTTTCTGCTCATGTAGAAGACTGTGATTATTTGAGTGAGAATGTCCCGCATAAGCTCCAAGTATTTGGACATTTTGTTCCCAGGTGGTGGGGCTGTTTTGGGAGGTCTTAGAAGGTGTGACTATGATGGAGGAGGCACGTCACTGGGGGCAGGCTTAGAGAGTTCTTAAGCCTTGCAGGATCTCAAATTGCTCCCTTGCTTCCTGTGCCTGCTTGAAGATGTGAGAGGTTAGCTTCTGCTCCTCCTCCAGTCACCTCTGCCACCCTGCCTCCCCGCCATGATGGACTGACTCTTGCCCCTTTAGAACTGTAAGCTAAATAAACTCTTCTTTTTATGAGTTCTTTTGGTCATAGTGTTTCTATCACAGCAACAGGAAAGTGACTAATACAAAGATCCAGGTTTTCGATTCCCAGCTCCCACATGGTGGCTCACAACTATCTGTAACTCCAATTCTACATGATGCACAAATATGCATTCAGGCAAAACACTCATACACATGAAATAAAATAAATCCTTTAAAATAAATAAATAGGGCTGGAGAGATGATGGCTCAGGGGTTAAGAGCACTGACAGCTCTTGCAGAGGACCCAGGTCTCACTCCCATCACCCACACGGTGACTAACAACCATCTATAACTCCAGTTCCATGGGAATCTGATGCTTTCTTCTGACCCCCTCGGGCATTGCATGACACCGAAACAGGTACACTTAACATACATGCAGGCAATATATTTATACACATAAAATAGAAATAATAGATAAAATATAAATAAATAAATAAATAAATACAGACAGACAGACAGATTGACAGGAGAAGGGGTCAAGCAAGAGTAGTGCTGAAAGGGGTCCCTGTTTGGGGAAGAAGTTTATTTCCTGGATGGATGAGATGTCTGGTATTCCCATCTTTGTTTTTTATTTCTTTCCCCTTTAATCATCCACCTGTCTCCATATGTAAGCTTTTGAACTACTCAAATAATCACAGCATCAGCAATAAATCATGTTCTTGTTGTGTGACACTATTTCTGGGGACACATGAATAAATGTCTACTTACCCCAGATAGAGAACCAAAGACAGATCAAAGCAAGGATACAACCAAAATCCAACTTGGTGAACCAATGAATTTTCTTATGGTTACTTATAGAAACATAAATGACTCAAAAACAGCTGTCTTACCAAAAGTCCACCCATGGGTTGTAGCTCACGAAAGCTGGAAAGCTGGAGCTCACTGCATGATGTGCAGGGTGCTTGACAGGTTGGAGAGTATCTTTTCCAGGCAGCCCAGTTAGTCTGAGCCTCTTCTGGGTAGCTTTGCTGGTCTCTGCCTGTTCTAGGCAGCTTGCCTGGTTTGAGCTTCTACCAAGGAGCTGGTCTGGTGTGGGTGTGTCTCTTAGCTGTCCTTACTGCTTATGTAAGCTTTTGGGGGAGGGGTCTAGTGCATCTGGTCAGTTTAAGGGCCTTCCTGAAGCTATTGAGTTATTTATTTCCTGAGTTTTAACCAGTTTTCCTTCACAATTCCCTTTAAAACATCCCGAGTCTTAAGGTGTTTCCCTCTAAGATACATGTTTTATCTCTAAGAAAATTGCTACACGGCAGCTCTTAACATTTGAATTTCAGGAATGACATTTTTGTAACTTAGCCCATGTGAAAATAAAAGAAAAAAAGGGTAGGAGAATAGCTTTTAAAATTCAAATAGCAGTGGAGTTAGGGTCCATTTCAGAGAGCAGAAACAATCCAAAGGCAAGACCTAGTAAAAAGAACTTTGATACCTGTAAGATGGAAAAGAAAAAGCAGAAGGAAAGGGGGGTGGGGCACGACAACCAACACTTTTTAAAATCTCAAGCAGAGAGCTGGAGAGATGCTTTAGCACCTCTTACAGAGGACCTAGGCTCCATTCTCAGCACCCACATGGTAGCCATCTGATAACCATCTGTAACTCCAGTTCCAAGGGAGCCAATGCCCTTTTCTGGTCTCCATGTGCATGACATGGGTGCAATGAGATACATGCAGGCAATACCCTCATATGCACAAAATAAAAATAATAAAATATTAAAAAACATCTCAAGCAGTTTCAAGAATTTGGCTTCAGAAAAATGTGGGGAGGAATCCAGTGGGAGGAAAGAAACAAAAGAGTTGACTTTGGTCTGGAAAGTAGAAACAAGAAAGACCGGGGTTGCAGGGGACTTTGTCTTGTTCTTTGCTGGAGACAGGTGCCTATTGCCCACCCCCCGCCCTTTTTTTTTTTTCGCCTAGTAGCATTTTCATCTAAGGTGAAGCAGCAAGCAGAGGGCATCCAGCCAGTCACCTGCTTTTTCCCAGGAACTGATTTCTGCATCCCATCTGCCCTCACCTGTGTAGCTAGCTATTCATAGGTCAGGCAAAGGTAGGGTGAAGCTGTAGACTATCAGCTCTCTGACCAAAGTGACTAATTTAGCTGCAGACATCCATCAGAATGTAAAAGGACCAGAAAAGTAGAGCTGGAAATATTTAGTAATGAGACATAAAATAACACATTTTCTCACCTCCTGGCTGGCTTGGCCAAATATGTTACTGGTGGTCAGAGTTGAGGTTGAGTGTTTCCTGGTTGGACTTGGACTCTCATCCAAGGAACTAAAAATAAGGGCTCACACCGATTTGCAAAAGTATCAAGTTAACTTCATTTGGAGGAAAGTGATAATACAGATTGTAGAGGGATGCACTGTCAAGACTGACAGCAAGCCTTTGAGTACTCAAGGGTTCCAACTATTGTATGGGAATTCTTTTATGGGGCTTAAAAGAAGGAAGAGTTTGGTCACTAAGGGGCATAGTGAGGGTAGTTCTTAGTTTTGATTGATAGAGTAGGACATATAATCATTTTTCTACTATGCATGTCTGTTCCCATACTGCATCTGGCTTTAATCATATGCACCCTCCACTATACATAGACATAAGATGGTAAATAGAGGGAGAGGAAGGCTGTCTATCTGACGAGTTTGTATTCATGCTCAGATGCCGAGGAGCTCATAAGGTGGGTGACTGTGACCAGTGATAGTCATGTATATAGAGATTAGAAATGTATGTGAAAACGTCTCAATGTCAAATAGATTTTCTCTATTTTTAAAAAAAAGATGACAAGCAACAACATGCCCTAGCACTCCTACAATATTAAGTATTCATTTTTGGAGGGTGGATTTAACAGAGTGTTGTAAAGATAATACCTTCGTTTGTTGGACTGTAATGCAGGCACTTATCTGACAAGAAGCAGAAAAAGAAGAAATATGGAGTCTGTATACAACAAGGGATGCTGATCGCCAGGTACATGCCAATTCATGACCAGAACAGGCAGAACAAGAATCGAGGGTGTGGGAAAGCAGTGTGAGGACAGTGTGCAAACATCACCTATTTTACAACTTGATTTTGAGAGAATAACATACTTCACACAAGTAGCCTAGTATCTAATTTTGAACCTCTTAAAAAGGCATTTTCCCCCTAGATGTTTAAAGAAGATTTGTTGAAAAAGGATTTAGTAATTTCTTTTAAAACTGAATATGTTAAAGCTGTAATGAAATGCTTTAAAAAAAACTTGAAAATAAAATTTGAAAATTAAAAAAAAAAAGATGGTAAATAGAGAAATTCTTCCTAAAACTTCATTTGAAGACACAGTCTTGTCTTATTGTATGTGTACCCCAAACCAGTTCAGGCCAGATTAGCCTTTCTAGTCTTCAAACTTGAATGTATTGGGGATATATTTTAATGTAAACCATCTACATTTTATTGTTATTAGGGGTAAAGAAGTTTATACTATTTAGAGAGAGGTGTGTATGTGAGGCCTGATACAGGTGGGGGGGCAACTGTTGCTAGGTGTGTTATTCAGAGGGGTGTGTTTGCATAGTATGTGCAGATAGAGGAGCATTACTAGAAAAGGGAGTGCATAGCCCAAAGCCAAATGAGGCTACAAGACACAAAACTATTCCTTATGCCTGCCTGACTCATGAGATGGTTTACGTTATAATTGGGGATATTCTTACAGGAATCTACACATGTTAAAATTCTTAGAACTAATTTTTTAAAGTATCAACATATATAAATTTATAAAACAAGAATTTTAAAACTGTCCTTCCAGAGGAATAGAGTGGCATGCAAAGTATCCTCTTCAGAAAGCTGCAGAAGATCCTAGTAACACTGGCTTCCTGTATGGAATGACAAATCTTGGATGAAAAAGCCTTTGATAGTATTGGCTACTCTTCACTGTAAAGAATATATCATGTATATATCTTACCTTTCCTTCCTGCTGCAAGAAAGAAAATAAATCTGAGCATACGACACACAGTGGAACACTGGGCTTGCCCTCTTGCATTCTGATAGTTCCAATTCTGCCCCCTTGTTATACTTGAACACAGATATGCAAAAAAAAAAAAAGCCACTAGGCTGGAGAGATGGCTCAGCAGTTAAGACCACTGGCTGCTCTTGCAAAGGAGCCAGGTTCGGTTCAGCACCCTCATGGTGGCTAACAACCATCTGTAATTCCAGTTCCAAGGGATCCAGTGCTTTCCTCTGACCTCCATGGGCATTGCTTCTGGTCTCTGTGGGCTTTGCACAACATAGGTGCACTTGTATACATGCAGGCAATACACTCTTACACATAAAAAATAAATAAAGCCGGGCGTGGTGGTGCACGCCTTTAATCCCAGCACTAGGGAAGCAAAGGCAGGCGGATCTCTGTGAGTTCAAGGCCAGCCTGGTCTACATAGTGAGTTCCAGGACAGCTAGAGCTACAGGGAGACCCTGTCTCAAAAAGACCAATAAATAAATAAATTAAATAAATAAACAAATCAAAAGACATCTGGCATGTGCATTCCTTTGCTCCTGGAAAGCAAGCACGATGACCACCATTTTAGATCATGTGTTGGCCTTAGGAATTGATGTTTCCACAGCAGAGCCATGGATATTCCGTAGATACATCCAAGGACAGGATGAAGAGATCTGTAAACTTGTGTGAGATTAGCTTCACTAAATTTTTCTTTTTTTGGTCTTATTGAAACAGGTTCTCCCTGTAGCCCTTAGCTGGCCTGGAATTCGCTATGTAGACCAGGCTGGCCTTGAACTCACAGAGATTTGCCTGCCTCTGCCTCCCAAGTGCTGGGACTACAGGCATGTGCCGCCATGCCCTGCAAGCTTCACTAAATTTTAACTGATATTCATCAAGTCTTTTCATTCATGAATGCAGTAAAAAACAACAAAAAAGATAGCGTACCTGTACATTTCATATTTTCATATCACAGTACAATTGAAGGTATAATAATTTTTTTTTGGTCTTTTTTGAGACAAGGTCTTCCTGTAGCTCCAGCTGCCTGGAACTCACTCTGTAGACCAGGCTGGCCTCAAATTCACAGAGGATCCACCTGCCTCTGCCTCCTGAGTGCTGGGATTAAAGGCATGTGCCACCATGCCTGGCATAATGATTTTTTTATTATGCTCATTACCATCTCAAAATCATAATAGTTATTGGATCCTCCACAGGTTATTGAATGTATTAACAGAAAAGTACATATATTATTGTATCAATTTTTTTGTGTGTGTGTCTTTTTGAAGCAGGGTCTCCCTGTAGCCCCAGCTGTCCTGGAACTCACTATTGTATCAATTTTTAAAAGCATACTTTAAAAATAATTTTTATTATATTTTATTTATTGTGTGTGCTTGTGTATGCGTATATGGATGGGTGCATGCATGCCATAGCATGCGTGAGGAAGTTAGAGGACAATCTGCAGAAGTTGATTCCCTCCTTCCACCATGTGATTCCCTGGGGATGGAACTCATGTCCTCAGTCTTGGTGGCAGGTGCCTTTATTCAATGAACCATCTCACTGGTCCAAAAGCATATGTTAGCCTGGCGATATAGTTCAGTTGTATAGTTCTTGCTTAGCATGTGTAGAAAGTCAAGCTTTAATCCCCAGTACCATAGAAAATAAAGTAAGACAAAGCATATTTAACTAAATGTGGTGGCACGCATCTGTAATATCAGCATTTGGCAGGCAAAGGCATTATCACTGTGACTTTGAGGCCAGCCTGGGCTACAGAAGAAAACCATGTCTCAAGAAAACAGGAAAAAGAGCCAGCAAGATGGCTCAGCTGGCAGAGTTACTTGCATACAGGCCTGATGACCCAAGTTCAATCCTGGATCCCACAAGGCAGTGGGTAAAAACTGACTTCTAAGAGTTTCCTCTGACATCCATACTTGCACTGTGTCACATGTGTGCCTGCACTTAAAATATACTTTAAAAACTGGGAGCTAGAGAGATGTGGCAGTGGTTAAAAGCACTACAAGAGGACCTGAGTTTGGTTCCCAGCACCCACGTCAGGAGCTCACAACCTTCAGTAACTCCAGCTCCAAGGGATTCAATGCTTCTGGCCAACTTGGGCACACATGTCTCTCTCTCTCTCTCTCTCTCTCTCTCTCTCTCTCTCTCTCACACACACACACACACACACACACACATAAATAAAAATAAATCTTTTTAAAAATACGTTAAGGGAGAGATGGCTCAGCAGTTATGACCACTTTCTGCTCTTGCAGAGGACCCAAATTCAGTTCACAGCACCAATATAGCCAATCACAACCATCTGTAACTCCAGTTTCAGGGGATCTAATGTCCTCTTTCTGGCCTTTGAAAGCACTGCATGCACACAGTGCACATACATACATGCAATCAAAACTGCCTGTTCCAATTTGTTTTTAGATTAAAAATTTTTATTGAGAATGTCATACATGCATATGATTAAATCTACCCCATTCCTTCCTTCCCTCCAATTTCCTCCCCTATCCCCCCACCACTTTTCTCTTTTAGCATCATGTTTTGTCTTTTTTTTAACCCACTGAGTCTACTTAGTGCTGCTTGTATGTGCAAGAGTGTGGGGCCATCTCCTGGAGCATGTGTAGCCTCTCAGGGCCTGCGTTACTGAAGAGAACTTACTCTCCCTCCCTCAGCTGATGGTTCAGGGAGACATGTGTTAACAAACTTCTGAGCAGACAACTGCTGGGAAAACCAGTTCTCAGGACACTAAGAATATAATCTCTTTCCCTGGGCTCACTTAAAAAAGGTTCAGCGCATATCCAATTCCATGCTATTAATCCTGCCCCGTACTAGTTTTGAATCTCCCATTACAACAGGTTGGTCAAACTCTCAATATCCATAGGTACCCTGGAGAGAAATAGACAGCAAAAGAAAAATCATGTAGCAGAAGAAAGGTCACACGGCTGGCAGCAATAGGTTCTACTACAAAGGGGAAACTTATCACGAAGCTATTTCCTAAACAGCCCAGAAGCCCTTTCATCCCCCAGAAATAGCAGCTTGCCTGATCTTTGGCAAATCCTCATTCTTACTCCAAAAATAAATAACAGCAAATACCTGTGCTTAGCAAGTGCCAGGAGTTGATCTAATTAATCTCTGTGTCTCTTTCTCCCTCCCTCCTTCTCTCTCTCCCTCTTGCTGTGAGTTGGTTGGACTCAGTACCTCACACATGTTCAACTAACGCTGTCACTGAGCTACATGCCCAGTCTTTCTTAACACATTATCAGTCTTAAGAGGAAAGCACTATTATAATGCCCATTAAAAATATTTATTATTTTATGTATGTATGTGTGTGTGTGTGTGTGTGTGTGTGTGTGTATTTAGGAGCCTGCAGAGTACAGAAGACCATTGGATCCCCTAGAGCTAGAGTTACAGGCAGTTGTGAGCTACTGGGTGTGGGTACCAGGAACCAAAGCTGGGTCTTCTGCAAGACCAGCAAGTACTCTTAACCACTGAATCATCTCTCCAGGCCCTATAGTGCCCATTTTATAGGTTAGAAAACTGAGGCACGACAAGGTTAATGAACTTGCGTAAGGTCACAGTTGAAAAATCAGCATTGAAATCCAAGCAGTCTTTCTCCAGAGTCTGGTGCTAAGGCTCAAACCCAGTGCCTTGTATGTGCTAAGAATACACTTCCACTGAACCATAATCTCATTTTTCAAATGTAGCTTAAGCAGATTTGGTGGTTTATGCCTATAATTCCAGCACTCAGGAGGCTGAGGCAGGAGAAATACTGCAAGTTCTAGTCTGAGCCTGGGCTACATAGTGAGCGCCAGTGCACCATGAACCACAGTGAGACCATGTTTTAAAAAAAAAGTAACAAAATAATAAAAATTGTAGGGCTGGAGAGGTGACTGACTCAGTGGTTAAGAGCACTTGCTGCTCTTCCAGAGGACCTGAGTTTAGGTACCAGCACCCATATCAGGTGGCTCACAACCACTTGTAACTCCAGTTCCAGGGGATCTGATGCCTTCTTCTGGCCTCTGCAGACTCACACACTCATGGCATAGTTAATACAAACATTCACACACATCAATAACTTCTTTTTAAAATCTTTAAAAAGTTGGCCAGGCGTGGTGGCACACGCCTTTAATCCCAGCACTTGGGAGGCAGAGGCAGGCAGATCTCTGTGAGTTCAAGGCCAGCCTGGTCTCCATAGCAAATCCAGGCCAGCTGGAGCTACAGGGAGACCCTGTCTCAAAAAGATCAAAAAAAAAAAAATCTTTAAAAGCAAGCCCAATGCTCCTGTGCAAGCTTAGATCCCTTATTTTCATAAAAAGATCTGCATGGGGAACTTTAAAAAACATTTTATTTAATTTTTTTACTTTATGTGTATGACTGTTTTGCCTACATTTATGTTAGTACAGCACACCACTTGCATGACATGCCTGTGGAGGCCAGAAGAGGGTGACAGATTCCCTGGAACTGGAGTTAAGGATGACTGCTAGCTGCCATGTGGGTGCTAGGAATCAAACCCAGATCCTCTGGAAGAAGAGTCAGTGCTATTAACCACTGAGCCATCTCTCCAGGGAACTTTTAGAGGGAATTTTTTTTTTTTTAATTAGCTACCCTTTTCCTGTGTTAGGTGATCTATGCCTAACTTGCTCTTGGTCAGAGCTACATTTTCTATCTGGCTTGGGCAGATGTCCTAAGAAAGCCTATCCTCTATTCTTCTGGGACTGGTCTCCTTTCTATCATTTCTATACTTAAGAACTTGTCTCTGGAGCCGGGCATGGTGGCACATGCTTTTACTCTCAGCACTCAGGAGGCAGAGGCAGATAGATCTCTGTGTGTTCAAGGCCAATCTGGTCTACATAGCAAGTTCCAGGCCAGCTGGGGCTACAAAGACACCTTGTCTCAAAAAAAAAACAAACAAAAAAACCCTGTCTCTGGTAATAAGACTATATATGACAATAACACTCAGACCTACAGCCTCTGTAGCCCCAGTCCAGGAAGCCAAACCACAGCCTCTGTAGCAATCAGTCCAGAACAGTCAGAAGTTGACAAGTCAGTAAGTGCCAACTTCTCTAATTTTTGCCCCCACTTCCAATTATGGACCACACAGAGAGAACCAAATAAATTCTAACCAGTCTATGCGGTGTCCATTACTAGTCAGTCACCTCCAGGTTTTGGAGCTCAACCGCCTCCAGTTGGAGCTCACCTCACACTGTGTTCTTTCCCCACTATGAAGATTTCCCACTCCCTTGCTTGCCTTTGAGTCTTTGTGAAACACAAGTGACTCTATGACCCTAGAAAGCTCCAGAAAGTTTAGAATAAAGCAGCTTCTGTCTCTTCCCATTTTGGTGGTCTTTGTTTACTTCCACAGTGCTTACCACTGTATTTGCAGAGGTTAATGATTGCCCAATACGTTTTACATGAAGTAGACTTGTTTATCAAATGAAAATTTACAGAACCCAATATGTAGAAAGATAAATGGCATTTCAATAGCTTATTTAAATCAGTCAGAACTAATGGTGGAACTTTTGTGGTGATATTAATATTAGAGATGGTGGGTGAAAATGACAATCCTGATTCATATTATAAGAATTGTAGTGCAGCCGGGCGTGGTGGCGCATGCCTTTAATCCCAGCACTTGGGAGGCAGAGGCAGGCAGATCTCTGTGAGTTCAAAGACAGCCTGGTCTACATAGTGAGTTCCAGGACAGCTGGGGCTACAGGGAGACCCTGTCTCAAAAAGACCAAAAAGAAAAGGAAAAAAAAATGGAATAAAGAGCCAGGTGTGGTGGTGCATGCCTTTAATCCCAGCACTTGGGGAGGCAGAGGCAGGCAGATCTATCTGTGAGATCAAGACCAGCCTAGTCTACATAGCAAGTTCTAGGCCTGCTGAGGTTACAGGAAGACCTTACCTCAAAAAACAAGACAAAACAAATATGGAGTAAAATTCAATGGTGTGGGGTCTGAGGACAGGGGTCAGGGTCGTGATTTATGCCCTAGGGCTGCTGCCAACTGGCTGGGTAATCTTGGGCAACTTGCTTGACCTTTGAGTTTTGTTTCTTCCTGTATAAGCTGAGGAGGTTAAACTAAGCAAGAACTTCTTCAAACTTAGTGTGCATGGTTAACAACGTGGAAACAATGGGGTACATGTTTCTACCTTCCCTTCAATAGTTCTGTGTTTCTAAATCTGGGGTAGGACCCTCATCTACATTTCAACAAGCATCCAGCTGAATCTGGTGAGTGGTGACACTCAGCATAGTTTGAGAAATACAGAAGTAAAAGGTTTCTAGTTCCCTTCCAGCTATGATGTATGATGTAATTTAGGGGGAGCTAATGAAGAGAAGTCACTGGACAGGAAGCATAGAAGGAGGAAAGAGTCACCAAATAGGAGAGAAATAATGGTTTTGGTTTGTGATTCCATGTATATCCCATCACACTGGGTTTATGTGGTGCTACGGGATTTAACCCAGGCCTTCGAGCATGCTACACACGCACGGTACAACTGAGCTGTAGTCTCAGCCTGCTTTTGTTTTGAAATAGGGTCTTGCTATGTAGCCCAGGCAGTTTAGAACTTTCCATCCTCCTACCCCAGCTTCCTGAGTACTCAAACTGAATTGCAGGCATGAACTACCATGACAGGTGCTGAAATGTTAATGCAGAGTCTTAAAAATCTTAGTATATGGATAGGTATGGTGGCACACACCTGTACTCCTAGCACTCAGGAGGTAGAGGAAGGAGGACCGGGAGTTCAAGGTTATCCTCAGCTACTTAATCAATGTCAAGGCCTGCCTGGGCTACCCGAAACCTTATCTCAATCCCCGCCCCCAAACAAACAAACACACGAACACAAAAAAAGCCCTACTGTGTCAATATTCCCTCTTTAAGCCCTCACAAGCAACGTGCACTTTCATGCGGCCCATGAAACTTCCAAATGTCCTAACCCATGCCCGAGATTTCATACCCCATAGATGCAAAGACCTCCCTACCTCCTACTACAAAGTTTCTCCTTAGCTCTCCAGGGGTAGGAGGGGACCGAGGAGCATCTGGCCAGTTTGGCTCTCAAAGCCAAAGGGAATCGAGCCTACTCAGGTACTCGATCCCTCCTAATACTACAGTTGCCAGTCCAGCCTGTGTGGCTATACCGCCCTCTTGTGACCGAGACAGGCACCCGTCTTGATCGCAAGCACAAACTGCCTGGGCTGACACAGGCACTTATAATTAGAAAACTCTTCTGAGATTCAAGGTGAATGAGAAAATATTTCACCAGAGGAATTGTGGTCAGTTGGTGGCACTATTTCAGGAGGGTCATGGACCCTCGCTGGAGGAAACGTCACTGGGGGCGGGGTTTGAGAGTTCATCGCTCTCTGCTTCATGTTTGCTGATGGAGCTATGAGCTTCTAGCCTCCTGCTCCAGTCACTGTGCTTGTGGCTTGCTGCCACGCCTTCCTGCCATACTGAACTCTTACCCCTGGAACCATAAGCTCAAATAAACTCTTCCTTCAGTAATTGCTTTGATCAGTGTTTTATCACAGCAACAGAAAAGTCATTAAGACAGCTTTTTGAAGCTTACAGTAGCTGGCAACTCATATCCCAGCTTATCCTGGAATCTGATGAGGCTAAGATATCAAGAAAGTAGATATCTTCAGGAGGGAGAAATGATTACCAAAAGCCACCAAGGAAGAAATCTCTGGATTATATTATCTATTTGCCATATTATAATCCAGGTTTAATTATTTTTGTCCTTTGCGTCTGATATAGCATTGATGTAGCAAATAGTATAGCTAATATTAAAATAATTAAAAGCATCATGTCTGAAAGGAGCAAAGATAGTAGATGAAGGAGGCAAACATTTTAATATAAACCAGAAGAGCTGATTAATTCTTTAGATACCTTCTGTGGTAGTTAGAATGAGAATGACCCCCATAAACTTAGTATTTGAACACTTGGTCCCCGGTTGGTGGTACTGTTTGGGAAGGTCATGCAATCTTTAGGAGGTGTAGCCTTGCTGGAGGAAGCACAAAATTGGGGCCAGGCATTGACAGTTCATAGCCTCGACAGACTTTCAGTTTGGTCTCTCTGCTTTGTGTTTGTGAAGATGTAAATGTGAGCTCTGAGCTTTTTGCTCCTGCCACCATGCCTGCTGCTTGCCACCACGCCTCCCAGCCATGATGGACTCTTATCCCTCTGGAATCATAAGCCGAAATAAACTCTTTCTTCCATAAGATGATTTTGGTCATGGTGTTTTATCACAGCAACAGGAAAGTAACTACCATACTCCTTATTATAGTAAATGGAGTTAAAATTAGAGGAGTGGCAATCTAACTAGTTGAATATTCCTTTAGGAATATAGCAGGATTTAATAAATGTAAAAGCACAGTCCTTTGGGCTGGTAGAAGCCTTTTTTCAATTAATGAAACCCTCTGGTTGTCTTTGTTTTCCAGAGTTTACCGTGGAGGACTCACAATTAGTGGCAGATGTTTACTTAATTATCAATCTAGAGGACTGAAGATCATAGGCACAATGAAATTTTATATAATAGGCCAAATTTATATAATTTAAGTATTTGTCCATGTATGATCACTGTATAGTTTAGTACGAATGTCAAGTAGGAATAATTTTTTTGAAACAATTTTTCCTAGCAAGTCAAGGCTTTACCCAGTAAGAAAGTGTACTTATCATTTGGGGAATTATAACCACATTCTTTTTAAAATATTTTATTTATTATTTTTATTTTATGTGTATGAGTATGTATTGCCTGCATGTATTTAAGTACACCCATGTCATGCAATGCCCACAGAGGTCAGAAGAGGGTGTAAAATCCCCTGGAACTGGAGTTATTAATGATTGTTAGCTGCCATGTGGGCCAGGTCCTCTACAAGAGCAGCCAGTGCCCGTAACTGCGGAGTCATCTCTCCAACCCCCACTTAGGAAATTTAATAATGTTTTTGTACTCAGATACAACTCAGACAAAAACCCAAATAATTTTTTTTTCAGTCTTTTTAAGACAGTGGCTTCCTGTAGACCCAGCTGGCCTGGAACTCGCTATTTAGACCAGGCTGGCCTCAAACTCACAGAGATCCACCTGCCTCTGCCTCCCAAGTGCTGGGATTAAAGGCACGTGCCACCACATCTGGCTCTTTTACGCATCTTCTATAACTTACTTTATAACCTGCTTAGACTTCCAAACTTTGTTTTAGTCATTTTTAGCTAAGGATAAAGTTATGTTACAGAACTCTTTCAAGCACATCCCATTCTTAGATTCTTCTAGTATTTTACGAGGCATAGTAACATTAACAAACCCCAAATTCCATTTAAAGAAAGCTGCAAGAAAGCTGATAAACAACTTTAGATACCAAATTATCCTGTTACCAAGAAAGGTGTGAGAAGCTTGGTGTCAGCTCTGTAATTGTTGATTATTGCTAGAAATGTGAAAAAAAAATTTAATAAAACCATTAGATTTAAATGAAAATGCAGGAAATCAGTTCTGAAATACCAAATGTATAAATCTTAAATTAAGCAAATGAAACCCTAAGAAGTCAGAAGAAAACTTAGAAAGTTAGTTTTGAACACATTGTATGTCTTAAAGTTAGGCACAAACATTTTAGGACTTTAGGAATAACCATAAATCTTTTAAGTCTTTTAACAGTAAAAGGGACAAATTATGTGACATAGATTATATCACATAAAGTAGGTTACATGACATAGAAACTTATACACAACTGGCAGGCAGAATGACAATTCACAAGAGTTATTTACATAGTAACAACATCCTGAATAACATGCAATTGCTTTAAATCCTTAGCGTGAATGTTCGTGGGACCTGGTTGAAAGCTGCTGGCATTTGGAAAGAGCTTCAGGGTCTTGCCAAAGCGACATAGAGGAGGAGTCAGAAAGACCAAGAGGGATGAGTTCCGTGGGGGAGTTTCATTCCTGGCAAAGACTAAACGCTTTTTAAAGTAACATTTGACCACTGAGAGGGCAAAGGATAGCTTTTGGAAAAGTTTCCCTGTAAAGGGAGATGGCTAGTTTAAACCTCTCTGTCTCTCTCTTCTTCTTCTTTTTTTTTTTTTCCTTTTTTTTTCTTGAAAACTGCTGGCATTAGTTAGTGCCCAGGAAATAGCTGCCAAAATGTAACCAATAACAGAAGGCAACTCTGTGCCATTGGCCTGAGGATTCTGAGAAGGAAGGGAAAGAGGCCTGTAGTTGGGAGCCATGCTGTAGGGAAAGGAAGAAGAAAAGTTGACCCATGCACATGTCAGTATCACCCTCTGGGACTTAAAACCAAAAGCCCAATAACAAGTTCAACAGCTTTCTTTTTCTTTGGCAGTGCTGGAGATTCAACCCAGGGTCTCACACATACTAGGTAAGAGCTTTACCACTGATCCAGATCTCTGGCCCCCTAAAAGTAAGAGTATGTGTGTGTGTGTGTGTGTGTGTGTGTGTGTGTGTGTGTGTGTGTGCCATTGTTATTGCTATTTTGAGAGAAGGTCTCACTCTGTAGCCCAGGCTGGCTGGGAGCTCACTACATACATAGCTGAGGTTGGTCTCAAATTCATGGCAATCTTCCTGCCCCAAACTTCTGAATACTGGGATTACAGATTTGAGTCACCACATCCAACTACAATTTATATTTGTTATAAACAGTCCAGTTTAAGCTGGGTGTGGTGACACATGCCTGTAGTCCCAGCACTTGGGAGGCAGAGGCAGCCAGACTGGTTGGTCTACATAGTGACTTCCAGGACAGCTGGGGCTACAGGGAGACCCTGCTTCAAAAAGACCAAAAAAAAAAAAAAAAAAAAAAAAAGAAGTACAGTTTCAAGTATTTTGTTATATTAACAGAAAAAATGAACTAAACTAACATATCACCAGACATTAATTTTATCTGCCTTCAAATTTTATATAGAAGGAATCAAGCAATACACATTTATGTACATGATTTTTATGGAACATTGTGAAATCCATCTATGTTCTTGAATGTCATTCTCACTGTGGTAGGCATATCATGTGGAAAGACACCAGAATTTATCTGTTTATTGTTAATGGCCATTTGATATTTCCACTTTGGAATTATCATAAGAGTACTTATTTTAACACTCTAGTATGTAGTATTTGAAAAATGTAGGTATATATTTTATTTTTATTTATGCTGCTGAGCCCTGAACTCAGGCCCTCACAAATGGTAGGTAAATATGGTAGCACTGAGCCACACCTCCAGCACACCTACATACACGTTTTTTTGGCTTTAATGTGTGAAGGCTTCCATTGTTTCACATTCTTGACAACAGTCTTGTTAGTTTTCATGTTAATCATCCTGGTAGGTAGTTTTCATGTACATTCCCCCTGACTAAATCACCTTTTCATAAGCTTATCAGCCATTTGGCTTTACTATCTTATTCTGTCAATGCTTACTCAAAGTTTTTAGGCAAACAGTTTAAAACCCAAGTTTATCGAAAGTGAATGATAAGAACATTGTTAAGAATTCAGTTGACCTGGGCATGGTGGCGCACACCTTTAGTTCCAGCACTCGGGAGGCAGAGGCAGGCGGATCTCTGTGAGTTCCATGCCAGCTGGTGCTACAGGGAGACCCTGTCTCAAAAAGACCAAAAAAAAAAAAAAAAAATTAGTAACAATAACAATAAAAAAAAAAAGAATTCAGTTGATTGGGGCTAGAGGGATGGTTTGTCAGTTAAGAGCACTGACTGCTCTACAGAGGATCTGGGTTCAATTCCCAGCACCCACAAGGGAGCTAATAATTGTCTGTAACAATCGTCCAGTTCTAGGGGAATCCGATGCCTTCTTCTGACCTCCATGGACATTGCACGACATGGGTGCACTTACATACATGCAGGCAATACACTCATATACAACAAATTAAAAAAAGAATTCAGTTGAATCCCAAATAAGCAAGTTCTAGTCCTGGGCTACATTGACTTATACTTGTAGGGATTTACATGACCTCATGTTGATAATGCAGCTTGTACTCTCAGAAGCTGAAGGTGGAGGTCTCACTTGTTTAACAGAAGTGATCTAGGAGAGACGTTTTGTTTTGTTTTGTTTTGTTTTGTTTTGTTTGAGACTGGGTCTCACTATGTAAACCAGGCTGGCTTCGAATTTACAGAGATCACCTGCCCCTGCCTTCTGAGTTCTGAGATTAAAGACATTTGCCACCACACCCAATTTATTTTGTTTTGTTTGCTCTGCTAGGGCTAAAACCCAGGGCCTGTGCATGCAAGGCAAATGCTTTACTACTGAGCTATACTCTCAGGCTTTGAGAGGCTTTTAGTATGTTCAAAACAAGTAGTGCAATCACAGTTCTCAGTCAAGGTTTTACAACGTCTGCCTAAGTACTCACTTAACTACCATGATTCTCAACTGCATTTAACTCCCTCATATTTTATAACAAATATTTTGTCATCCTCCCCTATTTATAAAATAAATAAAATTTATAATTTCAAAAGATAATCAACACATTGCTTCTGTGGATAAAAGAGAGGTAACTGGATAGTAATTTATAATAAATAATTACTGTGATTACAACTCTCAGTATAAAACACAGCTCTCACCTCAAAGAGAATAAGAAATAGCTTATTCTTGAGCCAAATATGAGTAAGGAACACAAATTCAGGTTGCCCCAAATATGTTCCAATGTGGAAACAGTTTCATGTAGTTTTTTTTTTTTTTGGTCTTTTTGAGACAGGGTCTCCCTGTAGCCCCAGCTGTCCTGGAACTCACTATGTAGACCAGGCTAGGCTATCCTGGTGCCAAAACCATATAAAATCATAAATCAAGGGGGCTGGAGAAATGGCTCAGTTAAGAACACTGGTTGTTCTTGCAGAAGACCTGGGTTTGAATCCCAGCACCCACATGGCAGCTAACAACTGTCTGTAACCCCAGTTCCAGGGGATCTGACAGCCTCTTCTGTCCTCTGCAGGCATTGCATGACATGGTTGCTCTTCCCTACATGCAGGCAATACATGCATACACATAAAATTTTTTTAAAAATCATAAATCAAACCAGTTTTAAAATCACTGGTGGAAACATCAGGGAGGTGGGTTATAGCAGAGCAGAATAATCTTTGCTGTTGGTCTCTGATGCTATGTGATGGCATTCCTAGTTTGGGTGTTGGTGTATGGCAGTAGTCTGACAGGTTAGTATATTCCAAAAGTTTTTACTTGATAATTATAAGAATGTAATGTTAGAATCTAACCTCTGCTCAGGCCACAATAACTGCAGCAGACTTTTCCTTTCAAGGATACCTACAGGCACCCAGTTGAGACACTGTGAGTCCCTAGCTAACAGACAATCCTAGAGCCAGGATATCTTACCTGGGAAGTGAGTTAACATCAAAGGAGGTTTTGGTACTGTTGGCACAACACATCCTGCTCACCACCCCCATCCCTGCTTCCTCCTTGGGAATCAATGCCCATCCTCACAAAGCTGTAAGAACAGTCTCTCACTTCTGCCACATGGGTTCTGATTTCTCTCCCCAGAGACCCCACCCCCGACCCCGACCAGATAGTCTCTGGTGCTGGGGCCTGAATTCTCCTCAGAGCCTTTGTCTGTCTATCCAACTGCCTTTAATAACTCTCCTAGGCCTAGTGTGGTGGTTCAAGCAATCCTAACACTTGGGAGGCAGAGGCTGGTAGATCTCTGTGAGAGTGAAGCCAGCCTGGTCTACATAGCAAGTTCCAGGCCAACTTGGGCTACAAGGAGCCCCTATCTCAAAAAAACCAAACCAAACAAAAAAACCTCCAAAACAAACCTCTTCTAATAAACTCCTAATTCTCCAGTAATCTGTCTCTTGAACACTCCCACCTTCATCCAAGGCCTAACAATAATCACAAGGATGTTAGACTAGCCCCAGAGCTGGCCAATGAATGGCTACCTAGGGGACTAAAGATAGCTTAAGACAATTTGGCCCTGGATCTGCCATATTCCAAATCGCCCCAATCATAAAGTTGTAATCAGTCAATCAGCCTTGTAGACTCTTTAACATAGGTGTGACTTTTCTGGAAACCGGGTTCACACACAAAAAATAATTAATCACATAATTATAATAAAATAGTAAATGCTGGGCAAAACCATATTAGAACATGAAATGAAATAATAAATACTTCTAAAAACAGACTGAAAACTCTATAATTCCACATGTGGATGGCCTAGACATCATTTTCCAATGTGGAACCAACTCTAGGTAGTTGAGGGAAAGGGGAATGGGGTCTCACTATGTATCCCAAGCTAGCCTTGGACTCATAGATCGCCCGTCTCGGTTTAATGAAATTAAACATAATAACTTTAATAATACTATATTCATAATCTATACATTGTTCCTTTAAATGTAAGCTCTAGTGTTGGGAGCTATTAATCCATTATGTACATTGAGCTGTGGCAGGCTTGTTTACTGAGTTTGTTGTGTTGATAATTTAGGGAAGATGGTTAATTGGTGGAATTCACAACAAGTATTTGACCGCTCCTTGACCCTCAGATAAAGGTGGGGAAAGACAGCTGTTGAAGCTAATTGAGCTAAGCAAACTGTGGCTATCTGATGTTCTACTGTATAAAAAGGCTGAGCTAAAATAAACCAGGGCTGCAGTCTCTACTGACAGTCCTCCCAAGTATCTTTTTCTCTGTCTCTTGTTTTTTCTTTCAATCTTCACTCCCCCTTTCAGGTACTGTCTGTCCTGGCCGGCTGGCACCAGCACTCTAGTAACTATTTTATTTTTATTTTACTTTGTGTCAAGTGTAATGGTGCACCCCTTTAATCCCAGCACTCGGCGGGGGGCGGGGGTCGCAGATCTCTATAGTTGAGGTCAACTCAGTCTACATAGTGAGTTCCAGGTCAGGACAGCTGGGGCTACAGGGAGACCCTATCTAAACAAACAAATCAAAACAAACCCAAAAAATATTAATTCTGTTTTTCAGTGCCAGGAATTGAACCCATGCCTTTATGAATCCTAGGTAAATGCTCTACTCTGAGCTAGGTCCCCAGTCCTTCAAGGAGTAGGTTTTGTTTAATTTTTTAACCGAGGGAATAAACATTTGCTATTTCTCTTCTGATAGCTCATAATCTCTTCCATGTTATCAACTACTGAGCATCTTTACCAACAGGGAATGGGAAGATCAAAAAAATTATTATCAGTATGGCTGCTCTTGCAGAGGACTTAAATTTGGTTTTCAGCACCCACATGGCAGCTTACAACCAGCACTGTGATAGTCCTGCAAAATGAACAATTGTCTTACATCCTCTCTAACTTTTGAATGTATCCTCAGAAATTCATTCAGGGAAAAGTCTGTCCGTAGCCTAAAACCGAGCTCTTTCTTGTGTATAAGCAAAAAATTTCTTCATATTGTTTAAAAATACAGTTCACTTCCCTGGAATTCAACTGCCATGTAAGTTAAAACATGTCTGTAGTTTGTTTTGTTCAAAAATTTACCTAGAAGCTGGATATAGTGGCAAATGCCTGTAATCCCAACAGTTAGCAACATGGAATTTATGCAAATATAAATTTAGCATGAGTCAAAGATGTTCATTCAACTCATTAACTGATAAAGGAACCAAAATATGATATTACAAGGAATTCAAATGAGACTTTAACTTGCAAAGATTTATATTTTCCACTAGAAAAATGTTCCTTTCTTTCTCTCTCTTTCCCTTTCTCCCCCACCCCCACCTCCTTCTGGTGCTGGGGATTGAACCCAGGTCTTGAGCATGGAGAAAGTGTTTTTGTTTTATCTTTTTTTTTTTTTTTGTGAGCCCTGACCGGCCTGAAACTCACTATGTAGACCAAGCTGGCCTGAAACTCAGAGAAATCTGCCGTCTCTGCCTCCAGAGTGCTTGGATTAAAGTCATGTGCCACCATGCCAGCCCTGAGTTTTGTTTTGTTTTGTTTTTTAAAAATATTTTCATGGGAGCCAGGTGTGGTGGCACACGCCTTTAATCCCAGCACTTGGGAGGCAGAGGCAGGCAGGATCTTTGTGAGTTTGAGGCCAGCCTGGTCTAGATAGTGAGTTCCAGGACAGCTGGGGCTACAGAGAGACCCTGTCTCAAAAAGACAAAACAACAACAACAACAAAAAAAACAAAACAAAAAAACATTCATGGGTCTGGAGAGATAGCACAGCAGTTAAGAGCACTGACTACTCTTGTAGAGGACCTGGGTTCGATTCCTGGCACCCACATGGCGGCTATGAACCGTCTTTAACTCTAGTTCCAGGGAATCCGAAGCTCTTTTCTGACCTCTGCGGGCATTGCACAACACAAGTGCACTTGCCTACATGCAGGCAATACATGCATACACATAAAATAAAAATAATAAATAAAATTTAAAAAAATAAAATAAAATAAAACGATGTGGGTGCACTTACATACATGCAGGCAGTGTCCTCAGAGGTCAGGTCTTCTGCAAGAGCAGCCAGTGCTCTTAACCTGGGAGCCATCTCTCCAGCTGGGTTTTGTTTTTTTTTTAAGACAGAATCTCATGTTACCCAAACTGGCCTCAAACGTCCTACATAGGAAGGCTAGCCTTGAACTCCTCATTCCTGAACCTCCGAAGTATTAGGATTATAGGTGTGTATCATGTGTTTTAAAAGATGTCTTTGTAGAAATCATTTGCATTACTAGAGACAGGAAACCATTTGTATTGATATTGATTTTCTACAATTGAACTGGCTTTTGCTTGTTTTTTTTATGTTATTTATTTATTTATTTATTTATTTATTTATTTATTTTTATGTGTATGAATGTTTTGCCTATATGTAGGTAAGTACATCCATGCATACAATGCCTGCTAAGGCCAGAAGAGAGCATCCGATTCTCTAGAACTGAAGTTATGGAAAGTTGTTAGCCTCTATTGGATGCTGGGAACTGAACCCAGGTCCTCTGCAAGAGTAGCCAGTGCTCTTAACCACTGAGCCATCTCTCCAGCCCCTAGGCTTGAGAAGAGTCTCATGCTGTAATTCAGCAGGTCCTAGAACTCACTATTGTAGCCTAGGCTGAGTTCCTGAGTGCTAGAATCACAAGAGGGCATCATCAAGCCTGGCTTAGTTATAAAACAATTCAGTATCAGTTTCCTACTGCTGCTGTAACAAATTACTGCAAACTCAGTAGCTTAATACCACACAAATTTAGCTAAGCATGGTGGCTAACACCTGTAATCCTAGCACTAGGGAAGCTGGAAAAGGGGAATAGCAAGTTTTAGGCCAGTCTAGCCTACATATAAAAAACAAAACAGGTGGAATTCTGTATCTGTTTTTCTTCTTAGTGTGAAAATCTGTTTGTGGGCCAGTTAGATGGCTCAGCAGGTAGAGTGCTTGTACTCAGGCCCAACAACCTGATCCCTGGATTCCACAAGGTGGCAGGAGAGAACCAACTCCTAAGAACTGTCTTCTGAGCTCCACACAGGCACTTTGGCATGCTTCTGCACACACACACACACACACACACACGCACACACATTTTTTAAAAAATTTAAAGAACCTATTTGAATAAATCTAAAAAAAATTATCATCCTCTAGTTCTTTAATATCTTGTAGTGATAATTGACTTCCAACGACAGTGAAAAGTCAGAAATAAGTTTACTTGGCTAAACTCTTGTGTGGCAGAGCTATGTTCCTTCTAAGGCACTAGGAGAGAAACCATTTCTTTGCTTTCTTCACCTTCTTAAGGTTATTTGCATTTCTTGGCTCATGGTTACGCTCCTCTGTCATTAAAGCCAGTAATAGCAGGCTGAGTCTTTTTGACCCCATGACTTTTTGACCCCAGGCTTTTCCAACACTAACTCTCCTACCTCCCTCTTCCATTTATAATGACCTTCATGACTACACTGGTGCCACCTGGGTAATCCAAAATAGGCTGTCCATCTCAAGATCCATCAACAGTTCAAACTGCTATAGAATCAGATACTCCCTGGAAAGTCCATGACATAATACCCTACACTCCACTGGGAGGACACCCAATAATCATCTTTGCCCTTTTCCTAGTCTTGGACAATGTTTTCTGACAATGAAAAGGCTCATAGGGGCCAAGCCTGGTGGCACACACCTTTAATCCCAACACTCAGGAGGCAGAGGCAGGCAGATCTCTGAGTTCAAGGCCAGCCTGGCCTACGTAGTGAGTTCCAGGCCAGCTGTGCTATACAGGAAGATCCTGTCTCAAAAAGACTTGGGCCAGGGGGAGGCTCATAGGAAGGTTGATTATTCAAAACATAAGATCAAGTAACTCTGGGCTATGAGTCCCTGTGGAAACTATCATCCACCTTAGCAAAGAGGCAACTTGCCCTTTAATCAGGGTCTGGTCACTTGATTCCTACTCAGGCAATTTGGCTTGTTTCCTTTGGCCTCTGCAAGCATTTGAGTTTACCACCCCTGGTTACTGATTGATCAAATTCCTTTTCTGCCATCCTGGAAGGGTAGGAACAGCAGAAACATTTAGTCTATAAACTGGACCACAGACAGAGGAACTAGAACAAGCCAAACCTTAACCACTCTATAATTTTGCGTAAATCTGACATTGGGACCAGAAGGAAGGCAACAGAGTAGGGTAGAGATGTCTCTCCACACTACCCTTTCCCCCCAATCCCCTTTTTTCCCAGTATTAGCTGGAGCCTAAGGTACATTCTAGTCAGGCCCTCTACCTCTGAGCTACATCCCCAAGCTTCATTTTACTTTTTGTTTTGAGACAGGCTCTCACTAAGTTGCTCAGGTTGGCCTTGAACTTTCAATCCTCTTGCCTCAGCCTCCTGAGTTGCCAGGATTACAGGCCTGTGCCCACCAGTCCCCCTCCCCACCCCCAAAACAGACACATACGATCCACCCGACTTTCATGGAATAAGGGAAGCCAAGAGTTTTCTGACAGCAAATCAACAGTGGTTTCATACTATTACATAAACAGTTACAGACATCACTGGACACTCTTTTTTTTCTGCCTATGTGTGTGTGGCATGTATGCGTTGTATGTGTATGTCCACATGTGCGTGGGTGCACACGTGTGTGCAGGCGCACATGTCCACGTGTCTGCACACGAAAGTCCGAGGTTGGCATTGAGAGTCTTCCTCAGTTGTTCTCCACTTTATTTTCTGAGGCAGGAGGCCTCGTTGAACCTGAGCTTGCCAATTTTGGTTAGTCTAGTTAGTGACCTTCCCCAGAGATCCCATCTCTGTCTCTTGAGAGCTGGGATTACAGAAGGTGGCTAGGCCTGCCCAGCTTTTATATGGGTTCTGAAAATCCAAACTCTGGTCATCACACTTACTCAGTGAGCACTTTACCTACTGAGCCATCTTTCCAGCCTGTGGCCATTCTTGATCAAGCCAACAATTTTCAAGCTACACCTGCCATTACTCATCTCATGTCTCTGATCAAATCCTAAACAAATGACAGCTCACCAACACAGACTGAGGATCTGTGTGATGGAGATCAGAAGGGCACTTTGGCCAAAGCCATGGTAATGTATTCATTCCCTGAGCAAACCAGGAAATACAAAAAAGCCCATAGTCCTGTCTTCTGGGAGCTTCCAGCCCAGCTGGAGAGGTCAGGGTGAAGTTGCATGTCTGAAAGCAAAGGAAAGGGGGAAGTGAATTCCAGAATAAAGGAACAGCAGAAGAGAAGATGTGAACACACCAGCCATGCTCCTGGTTGGGAACTTCAAGGGGTTCAAAGTGTCTGGAGCTTAGGGTAAATGGGAAGCAAGCCTGAAGAAGGGGAGGGAGGGCCCAAAACCATGTGTGCCTTGGAGGTTAAGTCCTTCATTTACTAAGTATTTGTGAGTACTTCCTGTGCACCCAATATGGAGACAATCATATTCAGTGAAAATAACACATAGTAAGAAATTACCTAAGGAAAGAGTGCAAATACTTTGAGTAGAGGAGTGTAAAAGAGAAGTGTGTTTCAGTGCTGTGCAAGAGACCCACAAACTGGTCACACACACAGGGAGAGAAAGGAAGCCCCCTTCGAAGGTTTTGTAAAGGACCCATATATTTAGTAACATTACCCTGGATGTGTCAGAAATGGAAAATAAGAGAACTAGGGAGCCGGGCATGGTGGTGCACGCTTTTAGTCCCAGCACTCAAGAGGCAGAGGCAGGTGGCTCTCTGTAAGATGGAGGCCAGCCTGGTCTACATAGTGAGTTCTGGGTCACCTGGGGCCTCAGGGGACCCTGTCTCTAAATAAATAGAAGATAGATAGATAGATAGATAGATAGATAGATAGATGGATAGGTAGGTAGGTAGGTAGATAGATAGATAGATAGATAGATAGATAGATAGGGTAGATAGAAAGGATGGATAGATAGATAGATAGATAGATAGATAGATAGATAGATAGATAGATAGATAGATAGATAGATAGATAGATGTCTGTCCTTATAGACCCTAGCCCTAGAGGGACAAAATTAATCATCCTGCCCAATTGTGTCACTGGTAGCTCAGTCTCTGTGCATCAAGACAACTGGACGCAGATTAAAATCTTGCACAAATCCATTTCTTGCTTTCTGTTCCATTCACTTGCTTCCTGCATTGCATCCATTGAACTGATTTCTCTCTGCCAGGCTGCTGTGTATTTTGGTCTAGGATCCAATTTCTCCCAACTTTTGACATTGGACTCACCGTCTGGCTACAACTTTTAAACTGCTGATCCTATGAAAGGCCTTGAGTCACATCAATTGCTTCCACCAGTTACTCAGTAACTAACTTTGAGATTCCCAGTCAGGCGAGAAGGAAAGGCTTATAGGCGCTCTACATTTGTTCCGCTTGCCTAACTTGGCACTGGAAAGAAAGCCTCCTTTCCAGAGGTGAATTCCAGTGTGTACATCCAGCAGAGCCAATAGTCTGAGCTTGCCTGTGAGCATCATTCCTCCATGTCTCCCTCCCCCAAGACAGGCCAACTTCATAGTATCTTCCTCTCCTCCCTAGCACTATATCAAAAACCCTGCAATTTCATGTCTGCTTGGAGTATACATTTGTTTGGCCCTCCAAGTCCCCATACTTTGGGGGCAAGGAAAATCACAGAACAATCTGTTTTCCTTCCCTACAAGGAAACTCCGAAATGGCTTGTGCCCCTCATGTAACCTGAATGAGCCACTCTGCTGGATTTGGGGCACTGGAATTTTTTTTTTTTTAAAGGACACTGGTAGGCATCAGTCATCTGCCACTTCAGCTCAGGAAGGCAAGAGTGAGCCTTTCTTTCATGGAGCTTCACTTTCTGGTTCCAGATTTGACCTCTGTGTGAATTTCCAGGAAGGCTAAAACACTGACGTCATGGCCCGCTTGGATGCCTGAGGAGGTGGCCATAGAGAAGAACAGCCCCGAGGGTGTGCCCAGCACGTAGACTACCTGCCTACTTTACTTGCTCTCCAGTCTGTCCAGCACCTGGACCTGGCTAGGATTTGTCTGCAGATAGAGGTCCATGGGGATGCCAATAACTGTGTGTGTATGACCAGGGAGGTGAGTGTCATGTGTGCCATGGGGAGGGGCTTGCTGCAGGCCCAAATAACTTATTTATACCCTCCCTTTTTTCCTCTTGTCTGACCATTTTTCATATGAATTTATCCAAGAACCAAGACATAGATGCTAGGATATCAGGCTGCCACATCAACCAAGGCCAGTCCAGTGGGCCCACAGATGAACACAGCTAGACTCTCTACTGGGGAGGAGAGGTTGGATGAGTTTGTCTCACAGGACACCCCAGGACAACTAGCATGGACTTGAGAAGCTATTGACATTGTTATTGTCTGCTTATTATGATAATATTGGGACTTACCTATTTCTCGATCCAGGACAGGGACCTAGGGCATCAGGTGGAAAGACCTCCTCCACCACCTGCTACTCATCAGCACTGTTGACAGTCTTCATGCTTGGTGGTAAGGACACCTCTATGATGCCAGTCCCATGTCAGTTATTAGTCCTTGCCTTCATCAGATTCAGCCCAGGCTACTATCTAAACACAGGTTTAGGAGGGTGACTAACTCCTTACAGGTGACTGTCTTCTATCAGCCCTGTGCGTACTGGTGTTCATGTTTATGTACTATGTCCAGCTCAGGAAAAAGCAGTACGTAGGTGTTTCATGAATGAGATCTATTTTTCATTATCCTTATACTTTGTGATGTTCTCTAAAAACACAGTTAAGCTCAGAATTGTTTTTCTTCTGTTCAGTCAGGTACTCCTATTTTGCCATGAGCTCATTCAACATGATTGAAAACTAACCCATTCCCTCTGAATTGGGTTTTTCCTTCTATCTTCTCTATTTCTGTTATCAGTTTCTTAATCTTTGGAATTAAAAACCTCTAAATACTACTTAACCACCATCTCTCACATTTAGCTAGTGACTTGACACTTCGGAGTCTTTTGTAGTTGTTGCTGCTGCTATTTTAAGTTAGAGGCTCACTCTGTAGTCCAGGCTAGCCTAGAACTCATTACATAGCAGCGCAGACTGGCCTTGAATTTTTGACAATCCTCCTGCCTCAACGGCCACAGTATCTGGCCCAAATTCTTTTAAAATACTTCCCTAACCCAGTAGTTCTCAACCCTAGCTACATATTAGAATTTTTTTTCTATGATGCTCGGATCAAACCCAGGACCTCATGCATGCTAGGCAAGTGCTTGTACATTAGAATTACTAGAATTATTAGAGGAATGATTTTTTGTTTTGTTTTGTTTTGCTTTGCTTTGTTTTTTGAGTCAGGGTCTCATGTAGTCTGTGCTGGCCTCCAATTCACTGTGTAGCTGAGGAAAGATGACCTTGAACTTCCAATCCTCTTTCCTGTGCTTCCTAAGTGCTGAATTACATGTGTGCACCATCATGCCCCATAGAGGAACAGTTTTTTTGTTTGTTTTTTGTTTTTGGTCTTTCTGAGACAGGGTCTCCCTATAGCCCCAGCTGGCCTGGAACTCACTCTGTAGACCAGGCTGGCCTTGAACTCACAAAGATCCACCTGCCTCTGCCTCCCGAGTGTTTGGATTAAAGGTGTGCACCACCACACCCGGCTTGAGGAACAGTTTTAAGATACAGATCTGGGTCATGCCTGAGTCCCTTTCCTCACTCAGGTATGCAGATTACTCAGTAAACACAATGACAGTCATTGATTCAATTCACACTCTGTTAAACTGTGGTGGTTTGAATGAGAAATGCCCCTCACAAGCTTAAGAATTTGAACACTTAGTCCCTAATTGGTGACTCTGTTTGGGAGAAGTCATGAACTTTTAGGAGGTACAGACTTGCCAAAGGAAGCACATCACTGGGGGTGGACTTTAAGAGTTCACAGCCTTGCGCAACTTACAGTCTCTTTCTGTTTCATGTTTGTGGATGAAGATGTGATCTCTCAGCTATTGGCTCTGCCACCATGCCTGCCACTTGCTGCCATCCCTCTCTGTCATGATGGACTTTTATGCCTCTGTCCCTTTCTTCTATAAGGTGCCTTCAATTATGGTGTTTTATCACAGCAACAGAAAAGAAACTAACACAGAAGTCATTGGCCCTGGAGGCACATTTAATGGGAGGAAAATTGTGCTCTTATGGTTTGAATCTGGGATATTTTCATGTGACAGGGGCTTGGTTGCCAGCTGATGAGATTTGGGGCAGCAATTGGTTCCCTAGGGCTCTGAGTTATTGGGTTAATTCCTCCATGTAATAAGATGGTATTACTGGGAGACAGGGCCTAGTTAGTGGAAATATGTCCCTGAAGGCATGCCCTGGAAGGATATACCTTGACTCTGGCCCCTTTCTGTTACTCTCTCTGTTTTCTGGCTACCATGAGGCAAGTAGCTCTGCTATACCATGCCTTTCCACGATGATATTCTGTTTCCTCAGAGGTCTAGAAACAGTGGAGCCAACTGAGCCTGCACTGAAACCTCTAAAACAGTGAGCCAAAAACCTTCTCTTCCTTTGAACTGTTTCTCTTCGGTATTTGTCACAGTGACGAAAAAAAAAAAATCTAACACAGGTGACTTTAAAAAAATTTTTTTTGGTTTATTTTTTAATTTTATGTGTATGAGTGTTTTGTCTGCAGGTAAGTGTACCTGTGCCATGTAATGCCTGTGGAGGCCATAAGAGGGTATTGGATTTCCTAGAACTGAAGTTACAGATGGTTGTTAGCCACCACGTGGGTGCTGGGAATGGAACCTGGATCCTCTGCAAAAGCAGCCATCGCTTTTAACCACTGAGCCATTTTTCCAGCAGCCCCATACACAGGTATCTTTTTAAACTCACACAAAGCACTGTTTGTCCCATGCCTATCTTCTGATAGCTACTGACATTCCTTGGCATTCTCTGGCTTATTGATGCTTCACTTCAAGGTTTGCCTCATTATTACATGGCATTCTGCCCATGTACCTGTATTTCTTGATGCTATTTCTTCTTATGAAGATGGCACATATTGACTTTGGGACTCATCCTAATCCTAGGATCTCACCTTAATTAATTACATTTTCAAAGATCATTGTGGTGGTTTGAATGAGAAATTTCCCCCATAGGATCAAGTATTTAAATTTCTCCAGTTGGTGGTATTATTTAGGGAAATCATGGAATCTCTAGGACGTGTAGCCTTGCTGGAAGAGTATGCCATTGATGGTGGGCTTTGAATGCTCCTAGTCTCACTCTACTTCCAGTTTTCTCTCTCCACTGTGTTTGCACAAAGATTTGATCTCTCAGTTTCCTACTCTGGCCTCCTGCTGCCATGATTCTCCCACCATTATGGATGCTCCCTCTGGAACTGTAAGCCAAAATATACTCTTCTGTTTATAAATTTCCTTGATCATGGTATTTTATTACAGCAATGGAAAAGTAACTAATACAGAAGTTGGTACCAGAGAGTGGGCTATTACTGTGAAGAAACTGTCCATGTTGTTGTTGTTGTTATTTTTGGAGGAATGTGGAAGACTCTGGAACTTTGGACTCGAAAAGCTGTTGAATGCTGTAAGCAGTACATAATAGGCCATTTTAGTAGAAGCCTAGAAGACAACAGTGCTGAGAACAATGTGGGTAATAGAAGCCTACTTCATGATGCTTCAGGGGGGAACAAGATCTCTATTACCAACTGGACTAGTGGCCATTCATGGGCTATTTTGGCAAAGAATCTGACTACCGCTCATGTCTTGAGAATTTACATGAGGCTGAATTAAAAAGTAATGGACTAATGTCTTTAGCAGGGGAAATTTCAAGGCAGCAGAATATTGAATCTGTATTGTTATTAATGAAAACAATTATGCAGATCTACAATGAAAAAGAGCAAGTGGGACAAAAAGAAATTAAAAATGTATAATTTGAAGCCAGGCATTGTGGTGCATGCCTTTAATCCCAGCACTTGGGAGGCAAAGGCAGGTGGATCTCTGTGAGTTTGAGGCCAGCCTAGTCTACATCGTGAGCTCCAGGATAGCTGGGGCTATAGGGAGACCCTGTCTCAAAAAGACTTCCATCCCCCAAAAAAGTACAGTTCAAAGAGAAAAAGAGCACTAAAAAGCTTAATGTTGCAGGCAAGGAATATGCTGGAAGAGAGTCTGTAATCGTTAAGAAGATTAGTGTCACTAAGTAGAGTCCACCTGCTCTGCACTGGAATAATGGGAAGGGTGCCCTCGGGGCAAGATTCCACCTAGATAAGTTTTCCAATTTATGAAAGGAAAATGTCTAAGGAATTTTCTGCTCCTATAAAATAGCAACATACAAAAGCTACTGCAAATGTAATTCAGGAGGACCAGGGTCCATCCAACACTGAACTTAGCAGTGTCATCCACATGATACTGGCTTTAGATGTGTGAAAGATGCAAGGGGGGTGGTGGTGGTAGATTCTTCCTCCATGGCTTCAGAGAGCTACTGAGACTAGACAATATGGGGCAGGAAAATCCCCTGCATGGGCCCTGAGGGGCCATTGTGTGAAACTGTGAAAATGAAACCTGGGTTGCAGTGGAGACCCTGTCATACTGGAGATGTCGGAGCTATGGAATCTGCTAAGGAGAGCTGCATACAGGAGTGGAATCAGTCCAAGAGAGAGATTATGTTGCATACAACAAAATTGGAGGGACTGAGCCCTCTAAGCCTTTTGAAACTAAAATCTCAGGCATTGGACATTGGAGCCACAGGATTTAGTGTTTTCTCTGCTGGGCTTCATTCTTGCTTTGGTTCCGTATTTTCTCATTATGTCACCCTTCCCCACTTTTGGAATGGGAATGTATAGTCTATGCCATTGTATGTTGGAAGTAGGTAAATTTTTTTTTCCTTTGGCCAGGGATTACAATTAAGAGATTGCTTTAAGTCTCAAAAGGGAATTTGAACTTTGGACTTTTGAATGGTTTTGAAACTGTGAAACACTCTGGGGACTTTTAAAGATGGACTAAATGTATTTGGCATTACGATATGGCCATGAGATTATGGGGACCAGGGAGTGGAATGCGGTGGTTTGAATAAGAAATGTCCCCAAGGCTCAAGTATTCCGACACTTGGTCCCCATTTGGTGGCACTGTTGGAGGAGGTCAAGGAGCATTTAGGAAGTTTAGCTTTGCTAGGGTAAATGGGAGTGGGGCTTTGAGAGTTCATAGCCTCACCCCACATCCAGTTTGCTCTCTCTGCTTTGTGTTTGTAGTTAAAGATGTGCTCTCTCAGCTTCCTGTTCTGGCCACCTGCTGCCATGCTTCTCCCACCATGATGGTCTCTTTTCCCTCTACAACCATAAGCCCAATAAACTCTTCCTTCTTTATAAGTTGCCTTGGATCGTGTATTTTATCATAGGAACAGAAAAGAAACTAATATAGTCATATTTCCAATAGGGTCACATTCCACGTGGACATGGAATCTAAGGAGACATTATTTGACTCACTGTAGTTCATCTTTTGGTCCCAAAAGTTATGTATATCCCATATGCAAAATATATTTGAAATAGGAACTTAGAGGCTGCATTTTCTTTTTAAAAGCACTCATTCTTCACTTGGGCCTGAAATGTTGTATTGGTAACTACAAGGAGGATAAAAGCTTGGCTTTTTAATCCCTGACTTGCAACACCCTTCTTCTAGTTCCTTAAACTTTTGGTCAGATTCCTCCTTGACTCTGCCACATACAGATGATAATCATTTAAGTATTCATATTATCTGAGATTTATCTAATCTCTCCTCTTCAAGGCTGAAAACTCCAAGATCAGAGATATGATATATTTTCAAGATTCATAGGGTTGTCATAACTGAGGTCAGTGGCAGTTACTGTAGGAGACATAGCCCAGCACTGTCCCTAGCAGCCAAGTCCCCTTTCCTTTAGGGACCTCTGCTCAGGTAAAGCCGGACCTTGACTACACCACAGAAAGGAACTTCAGAAAGAGCAGAAGTAAAGCAAAGTTAGTGAGCTTATTAAGGTTAAAGGAGAGCTGGGTATGACATTACGATGCTTTTAATCTTAGTACTTGGGAGTGGGGAGGGCAGAGGCAAGTAGATCTATCTCTATGAGTTCAAGGCAACCTGGGCTACATATCAAGTTCCAGGCCAGTAGGTGCTACTTAGTGAGACCCTGTCTCAAAAAACAAAAACAAAAATAAAAGACCAAAACAACAAAAGGATTAAGGGAGAGTTAACATTTTAGATTTAAGTATGAGTATTGGAGAGACACCAGTAGGTGTCTTCACAATGACTATATGTAGAATCTGTGGCTTTTTAAGTTATATTGTTCAAACAATGCAATTCATTACAAGGTTTAAAGATTAAGTAAATGTTAGCTGGGTATGATGGCCCTATTTTTATTTTATTTTGTTTTGACTAGAACTTGCTAGATAGACCAGGCTGCCTTGATCTCACAGAGATCTGCCTGCCTCTGCTGCCCATGTGCTGGGATTAAAGAGGTGCACCACCACACCTGGTTTAATTTTCTTTTGTAAATGAATTTGTAAGGTGATTTTATGAGGTGCACTGTTTAAATTTAAGGATGCAAGAGTTAATGTAGTAAAGCACATGGTTATAAACTTTTGGGCCCTAGGTAAGTAGCTGTTTTGTTTTTCTTTCTTTTTGTCTTTGTTCCCCTCCCTACCTTTCTTGAGGCAGGGTTAAATATAGTCCAGGCTGGTCTTGAATTTGCTTTGTAGATGTGGAAGATCTTGAATTTCTGATCCTCCTGCCTTCACCCAGCAAATGTTGAGGTATAGGCATGTTCCATCATGCCCAGTTTGCCAGGTTTCATTTGCTGCTTTTAGCATCCTTGTTTGAGAAGGAAAACATGCTATCTCTTCAGGCTTTTCTAGCTTAATCAGCTGTGTTGATGTTTCTTTGCTCTCAGTCAGCAAGAAAGGCAAGCTAGATCCGAGGGAGGGCTCCTTTCCCTTCTCAAGTTCTCTTAATTTTCCTTGTCTTTCTATCCTCCCTCATATTGATTATCAACTGCCAGCTTAAAAAAATTATTTTTATTTTATATGTATGAGTGTTTGCCTGCATGTGTGTAAATGCACCTGTGTGTGCAGTGCTTGTGAAGGTTGAGAACAGGATGCTGGATCCCCTGGAACTGGAGTTATGGATAGTTGTTAGCTGCCATGTGGGTGCTAAGAATGAAAACTGGGTCCTCTGCAAGAGCAGCCAACACTCAATCACTGAGCCATCACTCTACCCCCCATCAACTGCTTAGTTTTCACAGCACCCTAGTCTATAACATGGAGAAGTGCCTGGAAGTCTTTAGTCATTGCCATAAACCTGAAGGAGAACCTCCTCACTGTCCAAGTAACCCCATTTTCCCTCTAACTCACTCTCCTCCTGAGCCATCCCTCCTCCCCAGTTTATCTCAATTCCAGGAATCGCTAGTTGGACACATCGCCCCTGTACCTGCAGGACATTTCAGATCAGACCTGAGACAATGATCAGTCAGATGCAGTTGACCAAGATTGCTTGGCTATGCATGCCCCTAACCCCACTTGGCCCTGCTTTGTTCTTCTTCTATGTAACCCTAGAGCTACTCAGTACTTCAAAGCCAGGGCAGTAGGACACTGGTCTCCTGTGGCCATACTGAATGAATTCCTTCCTGCTTCATCACCCTCTTTCCTCTTTGGTCTTGTGGGGTGAGTGGCTGGGCCTGGTCTGTTAGGACTCTGGAGCCAAGCCCTTGGCCCGGACTCCAGTAGCAGGTTCACCCATTCCAAGATCTCCAGTCTTTGTTTTCTTTTGTTTGGGGAGACGGGGGAACAGGATCTCATGTAGCCCAGATAGGCCTCCAACTTGCTTGATAGCTGAGGATTATCTTGAATTCTTGATAGATCGATCACTTGCTTCAGTCTCCACTTCAGTACCACTTTGCCAGTTTAACGTCTTCACCTACTTCAGCTTCAACTCCACTCTCTTCTTTTCCTTCTCCTCCTCCCCTTCCTCCTCCTCCTCTTCCTCTTTCTCCCCCACCTTCTCTTCTTCTCCTCTCCCTCCCCCCTTTTCCCCTTCCTCTTCTTGCTTTTCCTTTTTTCAGACAGCATCTCATTCTGCAATGCAGATTGTTCTAGAACTCTCTGTAGCCAAGGCTGGTCTTAAACATCTGGTCATTCTCCTGTTTTGGGATTACAGATATGAGCCACCTAGCTTCCAATTCTCTTTTTCAAATTAATTCATTAATTTTTTTTCTTGGTCTTTTTGAGACAGGGTCTCCCTGTAGCCCCAGCTGGCCTGGATTTGCTATGGAGACCAGGCTGGCCCTGAACTCACAGAGATCTGCCTGCCTCTGCCTCCCGAGTGCTGGGATTAAAGGCATGAGCCACCACGCCTGGCTAATTTTATTTTTTTAATATGTGTGTTTTGCCTTCATGCATGTAGTTGCAATTCCTGAAAAAGCCAGAAGAGGGCATCAGATCCCCTGGAACTTGAGTCATGGACGATTGTTAGCTGCCATGTGGTGCAAGGAACCAAATCTGGGTCCTCTGCAAAAGCAGCCAGTGCTCTTAACCACTGAGCCATTTCTCTACTCCCTTCTACCTTCTCAGAGTTCTCATTATTTAAAAATTGTCTTCAGATCTGGGTATGATGGCACATGCCTTTAATCCCAGCACTTGGGAGGCAGAGGTAGGTGGAGCTCTGTGAGTTCAAGGCCAGCCTGGTCTACATATTGAGTTCTAAGGCACCCGAGACGATACACTGAGACTTTGTCTCATAAAACCAAAACAAAATAAAATTACCTTGAGATAGTTCATCCTGGAGCAAATTTATTTATTTTGGTTTTTAAAAGTAATTTATTTATGGCCCTCACCTCCCTCTGTTTCCCTAGGCCTGCAGGACCCGCAGGCCTCTCTCTGACCTGCAGGCCTCTCTCCAGGACCAACCCAGCTCCTCAGTGCAGTCCCCAGGAGTCCTTGGGGCTGCTTCTAGCCCTCATCTTCTTCTGCATCTCTGGGTGGCATAGCCACCAGCTGCCCTAGACCAGCATCTTTCCTGGGCCAGGCTCCAAGGCCAGTCCAACCCCCAAATTCCAGAGGCCAAAATCATTCCTAGAGGGATCCAGACCTTAGGAGAAAGACTGAAAACATCTGACCCTCAACTGAATTGTGCCTCTGTGGGAACTCTGGAAGACAAAAGCAATCCGACCACTCCAATATAAAATCAAAAGACAGAACAAGAAGCTTAGACGAAACAGCTTTTCATACCCAAAGAGTAAACCACAAAGACACATAAAGTTCACAAAAAGAAGCAGACCTAAACTTGAAG
>NW_008349073.1:1432046-1432364 GCF_000622305.1 Nannospalax galili | reverse complement strand
AGATGCCAACCCAGATTACTATACCCAGCCAAAATGTCTATTATAGTCGAAGGGGAAAGAAAAATCTTCCATGACATAAATAGGCTGAAGGAATTCATGCCCACAAAACCAGCCCTCAGAGAATTCTGGAAGCAATACAAGAGCTGAAGAAAGGAATGACTATACTCAAGGGGTTGCGGAAAGAAATCCAATGAAGGTATAACTATGGAAAAGTACAGCTATATCAATAATGTAAACAGAAATAAAAATGACAGGATTTAATACTTATCTTTCATTAATAACTTTAAATATTAACGGACTGAACTCCCCAGTCAAAAG
>NW_008349073.1:1429943-1430673 GCF_000622305.1 Nannospalax galili | reverse complement strand
TTGACATGTATTTTTGGATAAGTCCGGCTGATCTTATTCTTTACTGTCTCTAGTACTTGATTCTATTAACCAATTTTTCTTTCTTAAAACTCACTTTTTAGCATCTGTGTAAATTTTCTTTTTCTTTAATATGGATCATCAATTTTTTTCTTTCATATCCTAAATTGCTTTTATTCCCTGAAAGAGGATGTCCCTAGCCATTATCTATCACCCTCTGTAGTTTTAAAATGTATTTCTGTCAACTGTGATGAAAACATTTGGAAGGAATATTTTGACTTTCAGTCCTAGCCATGTCTTCAGTTATTTGCTCTGGAACACACTGTGACTCTTTCCATGTATTTATTGCTAGTTAGCTGTCCATCCTTTCTCTCCTTAAGATATGATGGAGATGTTGGCATCTTTCCTGGGTAAGTCCTGTGGTGCCCACTTAGTACTTGAAACTCTTTCAAGAGCAATAAGACAAGAGAAGGAAATTAAAGGAGTAATAATTGGAAAAGAAGAGATCCAATTATCCCTATTTGCAGATGATATTATATCTAAGAGACGCCAAAAACTCCACCCCAAAACTCCTAGAAATTATTAACACATTCAGTAAAGTGACAGGTTACAAAACCTACAAAAGTCTGTAGCCTTTCTACATACCAATAACAAGCAATCAAAGAAATAACACATGGAAACACTCCTGTTCACAATAGCTGCAAAAAAATTAAGATATCTCATAATAAACCTG
>NW_008349073.1:1428998-1429157 GCF_000622305.1 Nannospalax galili | reverse complement strand
CATTAAACTAAAAAGCTTCTGTACATCAAAGGAGGCAACCAGGGAAGTGAACAGAAAACCCACAGAATGGGAGAAATTCTTCACCAGTGACACATCCAACAGAGGTTTATTATCCAGAATATATAACAAACTCAAAAAACAGAGAACCAAGACAAGAAA
>NW_008349073.1:1427942-1428534 GCF_000622305.1 Nannospalax galili | reverse complement strand
CATTTATACAATGGAGTTTTACTCAGCAGTAAAGAGAGATGAAATCATGAAATTTGCAGGTAAATGGATGGAAATAGATACTGTTATACTAAGTGAAGTAACACAGACTCAGAAAAAAAAATCGGCATATGTTCTCCCTCATATGTGGATCCTAGAACCAGACTCATATAAATGAGTATGTAGCCAGACATAACTACAGGAACCAGGATAATGGAAAGGAAACAGGGAGGTAAAGGAAAAGAAAGAACCTGAAAGAGAAGAACAGTAGGAAACAGTCCTTAATAAGGGAGATATGGATAAAAATTGGGTTAGTTTAAGGGAGGGTGGAGGGAAGGGTATACAAGGAACCTAGGGGATAAAGGGAAAGAAGGAGCTCAAGAGAGGTAGGACCATAGGAGAAGAGTATTAGTAAGGGAGAAAGGGGGGAAATGGGGGCACCTTAAGTGGGAAAACCATGATGGAGGGGTGAGACAATGTGAGAGATAAACAAAGCCTAGCTAGTTTTGAAAACTAGAGGAAACCATATTACTCCTACAACTTATACATAGCTCCATGCTTCCTGACAAATTATACATAGCAGGTCAAGAGATAT
>NW_008349073.1:1417521-1427098 GCF_000622305.1 Nannospalax galili | reverse complement strand
GAAGTGTGTGTCTAGTTGAATAAGATGGTTTGGGATGTTCTGTGTGATACACACACACACACACACACACACACACACAAAATCAACAAAATTTTAAAAATGTATTATATTTGAGGAGGAAGCATGGAAATTTACGTCATGCTAATTAGTAGAGGTGATAAACAATACCACTGAAATCTGCCCTATGACTTTATAGACATACACAGGCGCCAAGGATCTATGTGCAACGGATTATGACTAGTAATAATCAGATACATACAGATTAGAGATGCAAGCGCCAACATCTCAGTGTTAGTAGAAAAAAAAGTTATTTATTATTTTTATGTGTATGAGTGTATTGCCTGGATGTATGTAAGTGCACCTGTGCTGTCAATGCCCACAGAGAACAAAAGACCACATCGGATCCCCTGGACCTGCAGTTCCGGACAATTGTTAGCTACTGTGTGGGTGCCGGGAATGGAACCCAGGTCCTCTGTAAGAGCAGCCAATGCTATTAACCGCTGAGCCATCTCTCCAACCCTTGTTTTGGTTTTTTGGTTTGGTTTTTTTTTTTTGAGATACAGTCTCCCTCTAGCCCCAGCTGGCCTGAAACTCACTAAGTAGACCAGGGAAGACTAATCTTGTTTCCAACCCTGTTCAAATAGCTTATTGTACCATTAGCGTTTGGTCAGGGGTTCTGCTTCAAGACTTTGTGTGAATGAGGCTTCTGCTCTGTGTTTACAGCCCCGTATGCAGCTCGGGTCTGTTTTCAATTCTATGCACACAGCCAGGCACATGCGCACACATCCAGGCACATGCGCACACAGCCCTCTCAACTCCAAGCACACATTGCACTTTCAGGTCTCTTCTTTCCCTTTTCCTGGTTCTCTACTAAATCCCCAGCTCTTCTGACATTTTGCTGTATCCTGGGGCTAGCATCCTCCTCCTGACTACTGTACATCAGTGTCTCAATTATTTCCACATTGCCCTTCAGCCGTTCTCCAAGCTCTCTTCCAGGAAAGTCTGTGTCCCCAAGCAGAGCTCCAAAGCTTTGTCCTTATGGACTGCCTTTCCTCCTGGGCAGAACTCTGCCACTGCATCAAAACTTGCATGTAATCCCAACACTTGGGAGCGTGGGGCCGGCAAAATAGCTTAGTTGGTGAAAGCACTTGCCATACAAGTCTGATGACCTGAATTCAAGTCCCAGAACCTATGGTAGAAGGAGAGAATCGATTCCTGAATGTTATCTTCTGATCTCCACACACATGCTGTGGCACGTGCATGTCTGCATACACACACACACACACACACACACACACACACACACGCCTCACGTATAGGGAAAAGCTTTTGCCTGCCTGCCTTCACTGCCTGCCGGTGAGTGCATCTACTTATTACTGCCACTGTTGCCACCTTTCACTGACATCAGAACTTAGCTTCTTCAGCATTAAGTTTTCTAAGGATGACGCCCCAATAATGTAGATCTGACCTCTGAGAGTCTTCAACATTGCCAAGGTTCCAACACATAAATCTCTGGGTTCCTGATATGAGGCTTAGGTTTAAATAGAGGGCATAAGATATGCATAACTAAGCAGTTCTGCCCATCACTGATCTACTATTGTTTTGGCCTGAGTCTCTCTTGTAAGGTAGTCTGAGAAGTTGTCAGAACTGTGTGAAACTCTTCTTGGGAAACAAGTTCCTCCTCTGGCTGGTACCAGGGATTCAGCCTTTCTATAGTCTGGTAGCCAAAGGGCAGGACATTCGTGTTTCTCTTTAGAATTTCCTGGCCCTTGCCAAGACACACTTCCATTCCAAGGAACAGCATGATATCTGTGCCTCAGGTGGCAGTTTCCTGGTCTATCAAGTGCATCACTCTGTTGTACTTGCCCTTTGTCCTCTCAATTGCTGTAACAAAATACCCTGACCAGTACCAACTTTAGGAGAAAAGGGTTTATTTTATCTTACCTCTCCTGGGTCACAGTTCATCAGGGAGCCCAAGGTAGGAACTCAGGGTAGGAACCTAGAAGCAGGAGCTGGAGCACAGGCCATAGAAGAATGCTACTTACTGGCTTGCTCCCCTGGCCCCTGCTCAGCCTGCTTTCTTATGCAACACAGGCCCACCTGCCCATGGGTGGGTTGGGCCCTCCCACATCACTCATCAGTCAAGAAAATGCTCCACAGACATGGCCACAGGCCAGTTCAATAGAGGCAATTCTCCAACTGAGGCTCCCTCAACCCAGGTGTGTCAAGCTGACACTAAAGCTATCCAGCACACCCTTCATTTAGCCAAGTAACCCCCCACCCCGATTTACCAGTTGCATAGGTGGGCCTAAGAGGGTTGTGGAGTCTCTGAGGAAGGGGCTGTGCTCAGCTCTATATCCCACTGTACTGGAACTCCTGACACTGGGACATGGCTCCCTCCCTCCCGTTCTTCCTCCATCCCTCCCTCTCACCAATAGCAGCTTATAAATCAGTGCCTTTAGAGTCTGCAATTCCCTAAGCCATACAACCTTACAGCATAGAGGCCTTCAGAAATCTCAAAGCCAGTATCCCCAGGAAGCCTCAGTGTCACCATTTCACAAAGGCAGAAGCTGTGGTGTAAGAGATTAAGGGACTTGTCCAAATCACACAGCTACTTAGTGGCAGATTTGGAACTAAAACCTGAGTTTCAACTCCTACTCTCTTCTTTCCTCTAGAATCTAGCCTCTGTCCCCTTGTTATTTTGGGAATGAGAGAGAACGGATATATCTGCATCTCTAGAAAAGCTTTGCTCTTGGATTCAATTCTGATTTTCTCTTCTCAAAGCTCATTGAAAGCCAAATAAAAAAATCCTCTGCTGGATTTGAATTAAAAAATCTGAAGGAAAAAAAATAGCAAATCTGCTATCCTAATGAGATAATGAATGCACAAGTACTTTGGAAGAGGTACAGACTTCAGTGCTTTCAGATGCAAGGTATTATTACCCTCTTGAAAGAAATGTGCAGACTTGGCTGGCATGGGGGCTGGGGCCTGGCAGATAGGACCATCATAGACTGCTGGGAGGACGGTGTTCTTCAAAAGGCTGACTCATCCCTCAGTTGTCCCAAACAGAGAGTGCCACATTTCTTAGGGTTATTTCCCACGTCAGTCAGGAACTGGTGGTGAGATTTTTCTGGAGTTGGCCTCTACAGGAGAAGTTGCCCACAGCAGGGAGGTTGGCATCTGCCTGAGAACTGTCCAGGCTGGCTGTGGTTACACAGTTTTCTGTGGTCAACTGTCTTCTGCATAACCAGCCTTCTGGGTCTACTTTAAAGGGGTCCCACTGCGCTGCTCCCTGCTGGCACTGAAAAGAGGCCATGGCCAGAGGTAAAGAAGAAGCCAATAAAAGCAGGTGCCCTAGATCTATCTGACTACCTCACGGAGGGTTTGCACGTGGGATGAACTAAGAAAAGGAGAACCCTATTAATGTCCACAGCACACAGTCAAAGGAATGGTATGCAGGTCAGTACTTTTTCAGTTGCAAAGTGACTATTTTTATCTGACTTAGGCAACAAATAAATAAAAACCAATAAATTTTAAAAAACCCACAATGATTTTATTGACCCACATAGCTGAGAAGCCTAAGGTTATTGGATCTTGTGGCTCAAACAATGTCATCAGGACTTGGTTTAAGCCCATCCCTCAGCTATGCATGTGTGTGTGTGTGTGTGTGTGTGTGTGTGTGTGTGTGTGTGTCCCAAGGTAACAGGTGACTTCTAATGCTAGGGATCCCAGCAAAGACAGAAGGAATCTCTTTCTTTTTTATTTTATTTATTATTTTTATTTTATGTGTATGCATGTATTGCCTGCATGTAGGTAAGTGCACCCGTGTCATGTAGTTCCCAAGGAGGTCAGAAGAGGCTGTCGGATCCCCTGGGACTGGAGTTACAGACAGTTGTTAGCTGCCATGTGGGTGCTGAGATTCAAACCCAGGTCTTCTGCAAGAACAACCAGTGTTTTTAACTGCTGAGCCATCTCTCCAGCCCCAGGAATCTCTTTCAATAATGTTCCCTTCCCCCACTAAATTTTAGGCTCTGTTGTGATTGGACCAACTTGAGTTTAATGACCACCCTTCTGTTTGTTTGTTTGTTTGTTTGTTTGTTTGTTTATTTTGATCTTTTTGAGACAGAGTCTCCCTGTAGCCCCCCAGCTGCCCTGGAACATACAATGTAGACCAGGCTGGCGTTGAACTATCAAAGATCTACCTGCCTCTGTCTCCCGAGTGCGGGCACTAAAGGTGCGCCACCACACCCCAAGGATAGATTTGCACCTTAGCTACTTATCCTGAGATCACAGGTGGTGAGGTGTTTTCTAGAGCAAAGCTAGCAAAAGGTTCCAGAAGTGTTGGGTCTCCGGGACCCTCATAATTGTGGCTTAACTTATGACGAGGCCTATTGTAACTTCCTGAGCCTGACTAAAGTTTGGCGACCTGTCTCTGGCTGGTCACTTCCTCGTGGAGGTGACTCAGCAGGGCCCGACCGGACTGCCTCTCCCCAATCACAGCTGGCGTGGCCAATTCCCAGTGGCTCACAGCCATTGCCCCAGATGACATACACCTTTGCCCTTCCCTTTTCCACATCCCTTTTTGATTAAACTATATAAGGTAATGCCTGATGCAATAAAGTGAGTTCCTGCCTCCCGACTCGGTGTGGTTTTTGAGTCGCCGACACTCACCATCCCACTCAGCCCCTAAGAGGAACACAGGCTGGTCCTGGCCTCTCTCCCTGTGCCGTACCTGTCGGAGAGCGATCCGACACAGAAGGGGAAATGGATGAAATTAGAAAAACAACAAATAGGATTGGGTTCTACCCCTATAAGCATTTAAAACAATTTCACCCTCAAATTAGCGTATCTAAATCTCCTATCTGACTCTTTCACTCATTGAATTCTGATGGCTTGAATGGAGAGTGCACAGAACAGTGTCTTGATAATGTATCACTTTTAAGGTATGAAGTGCATATTTGAGGCTGGGTATCCTTCCTAGAAACAGATGCATTTTTCAAAGGCCACTTTTTAGGGGACTGAAGTGTTCAATGGTAGAGAACATAGAAGACTTGGGTTCAATCCTAAACACACACACACACACACACACACACACACACACATACACAAATTTAATACCTCAATCCAGTAATAATGCAAATTAGAGAATAGTGGGAATGTATAACACCTTTCAAAAGTAAGCAGCTCCATGTATATGTTTTACTCTTCTTAGGGTAGGAAATATTCTGAGCTGGGCGTGGTGGCACATACCTTTAATCCCAGCACTCAAGAGACAGAAGCAGGCATATCTCTGTGAGTTCAAGGTCAGCCTGGTCTACATAACAAGTTCCAGGCCAGCTAGGGCTACAGGAAGACCCTGTGTTAAAATAGTTAACATAGCTTTCCAGTTGAGAGAGAGAGAGCGCGCGCGCGAGAGAGAGAGAGAGAGAGAGAGAGAGAGCCCAACCTCATGATAACCAACTTATTCCCTTGATAATGACATTAATTTCACCCTTCTTCATTCATCTTTGAAGGAGCCCCACTGTGCTGCTTTCTGCTGGAACTGCTGAAAAGAGGCCATCTGCCATTCTAAGAGGTTAAAATAAAAAAGTGGAGCCGGGTGTGGTAGTGCACGCCTTTAATCTCAGCACTTGGGCGGCAGAAGCAGGCAGATATCTGTGAGTTGGAGGCCAGCCTGATCTACATAGTAAGTTCCAGGTCAGCTGAGGCTTTAGAGGGAGGCCCTGTCTCAAAAAGACCACAAAAAAAAAAAGAAAAGAAAAAGAAAAGAAAAGAAAAGAAAAGGAAAAGAAAAAGTCGATAGTCAAGCTATAAAAATAAGCATCTTAAAGCCAGGTGCGGTAGTGGTGCACACCTTTAATTTCAGCACTCAGAAGGCAGAGGCAGGCAGATCTCTGAGTTCAAGACAAGCCTGGTCTACATAGCAAGTTCCAGGCCAAAAATAAAACAAAACCATAAAAGCATCTGAGGGCTAGACAGATGGCTCAATGGTAAAGAGCACCTCCTGCTCTTGCAGAGGACCCTGGGTCAGTTCCCAACAGCCACATGATTGCTCACAACCCTCTGTACATCCAGTTCTGGGAGATCTGGAGCCCTCTTCTGGACTCCTTGGGCACCAAGCATAAATGTAGTTCACTTACATATATGCCAGCAAACACTTATACAAATAAAAAAATAAAATAAAAAATAGGCACCCTAAATCTAACTATTTGATATGACCCCACTTCTAGAATTCTAGCACTTACCCATAGTCTATTCAGATTTTGAATCCATCAGTGGACTAAATCATTCATTAGGTTAGAGCATTCATAGTAGTAATTAGTGGAAATACCCTGACAGATATGCTCAGAGATGTACTTTACGAATGTCCTAGACATTTCTCAATCCTATCAAGTCGACAAGATTAACAATCAGAGACAGGCATAAGAGGAGCTGACTTTTGGAGACTAGGGTCTGGTCCATCAGATCATCTTTATCAGAACCCACCCCCTAACATCATTGAGTTTAGGGTGAAGTTTTCAATCCAGACACTTTGGGGACACATTCAAACCATAACACTTCCTCTAGATAGGCTGCTTAGACATCCCTGCATCTTTTCTCCCCCTCTGCATCTAGAACTACTCTTTGCCCATGTCCTAGCTCTAGATACCCTACAGATGTCCCCAGAACACTTCAGGGCTCCAGTTAACCATTTTTTTTTTTTTTTTGTATCTGACTTCTCATAATCTGAAACATTTTGAAACTAATCATCATTAGCCTCAAACTCAATGCTTACCACTCTTCAGTCTGTTTTGGTTTTCAGAGTCATGCTGTTTCCTCTGGCTCTTCTCCTGAAGACCTCTGTGCTTCCTTTGCAGCTGGACTCAACTCTACACGGTCAATCTCCTTCACTCCTTGTGATCTAAAGCAGTGGCATCATCAAGGCTGATTACAAGTGGAATTTTCTAATGGATTCTAGGAGACTATGACATTTTTGTTTTCTAGAATGAACACGAAAGGCCCTGAAGCTTCCTTTATTTGCTGATTTGTTTTTTCTAAATTGTTTATTTTTATTTTATGTGTATGAGTGTATTACCTGCATGTACGTGTAAGTGCACCTGTGTCATGAAGTAGCCACAGAAGACAGAAGAGGGTGTTGGATTCCCTGGAACTGGTGCCGTATAGGTGCTAGGATTCAAACCCAAGTCTTCTGCAAGAACAACCAGGGCTCGTAACTGCTGAGACATCTCTCTAGCCCCCTTATTTGCTAATTTGTAAACCTTCCAGATCTCCCAGAGCCTTTTGCCAATTCACATAGTTGCAGAGATCATCTTTTCATCATTCCTTCAACATGCTAGCTTACCTTAAATTCCCGTACAGCATGTTCTTGTCCTATAAGCTTCACCTCTTGGCAGTCCTGTCTCCATTAACATGTTTGAGCCATTTTTTCACTGGCCAGTCATTGGCAGAGTCACTCTAGCAGCACAAACTACATCTACAGGCAAAGTTCTAGCACTGAATTGATGAGGTTGCTGTTTATTCACAATGCCAAGAAATAGAATCAGTCTAGATGCCATCAACAGATATATGGGTAAAGAAAATGTGTACAAATATTCAGTGGAATTTTATGCAACGATAAAGAGAAATTAAATCATGACATTTTTAGGAAAATGGATGGAACTAGAAATCATTATGTTCAGTGAATGAGTCCGACTAAGAAAGACAAATATCAACATGCAGAACCAACCTCTTTTCCCTTCCTCAGAGCTACTCTGCTGCTTCCTAAACTTGCTCAGCTGAGTCCCTCTTCCAGGCTCCCTTTTTTTGTGGGAGCAGTAAGGTAATGTGGTTATGAGCACAGACCTACAGCTAGTCTCTCTCTGTTTGAACTTGGACACTGTATCTTCCTGGCTGTATCTATCCAAATACCATGGGGAAAACGGGACAATGTCTATTCACCTCAGTTTCCTGATTTGCGAAGTGAGGATGATACTATGCCATGTCCTCAATGAAAGGATCAGTTGTATTAACACAAATAAAGTACAGCATGTCTAAAAAGTTGAGAAACACTGGTAACCTTGTTTCAAACTATGTTAGTTTTTGAAAAATATGGTCAGTATCCTTTTCCTCAACCATTGGGCAACTCCCAATTTAAAACAATAAATCTAATTTTAATCTTCAAAAAATATATTGCTGGGAGGGATGAAGAGAACACTAATGCATCTTTCAGTTCTCATCAATGAAGTTCCCTCATGCAACAGTGGGTCAGGAACACAAAAGGCCATAAATGGCCAAACTGCAGAGAATAAGAGTCTGCAGGGTGTGGGTCCTGGGACAGGACTCCTGTATTGAGGTCCACCTACCCAAGGCTCAGGGACCATTGCGGAAGAGGGGATGGAAAGATTATAAGAGCCAGGGAGGAGGTGCATGACCATACAGAAATAGTTCTACAGGCACCTGGGACCCTTCTCAAACAAATCTATAGCAATGGTGTTCGCATGCAAAGACCCATGCAAACTTAGGCAGACAAAAACCCAGCACAGAACTGTGGAAATGAACAGCAAGCCCCAGTCTTAGTAGAAGAATTATTGACAGCTGATTACTGCCGGGTGAGGGTGAGGAAGAAATGATTTTTTCGAAGGGAGAAACTCTAGATAGGCTGACTAAACCCCGGTGAACTTGCACAGAGGGACATCTCAGGACACTAACTTTACATAAAAGGCCTTAATACAAATGACAGAATGTATGAACTCCAGTGGGGGGCAGGTTATGGGAGGGTGCTAAAGGGGAAGAGAAAAGGGCTTATAAACATGATTTTATGTATGAAATACACAAAAGTTCAATAAATATATTTTCAAAAGATTTATCATGCACTGAAACATCTGAAAAACTATGAAGCAAAAGGAACCCTTTCTCTTTGTAAATTGCTTATCAGTGCTGGACTAGGTGGTGCATGCCTTTAATTCCAGCATTCAGGAGACAGAGGCAAGCAGATCTCTGTGAGACTGAGGCCAGCCTGGTCTAAATAGTGAGTTCTAGGCCAGCTGAGACTACAAGGAGACCCTGTCTCAAAAAGATCAATATATGTATAATATATGCATTAAAGAGCCTCCCAAATTTCTAGAAATATAGAAAATTATATATACTTAATATGAAATCTAGAAAATTATACATACTTACTATGAAATTAACTTTTCACATTTAAAAAAATGGCCCAGGGGCTGGAGAGATGGCTGCTCTTTCAGAGGACCTGGGTTTGATTCCCCAGTACCCAGATGGTAGCTAACAACCATCTGTAACTCCAGTTCCAGGGGAATCCAATGCCATCTTCTGACCTCTGCAGGCATTGCACACATGGGTGCACTTACATGCATGCAGGCAATGCACTTATACACTAAAATAAAAAGAATAAAATATATTTTAAAATAAATTTCGAAAAACATTACCTGAAATCTACCTGATGACTTCATATCCATGCTCAGATGCCAAGGAGCTCAGAAAGTAACCGACTGTGACTAGTAATAACCAGATATATAGAGATTAGAAATGCATGTGCAAACATCTTAATGTCAATTGCATTAAAAATGAATTTTTCTGT
>NW_008349073.1:1399635-1417294 GCF_000622305.1 Nannospalax galili | reverse complement strand
CAAAAATAAATAATTAAAATAAATAAATAATAAATAAATAAATAAAAATAAATTTTAAAATGGACCAAGTGGATGTGGTGTTCCATGTCTTTAATTCTAGCACTCAGGAGGCAGAGGCAGGCAGGTCTCTGTGAGTTAAAGACCAGCCTGGTCTACATAGTGAGTTCCAGGCCAGCTGGGGCTACAGGGAGACTCCATCTCAAAAAAAAAGATGCCCCCAAAAGCTACCTAAATAAAATTAGCAGAAAGATGAAAAGATAATGCAAATAGAGATCATGAAAGACTTTCCCCAGTTCTTTAAACATTCCAGACATTGCCTCTGACATTGTCCAGTTTTCCAGAAACATTAAATATCAGACCTATGTGTGTGTATATACACGTGACCAAAGAAAACTCTAGAAGACAGTAAATTTCTAGGTTTTGTTTTATTTATTTCTTTTTCAATCATGTAACCAAGTTTTAATGAAAGTTGTATTTACGATTACTCTGCCCCTGCATCTTCTCGATGGTTTCTTCCTTGTATTTTCCCTTTTCCTTTTCTGCTTGGTGAGATTTGACATTCTGTTCCAGGATTTTTTGCAGTCTTTGTCCAGCTTTTGCCTGATAATAACCACCTTGCTGGGATGAATGCCCACATGGACAATTGTGCCATTAGCCTTTTCCTACTGCATTTATTCAGCATAGATGACATCTTTCTTCTTATAGACCTGGACCACTTTGCCAACCTGCTGACCTTTTTTCATACAACCTGAACTTCATCAACCTTATGAATGGGCACAGACTGCAAATTATACTTCTGTCTTAGCTCTTTGGAAAAAGAGGAAGACATAATCTTCCTCCCAATGTGAGAAAGTGCATTGAAATGCTTTTTTATAGTTCTTGTTTCAGTCAGAAGCCACAAAGGAGCTGGCGAGACGACTCGGTGTTTAAGAGCACTGGCTACTTTTGCAGAGGTCTGGGGTTCAGTTCCTAGCACCCACATGGTGCTAGGTGGTTAACAACTGTCCATAACACCAGTTCTGGGGGATCTGATGCCCTCTTCTGGCCTTTACTGGTATATGGTACACTTACACACAAGCAGACGAAACACTCATACACATAAAATACAAAGAAATAAACATTAAAAAAAAAAAAAAAAAGAAGTCATGGGGGCTGGAGAGATGGCTCCGGCAGTTAAGAACACTGGTTGTTCTTGCAGAAGACCCAGGTTCGAATCCAAGCACCCACATGGCAGCTAACAACTGTCTGTAACTCCAGTCCCAGGGGATCCGACAGCCTCTTCTGACCTCTGTAGGCATTGTACAACATGGGTGCACTTACCTACGTGCAGGCAATACATGCATACACATAAAATTTTAAAAAGAAACTAAAAAAGAAGTCACAACAGGATTGAATTTCATTTTGGTGACTGCTTTGCTATTTTTTTAAATAGAATTTTTGCAATTTTCATACAATATAGTTTGATGGCTTTTAAATCTGCTCCCTTCTCCACACCTCCCCCTCCTGCCCCCACCCACCCAAATTAATGAACTCTCTTATATATGTAATATGGCCTATATAGTATGATTTGTGTTCCCCAGTCCTTCAGTGTGAATCCATCCTCTGGGCCCACCAAGAGTCCTATCCCTGTAAGACACTGTCTCTCTCCCTTTCAGCAGCCAATTGCCAGAAGTTCCTTAAGTTGGGTTGGGATTTCTTACCCACTTCCCCATGTCAATGCTAGCTAGAAGTTTGTCTGATTTGAGCTTGCATAGACTTGTGCATGCTATCACCATTGCTTTGAGTTTATATGAGTGAATGACCAGCTATCTGGAAGACACTGTTTCCTTGTGGTCATTCACCACCTCTGGTTCTTATAATTTTTCCACCTCCTCTTCCTCAATGATACCTGAACCTTTTGGGGCAGAAGTTGAAATAGCTGTCCTATTCGGGAATAAGTACTCTGTGGCTTCTTGTTCTCTATACATTGGCTAATTGTGGGTCTCTGTGTTAATCATTATCTGTTGCATAAGGAAACTTCTCTGGTGAGAGTTGAGAGATACAGTCATCCTAAGTGTAGAGGTTGCATTGAAGATGTGTCACAGGGTTAAACATCGCATAGATACTTGTTCTCTGTGTTTGACTAGTTTTGAAACTCTGTAACAGTCTCTATCTGTTGCAAAAAGAAACTTCTTTGATGGGGGAGCAGTAAAAGTTTCACTTGTCTATAAGTATGAGGATGCATATTTAGAATAAAGTAAGAAAATTACATTAGTCTAGGGATGTGACTAAAGTGGGTTTTTCTCTAGGATCTTTGACCTCTCCAGCCATGTGAAAAATATGGAATGCTTCATGAATTTGTGTGTCATTCTTGCATAGGGGCTGTGCTAATCTCTGTATCATTCCAATTTTAGTATATGTGCTGTTGAAACAAGCACTCCTACACCTTTTTTAAAAAAGATAGGGTCTCGCCAGGCATGGTGGCACATGCCTTTAATCCCAGCACTCAGGAGGCAGAGACAGGCAGATCTCTGTGAGTTCGAGGCCAACCTGGCCTACATATCACTGGTCTGAACCACAATACATGGGCCTGGTTTTATGTGGTCCTGGGACTGTGTCTAGGGCTTTGTGCATGCAAAGCAGGCAACTGAGCTACATCCCTAGCCTAAGACTTGGTCTTAAAAAAAAACAAACAAAAAATAATTTTTTAAAGATGTTAGTATCTTGTTCCTAGAATTATCTTGATTTCTTTTTGAAAAATTAATTATTTATTTTTATGTATATGGGTGTTTTGCCTGCATACATGTAAGTACTTACATGTATACCACATGTGCGTAATGTGCACAGAGGAAAGAAGAGGATATCAAATCCCTAGAACTGCACATACAGATGATTGTTAGCCATGTGAATGCTGGGAACCAAACCTGGGTCCTTTGCAAGACTAACCACTGAACCATCTCTCTAGCCTCTAACTTGATTCTTGACAAATTTATATTCTTTTTTTAAATTTCTTATTTTTTTTATTTTTTGAAACAGAGTCTCACTTTATAACCAGGCTGTTCTGGAACTCAAGAAAAATTTTCTGCCTCAGCTTCCCAGGTGCTGGGATTACAGGCATGAGCTAATATACTGACCTAAATATATACTTCATCATTGGTAAAGTTGGACTCAATTTCTGTTTTTAAATCTTAACAATTTAGCCAAGTGTTGCAGGTTTCCTTGTGGGTCCAGCCCACGAGGGACTGCAAGGAATGAGGGTTCTGGCCGAGGTGGGGGGTGAGTGGTGCAGAATCAACACACAGACTCCGGGAGTCGGGTGAGAGCAGGCACTATGCGAGGTGCTGCAGACTCGTTTATTGCTGGGAAGTGCAAGCCTTATATACCTCTCCTCCTGCCCTCAGTGTCCCATAAATTGTTGTGTCACTTCCTGATAGAGCCCCTCATCCAGGCAGATTGTAGGTTGGCTATTTTGTGGAAGCATGGGCTGCGCTCTGAAAGCGGAAGCTGTGTTCTTAAGCGGAAGCTTAAGCAGCCTGTGCTTAAGCCTGGCACTTCCTCTCCTACATATCTATCCCTTTTTATTATAGAAAGGTCAGTGGGAGCTGAGGTTCTTTGCCTCAACATAGTTGACCCCACCTCAGAGGACACCCAGCTTGATGGACTGTGCCTGTCTTAGGTTGTCCCAACCATCAGGATCTTACCCGTCACTGACTACCAGCCCTCAAAGGGTGTGACCTCTGGCATGACCATGTGAGGGAGGAGGAGGGCAAGAAATTACACAGCCTCTTGTTGGATGTCAGCAAGCCAGACCTGCCGGATCTGGGGTGGGGGTCGAAGTCTGGATCCTCGAGTGTTTTGAGAACCTGATACACCGAGTAATTTACTTGGTTTTGTCTGCAGAAGCATAGAACAAGGCATTTTATGATCAAGAAAAGAATTAAGACTATGATACCCAAGAGCAAATAAGTAACAATCCATGAAAGGTCAAACAAAGCTTTTAAGTTCAACCAAAGTTTGTCGAGGAACCCAGAGTTTATATCTAATGTCTGAGCCCGGGTATAATTTAGGAAGATGATCTAGTCAGTGAGCAAGGTGGAGTAGTTGAGAAACTTTTGGCTCCAGTGGCCATGGATGTACTGTGAGAGTTCCATCCTGGCCCTAGTGAGGTTATATACTTTGTAAGGTGTGAGACACAGGACTTTGAACTGTGGGTCACAGGCCATTAGCATCATCTGTTTGATGATCACCATCTCTTCCCCGAGGAGGTCTACCTGTTGTTGGATGGCAGAAATGGCCTGGAAGAGGTGTTGATTATTAAGAGATTGAGTGTGTAAGACTGCAAAGGTTTTGGATACGACCTCATTGAGTGTTTCCACAGTAGTGGAAGATTGAGTGATAGCAACAGCAGCAGTGGCTGCAGCCCCCAAGAAAAGGATAATGGCAGTGACAATTGCTGCAGTAATACCAAAATCTCTCTTGACCCAGGGGAAGGGTTGGAGAGCCATCTGTTCCATGAGAGTGATAACATAGAAGTGAGTGGCATTGGGAATGGGAACCCAGATTGCTGCGGGTTCGTTGATGAGAGTAACTCAATGATCTTTTGTAATAAGGCAATGGCTGGGGGAGTTAGGTTAATCTTTGCTGAAGGGCAGGTGGGGCCCTCCAAAAGACAAAACAGCACCCTCAATTCCTCCAAGGGAATGGGCAAGAATGGTTTAAACCAATTTATGGTGCCACAGAGTTGTTGAAAATTGGCTAGTGTATAGACCAGCTTTGAATTAAAAGCAGGGGCCATGGGGCATACGCTGGCCAAAATGGTATGCCTCAAAAAAGGCATAAGGAGGCACCTCCTGTAGCTTATCTAAGGCGATAGAAAAGCCAAAGGACGATAGGCAAGAGAGTAAGTCCCTGGTTACCTTGCAGAAATTGTGGGTTAGGGTGGGACAACAGAATGTCATCCATATAGTGAATAAATTGTACACTATGAGGGATAGTTGAAGTGGCTCATGAGACAAAAAGCTGACAAATAGTAGGACTGTTTTTTCATTCCCTGGGGAAGGACTTTCCATTGATATCTGAGGGCCGGCTTGTGGAAGTTCGGTTCCCAAAGTAAAGGCAAAGTGATTACGATCTTGGGGGTCCAGCGGGATTGAGAAGAAGCAATCTTTAATATCAAGTGTTATGACATAATAAGAAGGAGGAATAGCACCAGGGTGGGGCAAGCCAGACTGTGTCAAGCCCATTTTTTTTCCGTTTGGTCATTAATGGCATGTAAGTCCTGAAGCAATCTAAAACGGCCATTTTTCTTTTTAATAACAAATATTGGGGTATTATATTTACTAGTGGATGGTTCCAAATGTCCGAGGTCCAGCTGTTCCTGGACCAAATTTTTGAGGATAACTTAGGTTCTATAATAGGCCACTGCTCCACCCAGATCACATCTGTCGAGAACCAGGTAAGCATGATCAGTGTGGAAGACTCCTTAGGGGATGTCCCAGGGAGGGCAGTGCCCTTAGAATTTGGGGTGCTGATCAGGGCTCTGATTTCCCCCAGAGAGGCCAAGTTTATCTTGGGCTATGACATCATCATAAAAGGCCTGATTGTGGTAATGAACCACACCCATGTCTTCCAGGACATCTTGACCCCACAGTTGCGGGGGACGTCAACCACTATGGGAGTGAATGTGCCCTTACTCCCATCTAAGTCCTTCCAGTGTACTGGGTGGATGACCAGCTTTGTGTCCTGGCTGCCCCCCACTCCCTTAATGGGCAGGCCAGGCCGATATTTCCAATGGGGGAACAGAAGAGACTCTCTCTTGGTGATGATGGTAATATCGGCTCCTGTGTCCACTAGGCCCTTCACAGAGATCCCATCCAGGAATAAGGTCATTAGGGGGGAGTGATTAAGAATTGGAAGGGTCCATAAAATCTGTCTCATTCCCCTTCTTACTTGCGGGGATGAGGGGTGCCCTGGGTGGAGTTTAAAGGAGCTGAGTCCGATTGGGGCTGTGACTTACAATCTTTTGCCCAGTGAAATCCCTTTTTGCATTTGGGGCAGCTGGTCTTGGGAAAAGCTCCATTGTTCAGGCAGTCCCTGCGGAGGTGTCCTGTCCTCCTGCAGTTCCAGCAGCCATCTTTTGAATCAGAGGGGGTGGGCCTTCCTTGTAATAAGAGCGCCTCTAAGGAGGCAGTCAGGGCCTTGATGGGTCCTGTCCTGGGGTCTAGGTCCCTAGTGGCAAGTACCCATTTATGAATATCATCATTGCAGACAGGCACGATAGCATTGTGGGTAGGAGTATTTAGGCCCTCCCATGCCAGTTGTTTGATAAGCATATTGCGGGTGGGTCCAGACTCCACCCTCCTTTCCACTGCCCCGGTTACATTGGTGAGGAAGTCCGTGAAGGACTCCTCTGGCTGCTGAATCAAATTGCAGAAGAATGCCTGTGGGTCACAGGGGGAGCAACGTTTAAGGGCCTTGAAGGCCAGGTCACTAACTTGTTGGTAGTAAGCATGAAGGCCAATAGTGGACTGGGAAATGGGGTCAATATATTGTCCACATCCTGTGAGCATATCCAGAGTAATATTAAGGCCATATTGAAGGTTGAGACATGCCTGATTTTCAGGCTGATCGTTGTAAGCCAAATGCCAACTCAGGAAGACTGAGAGCTCCAAAACCGCCTTTAATAAGTTATACCAATCGTAATGGGTCTGTAACTGCATGGCCCATTGGCGGAGGACTTGCTCAAAATATGGGGAGTTGGGTCCTGATTCATTGGCGGCTTTGCAGATGAGTGCAGGTCCGTGAAAGGGGTGGGCACACATGGCTGTTGCGCAGCGTTTGGGCCAACATTAACCAGAAAAGCAGACAATGGCCAGCAAGGGAGCAAGGGGTGGGCGGGCCATGGGGGGGTATAATGAGCCAGAGGTGCGTCGGAGCAGGTGGAACATAGTTCCTTCCAGGGGTACTGGGGTGGTGGTGTCTCCAATTGTTGTGGCTTTGAAAGCAGGGTCTGAGGTAGAGGCAAGGGGGCCCCTTCCTCATCTGGATCGACCTCAGGGCTGGTTCCCATATCAAGGTCAGCAGGGGTTGAACTAATGGCAAAGTCTACACTGGCCTGATCCTGACAATGCTTATTGTGGGCTGAAATGACTTCTTCAGGAGAGGAGGACTTAAGGCTGGCAATGATGGCTAAAAAGGATCAGAACAAACGAGACAGGGGGAATGACTCCAGATCCTACTTCCCTTTTTCAGGCCAAGAAAAGGACCTGCATCCAGAGGTTAGAATCCTACATATTCTTGGGAGAGACCCAAGGGGCCAAGTTAGTGGCTTCATCCCAGAAATTTTCAATATCTTTTGGTTTAACTTTCAGTCCCCAAGTTCTAAGGAGTGATTTGAGCATTGCCGTTTGTGGTTCTTTGCACTGTGGTGGTAAGTTGCCCATCATGGGAAGGTCCTGTGAAGGGAAACTCACCACAAAAGTAAAAGACAAGGGTGACTACCAAGAGGGCACAAATTAAGCAAACAAGGACTGTGAGCCACTCGGATGTAAACAGCCCCGACATGAAAAGGTGTATCGGATCCAAATGTCTTGTGCTTAGTGAGGGACTTCTGAAGGCCATGACCCCTTCAGCTGTATGTTCACATGGTGTCTCCAGGACAGGCAACAGGATGACCTGAAGCCTGGGCTCTGAGTTCGGGGGGGATCAGCCCTTATGTGAACTCACCAGGACGAGCCGAGAAGGGAAGGGTGCTGATGTGGGCTTTGGGACCACACGGCGGAGTGTGCCTTCCTGATTTAACAACAAATATGACAAACAGGGTGGAGGGGACAGAGGATGGGGCCACTCGCTCACCCTTGAGCACCCGAACAGACAGACAAAACCAGGGCCTACTCACTGAACAAACCAAAGTTGGGGGTGTTGCCAATGCTGGGGGCTGGGAGCCTTGTTTGGGTGCCAACTGTTGCAGGTTTCCTCGTGGGTCCAGCCCATGAGGGACTGCAGGGAACAAGGGTTCTGGTGGGGGTGAGTGGTGCGGAATCAACACACAGACTCCGGGAGTCAGGTGAGAGCAGGCACTAGGCGAGGTGCTGCAGACTCGTTTATTGCTGGGAAGTGCAAGCCTTATATACCTCTCCCCCTGCCCCCCCCCACCGTGTCCCATAAGTTGGTGTGTCGCTTCCTGATAGATCCCCTCATCCGGGCAGATTGTAGGTTGGCTATTTTGCGGAAGCGCAGGCTGCGCTCTCAAAGTGGAAGCTGTGTTCTCTAGTGCAGCCTGTGCTTAAGCCTGGCACTTCCTCTCCTACAGCCAAGCTCAGAGCTAGACTGTGTGCACTTAAGTTTATAGCTACCCCCATGCTTCATTAACGTTTGTGCCCTAGCACTTAGTACAACATAATGGGTATTCACAACATACTTGCTCTTCTATATTTGAATACTCCCATAAGGATCACCCTATTGTGAATGTAATGCTCCAAATTCTTTGCATGGATTAAATCATTTAAACCTGTTATCACAGGTTTTCATTCATGGTGAGCACCCACAAAAAGCATCACAGAGAACAATGTTCTATTATTATAAATCTCTCACCTTGAAAAGGTGAGTTGCAGCTCTCCCACAATCAGGTGACAGAAATACCCAAATAAATTTCACAAATAAATGAATTTTACAATAGAGCTAATGTAATCTATGAAACCCAATTTATATCCAGTCTTTCTTTCAAAAATAGATAAATTCCATCTATTTTTGTATAATGAAATCATATCTGTAAAGAATGGATCATACTTGAAATATAAAATTCAATTACACTTCAATATTTTTATTTATTCTCTGTGTCATTCCATTAAGGATTTGTGACATACTCTCTTTGCTTGAAGAAATCATAAGGCTTTCCCTTGAGGTAGATACTTTGCAAGTGGCTTCAGCTTTCCCCCAAACCCATCCCTCTTAATTTCTCAATGCTTCGGGGTCTTTAACTTCTAAGTTAAAGCAGTCCCTATAGACTACTTTAGGAGGTACAAAGTTTGTGGAAAGGTTAGATATACCATAAAGATCCCCACAGTTCTACCAATGTTTGCCACCCAAGTCCCAGAGTGGAGCAAGTTTACAATTTGTAGCACTCAATTTATCTTAATCTGGGGATATTTGTGGAAATGGATCCTAAGAGTATGGGACCAGAGTGAAGGAAATAAAAGTTGGAGCAGCCTGATTTGTTGATGAGCTCACCCAGCAGAGATTCCAGATGTAACACAGCTCTGGTTGTTCGGTTAGTGAACTGAAATCTAGACCTGAAGGTGGTGTAGACCAGCTGGTATCCCTTGATATAAACTGTAGAACAAAGTTACTCAATGTTCATCATGGGGCCTGTCCCAGGCATTGTAAAGTATTGTATAACAGGGTCAGGACTAGGATTAGTGGAATGAAATATCTAGTTTTGTGCTTTGGGTGTGTTGCTTCATTGTAGTCCCACCCAATTTGGCAGTAGTCCTGACCCCTACCCACTTGATACCAGTAGCTCTCTCCAAGCTATAATACCCCAAAATGACTTCAAAATTGGCTCCAGATGAGAATAAGTGCAACAGAGGAAAACTTCCAAAAACTTGGACATATTAGAATAAAACAGTAAGCTTATCATCCATCCTTTCCTATTCCCCCTAGGGAATCCCTAAAGCAGAAAGAAATACATTGTAAGGAAATCTTCCTTAAGGATCTCTATGGTGACCATTCTTTGTAAGTCAAGAATGATGGCAGAAACTGCTTCTATTGACTGAGATCCCTGAATTCAAAGAAGATAGGATTCTGGGTGGCAAGGAGCAATGTCCAGCAGCTAGTCAGCAAAGTATGGTTATGGTTCCTATAACTGACAGTGGAATCAAAGAGATAATCAGAATAGTATGACCCACAGAGACCTTTGGCAATGGTCAGAGTGGTAGTTTGAATGAGAATGTCCCCCATAAGCTCCAAGTATTTCATGACATTTTGTCCCCAGTTGGTGGCACTGTTCTGGGAGGTTTTGGGAGGTGTGGCCTTGCTGAAGGAAGTGTGTCACTGGGGGCATACTTACTGGATTTCCAGCCTCTCTCTGCTTCCTTGACCTGCTTGAAGATGTGAGCCTCTGCTTTCTGCTCCTGCTCCAGCCACCTCCTGCCACATGCCTCCCTGTCATGACAGACTCTAATTCCTCTAGAACTATAAGCTCAAACTCTTCCTTCTGTAAGTTCCCTTGGTCACAGTGTTTTATCATAGCAACAGAAAAGTAACTAAAACAGTCAGTTTATTGAGATGGTCTTAAAACTGAAGTAGATGATCAGTCTACTAAAGGTTTTTTTTTTTTTTTTTTTTTTTGTGTGTGTGTGTGTGTGTGTGTTATGTATATTTGAGAATTGAACTCAGGGCCTTATGCATGCTAAGCATGTGTTTGTCCTCTGAGCCATACTCTGAACCCCTAAAGTCTTACTTCATTTATCTAAGTGGAGACACTTTAGGTCTGGCACTTTAATAGAGAATCTTAGTCCTTCAGTCAATTTAAAGATTGGAACAACATCCTAGACTCAGAGGCATGAAGGAGAATCTAGATCTACACAGGCAACAATTCACAATATAAATCTTCCTAGCCTTCTGTATTAGTTACTGTTGGTCTGATAAACACCATGACCAAGGCAACTTATAGAAGGAAGAGTTTATTTGGGCTTATGGTTTTAGAGGGACAAGAGTTCATCACGGTGGAGAGGCATGGCAGCAAGTGGCAGGCATGGAGGCTGGAGCAGGAAGCTGAGAGCTCACATCTTCAATGGTAAACATGAAGCAGAAAGAGTGAAATGAAAGTGAGGCGAGGTTAGGAATGATCAAAGCCCACCCCTAGTGACATACTTCCTTCAGGAAGGCTGCACCTCCTAAACATCTTCACCAAGTGTTCAAATATTTGAGCCTATGGGGACATTTCTCATTCAAACCACCACATTCTACTCCCTGGTTTCTATTGGCACATGGTCATATCATACTGCAAAATATATTTAGTTCAACTTTAAAAGTCTCCATACTGTTTCACAGTTTCAACATTGTTCAAAAGTCCAAAATCTCTTTTTCAGACTTAAGGCAGTCTTTTAACTGTAGCCCCTGTAAAAGATAAATTATATACTTCTAACATACAGTGGCACAGAATATATATTTCCATTCCAAAGGGGAGGAATGAGAGCATAGTGAGGAAATACCAGACAAAACAAGAACAAAACCCAGCAGGGAAAACACCAATACTGTAGCTCCATATCCATTATCTGGAATTGTGGTTCCAAAGGTCTTAGATATCTCTGCCCCTCCAGCTTTACTACCTGCACTATACATCTATCTCTTGGGCTGGTTCCACTCCCTGTGTACAGCTTTCCTTGGCAGATGTCTCATGGTTCTGACATCTCCAACACCTTGGGGTCTCCCTGCAGCCTAGGTTTCACTTTCACCACTTTACAAAATGGCCTCTTGGGGCCTCCTGCCATCTCAGGACCTTCACACAGGAACTCCCTTGCCACACGTTACGTAGCTTCAGTGGCTCTTTAGAACTGTGGAGGAAGAATCTAGGACCCTCTCACTCTTGAATCTTGGATAAATCCTCACCCCCTTGAATCACATTAGCAACAGCTTTTGTATGTTGAAGCAGTTGCTTTCTAGGAGCAAGCAACCTCTTGGACCTTTTCCACTCAAAAGTTGAAAACTTAGTTGAATGGGTTCTTGCCCTGAGGATACTCTTCCCATTGTTCCAATGTAGAGCAGAGCCCTCTCCTTAATGACCCTAATCTCCTTACCAATTACAGCCTCTCCTCCAGCAGTCTTGACTTTAACATTAACCTTCCCAGTGCTTTTTCTCTCTAAACCATATGCTTCATATTTCATTCTGCCCACATGCTCTTTTTCATTTTAGACCTGCATAAACATTATCAATAATAACCAAACCACAGACTCAATGTTATGTTGTATTGAAATTTCCTCCACCAAAGAAATTAATTCATTACTTTTTTTTCTTTTCTTTTTGAGACAGAGTCTCCCTCCAGCTCCAGCTGGTCTGGCACTCACTATATAGTCCAGGCTGGCCTCAATCTCACAGAGATCTGCCTGCCTCTGCCTCCTGAGTACTGGGATTAAAGGCATGCATCGCCATGCCTGGCCTAGTCCATTCCTTTTTAATGTAGCCTCAGGCAAGTTCTTAGGACAGGACCAGAAGGCAGCCATACTTTTGGCAAAACTATCACACAAATGGCCTCCAGTTCAGTTGCTGTTAAAGTACTTGCTTTCCTCTGAAACCTCATGAGTGCAGTCTCTACAGTCAACATTACTCTTAACACTACTGTCTTCCAGGCTTCTATTAGAATGACCCAGTAAGCTCTGCTCACACCACTCAACTGATTTTCTAGTCCAAGTTCCAAAGTCTTCCACATTCCTTCAAAAACAACATGGTCAGTTTCGTCAGAGCAACAACCCGCTCTCTGGTACCAAATTTGGCATTAGTTACTTTTTGCTGTGATAAAATACCATAGCCAAGACAACTTATAGAAGGGAGGATTTATTTGGGCTTATGGTTCTAGCAGGATAAAAGTTCATCATGGCAAGGAGGCATGGCAGCAAGCAGCAGGCATGGTGGTTGGAACAAGAAGAGGAGAACTTACATCTTCAATGGTAAACATGAAACAGAGTGAACTGGAAGTGAGGTAAGGCCATGAACACCAAAGCCCACCCCTAGTGACATACTGCCTCTAGCAAGGCTGTGCCACCTAAACCTTTCCAAACAGCATCACCAACTGGGGACCAAGTGTTCAAATACTTGATCCTATGGGGGGACATTTCACATTTAAACAACCATACTTTCTCTATAGAAACTTCAGTCCTTTGCTGAACAGCTGTGCATTGGAAAAGGGGATGTAAGTGTAGGGAAAATTAGAACTGACTCTGAACTGATACTAAATTCCAAATATCCAAATTGCACTAGTCTCAGAATGGGAGTTTGTGGGTGTCAAGTGAGCTATAGAGCTCTGGCTTAGTATGGGAGACAGCTTGAGCCTAGGGTGATATTGCAACTGTCAGGGTCACATTGTTTCCAGGAATCCAGGCTCTGTAATCTAAAACCCAGTATGCTAATGAGGCATCCTACCCACTATTCTGTGATAGGACGTTAAGTCTGTTATGCTAATAGGATGCTAAGGCTGTTATGCTAATAAGGTATCCTACTTGCTGTACTGTGATAGGACGCTAAACCACTTATGCTAATAAGGTATCCCACTTGCTGTGCTGTGATTAGACCACTACCCTTATATAAGCTTGTGCCTTCCTGCAATAAAGCAGACCTGTGTTGCTGAAACTGGTTTCCTGTGTCTGAATGCGGCTCTGCTGACACAGTCTCCTCACCAGCCCTGGGGTCCAGGACCGGGCAGAAGCAACGATGACAGGAGGCAGTGCAGGGCAAGCAGAAGAGCTACCTCAGCACCAGGCCTTGGTCCAGGGCAGGCAGAAGAGTGGCCTCAGCCCAGAGCGAGCGGGAGGAGCAGCCTTGATGCCCATGAGAACAAAGGAGCAGCACCCACGAGAAAGGAGCAGCGGCTGCCGCTGGTGGTGACTGCAGCTTAGGTTTATCTCATAGTTGTGGCTCAGATCTATAATATACAAATAACACAGGCAAGCTTGGCAATGGGCAGAATCCCTGAATTACTTCTACACACTTAAAGTGAGGTCTATTGTAGTGGAAAAGGGCAAGTAGAAGCCTTTAAATCCATTTCTAGGTACCCTGTGAGTGCAGTAAGTAGTGTATCGGTCTCATAAAACCACTTTTACCTGCCAGGCCAGTAAACTAAACTCAGTACCACACTCTCAAGATCAAGGCCAGTATCAAAGACCTGAGCTTCCCAACAGGAATTATTCCCAACAAATCCCCCACTTAACTTGCTTATTTGGCTGATGAAAACATACGGGTCTTGGAAAAAGAAAGTAGTTTGAGCACTGAGATGTGGCTCAGCAGTAGAGCACTTGCCTAGCCCGCACAAGGCCATGGGTTCCATCCCCAACACACACACACACACACACACACACACACACAAAGGAGGAAATTATAAAGTTGATGCTCAGTACACTCTCTTCAGATCAACAAAAGGAGAATGAAAGCAATTTAACCTAAACTTGATGATAGTGATACCATCAACCTACAAGTCTGCCATAAACTACACCAGCAGGAATGTTAAGGAGCCAGATCCTTCAGAAGGAAGTTTTGGATCTCTGCCACATCACAACCTGCTCATGTGAGCACACAAGGTGGAAGGAGTAAAGTGGAAAGAAAGAGCTGATCACAAACGTGAATATTTTCAGAAAAAGGTGCAATAGTTATGATCATTATTTATTTATTTGTTTATTTTGGTCTTTTTGAGACAGGGTTTCCCTGTAGCCCCAGGTGGTTTGGAACTCACTATGTAAACCAGGCTGGCCTCGAACTCACAGAGATTTTCCTGCCTCTGCCTCCCAAGTGCTAGGACTAAAGGTGTGTGCCACTACACCCAACTTATGAGCATTCTTTTTGTTGGTAGGGGGAAGTTGAGGCAGAGTCTCCTATAGTCAAAGATGATTTTGAACTGCTGATCCTCCTGCCTCCAGCTGGAATCACAGGTATATGCCACCATATCTGACTTGCAGTTTCTTTACTTTGATATGAATAATTTTTGTAGATATCAAAATTTATTTTTCTCCCCCTTCCAGCCTCTTGCTTTCTAACATAAAAAATATGTTGATAGAATTTAACCTTATGTCTCCACATTTAAGTTACAGGATATGAAATGTAGTGTGAATTGTAGCAAGAGAAGAGCATTTCCTGAAGACAGTTAATGGAACTGTGTATCATGGGAGGGATCAGTGTGTTTTCTGTGGTGCAGTGATAATCTGTATCTGGTAGGTAAGTATGATTTGCATAATTTTAAAGTGTCATATACAGATGCCAAGTAGACAAGAGGTGGACTGTGGTAATGAGTTAGATGGCTAACCACTCATTTAGAAGTACAGTTGGGGCTGGAAGGATGGCTCTGTAGTACTGCTCTTGCAGAGGACCCTTGTTTCTCAGCACCCATATTTGGTGGCTCACAACTGCTTGTAACTCCATTTCTAGGAGCTCCAATGCCCTCTTTTGGCTCTGTGGACAACCAAGCACATACACAGAAGTACAGTTGTTCCTTAGTGTCCATAGAGGGATGATTCAAGGACTCCCCACCATGAATACCAAAATCCACAGATGCTCAAGTCCATTAAATAAAATGGCATCACATTTGCATTTAACCTAACCACATCCTCTTGTATACTAGAAATCATCTCTAGATTGCTTATACTACCTAATAATGTAAATGCTATGTAGCCATTATACTGTTTTGTTCATTGAATATGAAAAGGGAAGAGTCTGTCTGTGCATGTTCAATACAGATACAATTTTCTTCTAGATGTTATTCATGCATTCATTTATTTTTGGATTTTTAAAATATGTTATTTATTTGTTTTCATGTTTAAGTGTAAGTGCATCTGTGTCATGCAGTCCTCATGGATGTCAGAAGATGACATTGGAGTCCCTGGAACTGGAGTTACAGCGGTTGTTAACTGCCATGTGGGTGCTGGATCCCAGACCAGGGTCCTCTCCAAGGGCAGCCAGTGCTCTTAACAGCTGAGCCATCTCTCTAGCCCCTATTTTTTGATTTTTGAGAAAGATTCTCCCTATGTAACTCAGGCTGGTCTGGAGCTTGCAGTGATCCTCTTGCCTCTACCTCCCTAGAAAAATATTTTTCAATCCACGTACAAGGCCCTGAGTTTGATCTCTATCACAACAAAGAGAAGGAAAAAAACGTGTGGCTGTGAAATGCATGGATACAAAGAAAAGACTACATTTATAGATGCCATTTGATCATCTGCCTCTATTTTGTGTAAGCACGTTCTTGACCCAAATAATACAATAAAACTGTATCGGTTTATGTCCTCTTATCACGATTGACAGAGTCCAATAGTATCAAAATTACAATCTGGTTGTAACCCACCATTCCAAAATTCTCTTCTCCATTCAATGCTCGCAGAATACCTACTGCATGCCAGTGCTGCAGAGACACAGGCTGAGCAAGACACAGTCCCCACTCTTACAGAGTATACCATTTGCTTCTTCTCAATTGTTGATCAAAACTATGAAATGACTTCTTCAAGAATAATATCTCAATGAGGAAAAAAGAATTGGAAATTAGGTAACCTCACACTCATAACAACAGTTTTCTTGTCAAATTTTCAAGATAAATGTTGTTTTGATAGCTGCAAGTGTATAGTTATAAAGTCTAATATCACTGAGCCAAGCCACTGTTTGATTACTTCTATGTCTGCCTTTCTTTTCCTATCATCAGTGTAATCATTAGCATAAATTTCAATTGTATCCCCATCACCTCTTCACCCATCATTACAGTTAAGAGATCAGAGCTGTTAAAAAAAAAAGAAAGCCAGCACTGTGATGAAAATCAGGGTTTCTTTTTTTCCTGGCCTCAGAGTTAGTTCCTGAGACAGGTAATAGCCCACAGCAGTGAGGCAATGAAAGCAGTTTTCATAGCTAATTGTTTCTGTCATATTCGATCTATGTTATGAGAATGTGCAGTGTGTAGAAGCCTACCCAGGTGTCAATTATTGTGTTAGTGAGGACGACTAGTAAATTTATGGTTAAAAAATATCCTCAGCCGGGCGTGGTGGTGCACACCTTTAATCCCAGCACTTGGAAGGCAGAGGCAGGTGGATCTCTGTGAGTTCGAGGCCAGCCTGGTCTACATAGTGAGTTCCAGGACAGCTGGGGCTACAGAGTGACCTTGTCTCAAAAAGACAAAAACCAAACCAAAACAAAAAAAATCCTCATCTGGGCTGGAGAGATGGCTCAGCAGTTAAGAGCACTGCCTCCCGCCTCAGCCTTATCTGCCATTTCTTGTAGTATCCTGTACACTGGACCACTGGCTGCTTCATATTAATCATATGTGCTTGTTTGGCACGTCCCTCTTTGCATTCCTTTGGATCAGCTCAAATGCTGCCTCTGTCCCTTCTCCCTTCGCTCTTCCCTTTGTTTTCTTTCTACCCCATCTCCTTTCTAGCAATGTCAAGCTCTCTATTCCTCCTGCACAATAAAACTTGAGTCATAATTTTGTTATATTTATTGTATCATATAGTTTATGGTTGATGGATAAGGACACTTTGGTGGAAAGATCAAGAAGCTGACTTAAACTAGCTTAATAGGAATTCTATTAAAAGACTAACAAAGATGCCAGATGTGGTGATTCATGCCAGCACTCGGGAGGCAGGTGGATCTCTGTGAAGATCTACATAGCTGGGGCTATAGACAGACCCTGTCTCAAAAGCAAACAGACAAACAAACCAAGACTAACAAAGAAATTCCTGGGACTCACGTGCAAGTAGCCAACTGAGTCCAAGGGGCTGATCTAGGAACTAGAAAACACTTTCTTCTGGGACTGGAGAGATAGCTCAGCAGTTAAGAACACTGGTTGTTCTTGCAGAAGACCCGGGTTTGAATCCCAGCACCCACATGGCAGCCAATAACTGTCTGTAACTCCAGTTCTGGCCTCTTCAGCCCTCCACAGGCATTGCACGACACGGATGCACTTATCTACAGGCAGGCAATACATGCATACACATAAGA
>NW_008349073.1:1395661-1399507 GCF_000622305.1 Nannospalax galili | reverse complement strand
AGGGAGACCCTGTCTCAAAAAGACAAAAACAAAACAAAACAAAACACATTCTCCCCAACCATCTCATTCCCATTCATTTTCCTACTGAAAAACTTTTTTTTTTTTTTTAAATAGCTTTCTAGTCCCCATGGAAAAAAATCATGGTTGTTTGCTCAAGCTACCAAGGTTACCCATTAGAAGTTTAGCCAAAACTTTGAAAAGCAGCTCTCTTGGTGTGCTGGGCAGTGTGTCAGTCTCATAATCTCTTTTTTTTTTTTGTCTTTTTGAGATGGGGTCTCCCTGTAGTCCCGGCTGTCCTGGAACTCACTATGTAGACCAGGCTGGCCTCAAACTCACAGAGATCTGCCTGTCTCTGCCTCCCGAGTGCTGGGATTAAAAGCTGGGATTAAAAGCTTGCACCACCACACCCGGCCTCAGTCTCATAACCTTAAAGGAAAGACTAACTGGACCAGTCTAGGATTTATCTGGGTGGGGTGGATGACAAAGGATAGGATCATATTGTACAAAATGGTCACTACCTATGGATGGGGCTGGAACAGTTAAGGAAAACTGGGGACATGGCATATCATCTAAAAGTCTCTATTAAAGTTCCACATGTGTCCAGTTCCCCAGTAAGAATGTGAGTTCTTCAGGAATAATGATGGTAGCTCATTCATCTTTGCATGCCTTTGCCAAGAAACAAATATTTATTGATGAATTTCTAACAATTCTGTGGACCTTAACTTACACATTAAGCTCATACAAATAATATAGACAGACCTATGCATTTAGACACTCTACCTTACAGTACACACATTATAATTAAAGATGTTACAGTGTACCATTGTAAAATGGTTCTGGTTTCCTGCCCATATCCTTCTTCCTATTTTCCTACTCTTTCTTTTTTAAAAAGTATTTTATTTATTATTTTTATTTTTTGTGATGAATGTATTACCTGCATGTATGTAAGTGCACCCATGACATGCAATGCCTGCAGAGGCCAGGAGGGGGCATTGGATTTCCCTGGAACAAGAGTCACAGATGGTTGTTAGCTGCCATGTGGGTTCTGGGAATCAAACCCAGGTTCTCTGCAAGAACAGCTGAACCATCGCACCAGCCCCCTTTCCTACTATTTCTTAAGAGTAGAATCCTGGGGCTGAAGAAATAACTCAGTGGTTTAGAGCACTTATTGCTCTTCTAGAGGACCTGAGTTCTGTTATCAACACCTATCCTGAAACTCCAGCTCTGGGAAATCCAACGCCCTCCTCTAACTTCTGAGGGTACCCACATACACGTTGCATACATTCACACATACAGACAAGTAAAAACATCTTTTTTAAAAAGTAGGATACCATTCCCTCCTTGAAAAAGTAACTTGTTTATTTACTTATCTTGTGGTGTTAGAGGTCAAACTGGTGCCTAGTGTGTGCTTTATTGCCAAGCTTGCCACCTGTCTTATTTGTTTCTTGAGATGAGGTCTTGCTGTGCTTGCTGCCCAGGCTGACCTTGAACTTGTGGCCTCAAGTAGTTCTCCTGCGTCAAACTCCCAAGTAGCTGGGACCACAGGCATGTGCACACTGGGCTGAAGTAGTACGTTTAGCAATGTTTATTACTCTTCCAGAGGTGATTATGCAACCCAGTTCTGGCTCGTGCAGTATTAACGTAAGGTAAGCATCTGTGAGTACATTGTAACAGGGACTAGTGTCTGGTGAGTACCTTTTGCTTTCCTCTTTCCCTGTGTGGAGTGTGGACACCAAAGTTTGAATGGGAGCAGTCATCTTGTGACCGACCATGAGAATGAAGGTTAATCCTTAGGATGGACAGCACAAGATCGGAGGAAGCCCAGCTCCTTAAGAACAGGAAATGAAAAGACCAACCCTGGAGAGTCCATCCAGACTTCTTGTTGGCTGAGACAAAAATAAAACAAAACAAAACCCTCTAGTTTGAGTCACTGTTCGTTGTATTTTCTGTTACTTGAAGCTAACCATAGCTCTAATCAACTTTTTAAACATTATTTCAACCTAGAATTTACTTTCTAATTGTACAAGTCTTATTCTTACCTAAGAAAAATATTAAGTCCTCAGAGATGTTTTCAAAGTACCATCTGTAATGATCCACATCAGGAATTCCCAGACTGCTTGTTTAAGCAGATATTTTTCCAGTGCGCTTATTTGCCCAACCTGACTTTCCAACCAAAACTAGGGACTGGGAATCTGTCCTTTTAACAAACTCCCCAGGTGGTCCTTGTGCTCAGAACATCTTAAGAACCATGAACAGCACACGAGAGCACACACACAAATAAATGGTTTAAAGAATATGGGGGAGGGGGCAGAGAGATGGTTAAATGGGTAAACTCACTTGTCTCCAAGCCTGACAACTGAGTTTAATCCTGGAATTCACATGGTAGAGAGATAGAATGGACTCTAGAAAGTTGTCCTCTGACCTCCATGTGTATGCTGTACTAGACACACCCTTATGATCCCCTGTACACACAATATATAAATAAATAAAGAAAGAAAGAAAGAAAGAAAATGAGTGATGAAAACAGCTGACATTGACCCCTGACCACATACATGTGCACCCATATGCATACATATACACACACGAACATGTAAATCCATATACACATCACTGAGAATACATACCAGTTTTAATTATTTCATTTCATGGGCAGCAATGTACAGTACAAGTAGCTAGTTTTTTGTTGTTATTTGTTTTGTTTTGTTTTGCTTGTTTGTTTTGGCTTTGGTTTTGATTTTTTCCAGTTCTGTAGCCATACTCAGACATACTAACCTTATCGAGAAAATCACAAAGGAAGGTCCAACTTCTTTCTGGAAGTGAGAATAACTGTCATGCTTCAATAAGAGCACACAGTTCCTATGTGGAGTCAGCAAGCATTCTGCTTTCTTTATGATACTTATTTTAACTACATCAGCTCAGCCTCCTCTAAATATCATACCATCCTTATGCCCCTCCTTTTCTGGGCACTGCCAATCATATTTCCATTTTGAATGCAACTGTACTCAGTATCTATTGTAATTGTTTAATAAATTTGAAATGAGCACAATCCAATATAATTCTGATTTAATATTCCCTTAGTTTAAGGTTTTCCTAGCTATTAATTGTTTTCAGGCTCAAAATAGTTTTATCCAATTTTGTCTTTCTTATTGAATTGTTATTCTTATATGAAAAAATGGAATCTTTTTTTGAGACAAGGTCTCACTATACAGCACTGGCTGGCCTGGAACTTACTTTGTAGATCAGTCTGGCCTTGAACCCACAGAGATCCTCCTCCCTTTGCTTCCTCAGTGCTAAGATTAAAGGTGCTGGGCTATGCTGGGCTCCAAAACATGGAATTTTTTAAATCCCTAATCTTGCATTTGAGTGTGATTAGAGGTTTATTAAGTAGCAACAGACTGTTGGGTAACACTAGACCCATGAGGTACCCTACCCTTTCATTTGAAATTTCATTTGTCAGGACATCTCCTCACTTGTCACTGTGCTGTCCTCACTTCCTTCCCTACTCCTCGGTTTTGCATCTGCTGTTTCCCACCTGGGTTACCCCACTTCCTCTACAAAACTGTCTTCAATTACTCCAACCCATTCCATGAGCTCTCTCCCCACAATTCTTCTTTACCAACCATCAATATCACCTAACCTTTAAAGTCTTCTCAGAGGGGACTTTTGACTTGTCATTCTCCACGTAAAGATTGTTCAAGACTGGGTAAAGGTAACTCAGTGGTAGAGTACTTATCTAGCACACCCAAGGCCCTGGATTTGATCCCCTTGTGCTAGATAGCTTTAGTGTCAACTTGACACACCTGGGTTGAGGGAGACTCAATTGGGGAATTTCCTCTATTGGACTGG
>NW_008349073.1:1335821-1395583 GCF_000622305.1 Nannospalax galili | reverse complement strand
TTAGATCTAAAAAGACCATTACTACAAATATGAAGATCATGTCTATCCAGTGATGTAGTCTAGCCAAGGAGCCCAGCAGTTCAAGTAAGGAATTGCTGAAGCAATCACAGACATGACTCCATTGTCTATGTGAAAGTTACAGGATACCTAAACATTCATCAGACTAGCAGAGTTTAAGAGTTCCAAAGACAATGACATGCTGATTGGTGTCTGAATCCTGCTCTTGAAAAGGGCACTAAGGTGCAGGCTTTGTGAGTAACATTGGCTAAGGGTACCTGTGCTGGATAGCTTTAGCATCAACTTGACACCCCTAGATTGAGGGAGCCTCAATTGGGGCATTTCCTCTATTAGACTGGCCTGTGGCCATGTTTGAAGGGCATCTTCTTGATGAGTGATGTGGGAGGGCCCAGCCCACTGTGGGTGGTGCCACCCCTGGGCAGGTGGGCCTGTGTTGCGTAAGAAAGCAGGCTGAGCAGGGGCCAGGGGAGCAAGCCGGTAAGCAGCGTTCCTCCATGGCCTGTGCTTCAGCTCCTGCCTCCAGGTTCCTTCCCTGAGTTCCTACCTTGGGCTCCCTGATGAACTGCGACCTGGGAGTTGTAAGCTGAATAAACCCTTTCCTCCCCAAGTTGGTATTGGTCAGAGTATTTTGTCACAGCAATGAAGAAACAAACTAGGACACCCCTGTACCACAAAAAAAGAAAAGACTCTTAGACAACAATACTCTATTTTCAACAATGAATGTGTTCCAAACATCTTGAGCTACATTCTATTAAGTGTCAGAGGTACATAGGGAATAAAAGACACTGTCCTGTAGACATGATAGACTGACAGCTGCTCATATCTAGGGATATCTGGGATTCTCAAATTGTCTACAGCATAAAGCAGAAATCACTTCAAGACCCTCAGTGATCAGTCTCCAATTTATTTAGCTCATTTTAGCTCTCCCTATTCCCTCCCTTTAATCTAAATAAATGGCTTTTTGTGTCTCTCTGTCTTGGTCTCACTTACATTTGCTCACTTTGACCTCTGCTCCTAAATACTCCTCATTTCTCTATCTACGTCAATTATAGCCTGTCCTTGAGGATCTAGGTTTCAAATGTCATCTTCATGAAACATGGGTGCTCATGAAGTTCCTGTGAACTCAGGTTTCTCAAAAAGTAACCAACTACAAAGACTAGTTATTTTTCAATTTGTGTATATTCTTAAACACTGAGCCATCTCTCCAGCCCCTTGTCTTTTTGAAACAGGGTCTCCCTGTAGCCCCAGCTGTCCTGGAACTCACTATGTAGACCAGGCTGGCCTTGAACTCACAGAGATCCGCCTGCCTCTGCCTCCCGAGTGCTGGGACTACAGGTGTGTGCCACCACGCCCGGCTCAATTTTTGTATATATTTTTATATTTTAGGTGTATGAGTATTATACCTACATGTATGCAAATTCCCCCCACATTGTACAATGACAGCAGAGGCCAGAAGAGAGCATCAGATCCTCTGGGAACTAGAGTTACAGATGGTTGTTAGCTGCAAACTGAACCTGGATCTTCTACAAGAGCAACCAGTGCTCTTAACCACCGAACCATCTCTCCAGCCCCCAAAGACTAGTTCTTGATTGAATCTTAGTTCAAAAAACACAGGGGTAAGAGATATTGGGGTTAGGGGGGACACTTAGGGAAATTTGAGTATGAACTGGATACAAAGCCTGGCACAGTGGCATGTACTTGTAATCCTAGGGACTTGGGAGGGTGAGATAGGACACTGGGCTACATAGTGAGACCTCCATCTCAAAAGAAAAGAAGGGGTAACCAAGTATGTAGCACTGAGGGCATAGCATAGTTGGTAGAATATTTACTTAGCATGCATAAAGTCCTGGGTTCAAACCCCAGCACTACATAAACTGGGCATGGTGGCATACATCTGTAATCCTAGGACTAAGAAGGTGGAGGCAAGAGGATCAGAAGTTCAAGGCCAGGCTGGGATATAGGAGACACTGTCTATAACTAACTAACTAACTAACTAACTAACTAACTAAATAAATAAATAAATAAATAAATAAAAAGTTCAAAAGTATTGATAGGGAATTATTGATAAACATAAGGATTTATGTTACTATAATTCTGTAAAAGGCATTATTTTTAGATGGGAAAACAGAATTAACTGAAGTTAAATTTGATCATAGCAGAAAAAAAATGAATGAAGAAAACATGGCAAAATAAAATTTGATATTGGATATATAGATATTTTGCATTATTTTTTTCTACTTTTCTATGTATTTGAAATATTTTTAGAGCTGGGCATGGTGGCATTGAATCCTTAATCCTATGTACTAGGGAGGATGAGGCAGGAAGGTCACTCAAACCCATGAGTTCAAGGCTAACCTGGACAATATAGTTTTGCATTCATTTCAAACTTTATGTGCTCTTGCACATAAAGAGGTGTTAAAAAGCAGGTGTATTTTATGTCAATAAAAAAATTACAAAACGGAGCTGGAGAGATGGCTCAGCAGTTAAGAGCACTTCCAGCTCTTCCACAGGACCCAAGTTTGGGTCCCATCACCCATAAGGTGGCTGACAACCATCTGTAACTCTAGTTCTAGAGGATTTGGTGCCCCCCTCTGGCCTACATGGGTACTGCACACATGTGGTGCACTTACACATATGTAGGCAAAATACTCATACCCATAAAATAAAAATAAACGTTTTTTAGTTACAAAAGACAGAAAAGAAAGACAGAAAAGAAAGTTGCTATGATTTAATATGGTCTGTTCCCTAAGGGTTCATGTGCTAGAAGCTTGGTCCTCAGTGTGGTGGTACTGAGATGGTGAACCTGTAAGAGGTGGGGCCAGTAGAAGGCAATTAGATCAGAGGGCACCATGTCAGATGGGATTAATGTAGGTATCCTGGGACTGGATTAATTCCTCTGAGAATAGATTATTATGAGGTATTGTCATACCTCTGCTGAATCCCATCCTCATGTGCCACTGTCCCTCATGATGCCATCTGCCATCAGCCTCTCACCAAAGCAGAGCAGATGATAGCACTATACTTGTAGACTTCTAGAACTATGAGCTAAAAAACCTTTTTTCTTTATAAAGTACTGATCCTAAGGTATTTTGTTACTGCAACGAAAAAAATGGACTGAGCCATCACTAAACAGAAATAATGATGCAGACAAGACTGTAATCCTCACATATCTATGAGATGCTAACTTAGCATCCTATAGCCTAAGATGGCTTTTCACTGATGCATTCTAAAGCATCCCAAAATGACTTGCCTCACTGTAGTTCCTAATATTTGTGGTTCCAACTGTGGGATCTTGATACTGTGTATTTTTTTTATGTGTTTGTGTGAATATAGTCCATGTGCATGTGGGTGCCCACAACTGTGGGTTCTCCATACTGTGTGTTTTTTATATGTATGTGTATGTGTATGTGTGAATATATTTCATGTGTATGTGGGTGCCCATGGAGGCCAGAAACGGGCATTGGATCCCATAGAGTTATAGGCAGTTACAAGCCACCTATTGTGGGTGCTGGGAACTGAATTTGGCTCCTCTGGAAAAGCAGCAAGTGTTGTTAACTTATGAGCCATCTCTCGAGCTCCCTACTCTGTATTTTGAAGGAAATCACCACTCTGGCTAACTTAAATCACTGTAGTCATCAGCCACCCAGGTAGACGTCAGTCGTCTGCCCTGTTCTAACTTAAATTCCTCTGTCCTAAAGTTTGCATTCTACACCTTAAGTTTTTGGTGTTGTTTTGTTTTCTACACACTTTTCTTCTGGACAATATTGGTTTCAATAATATGGCATTGTGGGTCTTATTTAAATATTTAAATTCTTTTTATAGTCACATACAATATTATTTAAAAAATAATTTTATTGAGAGTTGGAGGCAGGAGGATCAGGATCAAAAGTTCAAGGTCATTCTCAACTACATCACAAGTTTGAGGCCAGCCTGGGCTATAAGAGACCCTGCCTCCAAAAATTATAAAAAATTTAATTTAGATGTAAATTGTTACATAACTCACTACATCCATACAATTGACTTTATTTTTATATTTTCTTCATGTCTGGCTTGGCATATTTTTGAGACAACTCACTCTATGGCCCAGGCTGGCTTGGAACTCACTATGTAGCTCAGGCTGCCCTCAAACTTTTGTTGATCCTCCTGCCTCAGTCTCCTGACTACTAGGATTACAGACATGAGCCATCATGCCCACTTTTAGGACTGATTCTAATAGAAGCATTCAGAACTTTTGCTTTGTTCTCACCTTCTAACATCTGATAATGGGAACCTACCCTTTGTACATCCATGCATTCCTTAACCTCAAACTTCTTCAGCCTCACTTGGGTGCAGCTGTTTGGGAGGCTGAGGTAGGTAGATTACTTGAGCCTAGATGCTTGAGATCAGCCTGAGCAACAGGTAGATTTCATCTCAAAAGGAGAGGCAGTGCTGGGGACATAGCCTAATGGTAGTGCTCTTGTCTTGAATTCAGGAGGCCCTGGGTTTGATCCCTAGCATAGCACAGCACAAGACAAAACAAAACAATTGTCATTTTCATACTAAAACTAGTCTCCAAATGATCACCTAACCTGTCAACTCTCTTAGGACCCTGGCTCACTTCTTGGACTCCCTCCCCATCCTATGACTCCTATCCTCAGTCACAGCCCAGCCCTAGAGAGTCTGTCTTCCCAAGGCCTCATTCCTATAAACTCCTACCAATCTATTATTCTATTATCCCTATATCATATCCTAATTTCTGATTATTTGGACTATTTTTTATTGTTTGAGAATTTCATACATGTATATAATATATTTTGAGCAAATCAACATCCCCATTCCCTCCTCTCAAATTCCTCCCCTATTGTCCCTACCAATTTTCCTCCTCAACTTCATGTGCTCTTTTTTAAAAACCCACTGAGTCTCCTCAGCCTGTATGTGCATGAGTGTGGGACCATCTACTGAAACATGGGTAGCCTCTCAGGGCCTGTATCCCTGAAGAAAACTGACTCCCCCTTCCCCAGCAGCCATCAACTACCAATAGATCCTCAGCTAGGAGTGAGACTTCATGAGCCCCTCTCCTAGCCATGCTGGGATTTTTGACTGGCTTGGTCTTGTGCAGCTTTTGTGCATATAGTCACAGATGCTGTGAGTTCATGTGTGCAACAGCCCTGTTATGTTTGTCAAATACTGTTTTGCTGCAGACATCCACCACCTCTGACTCTTGCAATCTTTCTACCCTCCCTCTTCCAAAATGATCCCTAAACCTTGGGAGGAGAGGGTGTGATTGATATTGGTGTCCCATTTAGAGCTGAGAACTCCATAGTCTCTTATTCTCTGTACATTGACCAGTTGTGGGTCTCTGTATTAATTGCCATTTACTGCAAAAAGAAGCATCTCTGATGAGGGCTGAGAGATAATTTAACATATAGGTATAAAGATAGGAACCTAAGGGGCAGCTTATTACTATGTCCATTTAGCAGAATTAACACATTAATTGTCAAGTCCTAATCAAACTTTCTCCAACCTCTTTCTCATTCTAATCAAAACCAGAAGATCCTACTTGGTTTCGTTCTATAAAACTCTTATTTTCAAATCAACTCAACCCTTACTCTTCAATCTGATATTCAAGTCCTACAATTTAACTGAGTTCAACATATACTTGCATCAGTCAATGGTGTCTTGTACTGCTGTACTGAGCCACCCAATGCGATCTATTTTTCTCACAACACCATCAAGCTTTGACTCATCCTTCCTTGTTCTTGATCACACATCCAACCACCTCTGTTATTCTAAATCTCATCCTCCCTTAGTTTCTCCTGCCATGATATTCTTCCAGTACTCAATTTCCACTAAATGTGTGATAGTTATTTGTGCAGTTACCATATTTTCACATTGTAAAAACCAAATACCAGGGCTGGAAGAGAGATGGCTCAGTGATTAAGAGAACTTGGTGCTCTTGCAGAGGACCTGAGTTCAGTTCCTAGCACCCACACCAGGTGACTCATAACCGGCTGTAACTCCAGCTCCAAGGGATCCAACGGCCTCGTCTGGCCTCCACCAACACCTGCATAAACATGGTGCACATACATATACCCAGGTCCGGACACATAAAATAAAAAATAAATAAAAATTAAACAAAATACCACATTGAGTGAGCCATTTTACAAGCCATCTGTGAGTAAATTATTCACATGCGCTATCTCACTTGATCCTTACATCAACATTGTTAGGAGGTGGCGCTCTCATTTAACATTACACAAACTGAGGTTTGGGGAACTCATGCTGATGATGACGAAATCAGGTTCCTCTCCCAAGTCTGTGTTTATGTTACGTATTGTAGCCAGTATAATATGCACTGCGCTCAATCTGTGCAGGTCCTATCCATAAGCATGCTGAAAACCGTGCAGCATGTGGGCCAAGGTTCTAGGAAGGCTTGGATGGAGGGACTGGGGCAGCAATGACAGGGATGTCAAGATTGATGGGGATGGTCAGAAATTTCCTCCATTGGGTTACGGGGCTTTTAAAATGAGCATGTAAAATATATAGTTACTCAACAGGATTGTACCTACTCTTTAGTCTCCAACTGTTATCTGTCGTTTCTGTCTGATTTTGCCATTCCCTCGGGCAATCATCTTCCGTCTTTTCTGTTCCCAGTGCTTTCGGCGAATTGCTCAACACAGGAGAGCGTACTTGTTGATTTTAACGTACGTGTGTTTGCATGTGTGCACAGCAACTGGGCAGAGGACGTGGGTGTGGGGTGCAGGGTGCATTCCTTTTCTTCATTCTTTTTCTCTTAAGCAGCTGCAGCCCGGAGGCTTTCCGTCTAGTGGGTGGAGGAGGCAGAACCACTGACCCTTTAACAAGTTGTCCCTCGCAGAACAGGTGTCTCCCCCGCCTCTCGGAGGAGAGGGATGGCTGGCTACTTAGTGACATCAGCCGCGGACCAATGAGAAGTCAGGCTTCGGCAGCCGTGCCAATGGCCGGCCCGGGGGCGGGCGGGTTTCCTGGGAGCCAGGCTTGCCAGGCTGGTCCTGCGGCCGCGGTGGAGTCTCCGCCGCTCACGCTGCCCGCCGCTGCTCCGTTCCCCGGCCGCGCTGCCCCGCAACGCACGTCTCGGGCGGCTCCGGGCGCGGCGCGGCTACCCAGCCGCTCGAGCTCCCGCGGGCTAGCGGCTCATGCGCGGGGCTGCGGGGCGCGCAGGTGGGCCGGCGGCCGCTGGGAGATAGGCCCCCGGGGGCAGCGGTGCACCATGGCGCGGAGACCCGGCGCGCCGGCCGCCTACGGGGAGGAGTTCTCCTTCGTCAGCCCGCTAGTGAAATATCTGCTCTTCTTCTTCAACATGCTCTTCTGGGTGAGGCTCGGCGGTCAGGGGGCGCGGGAGCGTCCAGGGGGCTGCCAGCGGCGGGGGAGGGCCGACCTGGGTTGCCCCGTGCCCACCAGCGTGGTGAGCAGTGTTGCCTAGTTTTCTCGGCTGGCGACGCTTGGAGGGGAGGATTTCTCCCCGGGATATACGGCACAGTGGCGCCGCATCCGGAGGGGTGTTAAGAATGGGCATCCTTACTGCCAGGGTTGAGGGTTTAGCAGGGATGAGGGTCTGTGTCAGGCCAAAAAGGTGGATTTGGGGAAAGAGGTGGCCCGGCAGCTCCACGCGCACACTCCTGGTTAGGGACTTTCAGGCCTGGGGGCTGAAAGGCCCGCCTGCCAAAAAAGAAAAAAAGGAAGGAAGGGAAACCCCCAAGCCTCCCCTCTCTGTTTCTTCAGGGGGATGGGTCAAGGGGCTTCAGCTCTCCCTTTTGCAGGCCTCAGCGCTTACCCCTCTGGCAAAGCTGAGATGGGTTTAGAATGGCCTCCAGGTCCGATGTGTATCCTGCCCATGCTAGCACTGCCCTAAACTTTGCCCTACCTCTCTCAAGACTAGCTTCCTCCCCTGCCTCCCCTTCGGGTCACAGTCTTCAGATAATGTAAACAAGACCCTGTGTTGGGCTGAACAGCCAGAGCGGTCCTTTCAGAGTCTTCTGTTTGGGGGTGGAAAAGTGTGAAAAATATTGACCCAGAGCTCCAGGCATCTGGATTTCTAGCCTTGCTCTACCATCGTTTTCGACTTAACTGACCTGGGTAAAGATGTTCAAGTCTACAGGCCTTCCTTTCCTCCCAGCAAAACCCAGGAAATAGAAATACCCTGCCGGAGCTGAGAATTCAGCTGGAGCCCATCATGAATTGTTTCATGGAGAGAGAGAGGGAGAGAGAAACGAGAGAGAGAGAGAGAGAGAGAGAGAGAGAGAGAGAAAGAACCTGGGTCCCTTGGGATTTGCAAACATAGGCAGCCCTATCCCGTCTCCCTATTTCTCTCCCAGCTCTTGCCACACCAGAGCTGCTGCCCTGGGAGCCTGTCATCCTGGCCTACCCCAGCCTGAGACCAGTAGTTCAGATTTGCAGGAGGAGGGAGGAATGGAGGGTCTAAACTGTTTCCTAGGAAAGGGAGCAGACCAGACATCTAAAGCAGCTGCTAGAAAGGTTTCACAGGGGCCATGGTGTGAGGTACAGTCACAAAGTACATAAGTGCTAGCCTGTTGGGACAAATGAGAGAAATCCCAGAGGGTGGTGATGATAGCTCACTCTCTGCCATCTTCCTCTTGGGAAGATTGAAGTTTGAGCTTTTATCAAATCCTCAGTTTTAGAACTAGGGGGAAAAAAATTAACAGGCCTCTTGTTTAGCTTCCATATTTTTCATAGGGGGAAGTGAAATCACAACGATGTTAAATGTATTGACCAAGGTCCAACAGCTGGTTAGCAGGCTCAGGTTGATTTTTCTGCTTAACTGGGGTGCTTCTAGGGGAAGTCCTTGATCCAAGTGGCTGCTATTGTAGCTGGGGTAACCAATCAACCCAAGTTCTCTCAGATCTAGGTTCTGCTTTCCCTGAGGTTAGAAAACAGAAGATTCCCTCACCCACTCGGCAGGGCTGGGGGAATTTGCTAGGGGGAACCCACCCCCAATGGCAAATACTGGTGAATGCTCGCAAAGTGTGCCAGGCCAGTACATGCTGTCTTCAGAGTGGACACTGGCATCCTCAGGACCTCAGGTTCTCATTTGGGCTTCTTACAGCCAAGGCTCTGTATGTGTTGGAGCCTCACTCTTATCTGTCCTCCCCAGCGATAGCAGCTGTGTACATCTGTTCCTCTTGTGTTCACAATCATTTTCGTGACCTTTTCTGCCCTACCCCATACCACTTGTATCAGATAATGTTGGGAGATTATAGCCAGGGAGAGAACTAGGCTCATCGACCCATTTCCCTTGGTCTTGGTTTCATTCAAGATCAGAAAGCAGGATGACACAACCCCAAATTAGAGCAGAACCCCTTTTTGGACCTGCTGTAGATACAAAAAGTTGGTGGCTCTACAAATAGCACATGGAAGGACAAAAGGCCCAGTTTCTTTCTGGCACCTACTTAACTGTGTGACACTAAGCCAATGTATCTGTCTCTCTGTCCTTAATCTTTCTCCTCTAAAGGAGAAATTTGTCTGTTTCTGAACTATTTAAAGATGAATGAATCACTTTAGGGACTGTTTTCTGCCTTTAAGACCTGGGGCTGGTTCTAAACATGACTCTCTATATCTTGGTATCCCTGGGATGTTGTCCTTCCTAAGGTACTTTTCAGGGCTTACTGATTGTCACTTCTCTTCCAGACCTAGAGCCCCAGTTACATTGTATGCTCATGAGCTGGCCATGAAGTGCTACTTCCTCAGCTCAGAGCTCATCTTTGTTCCCATCCTACTTCAGGGACTACTGAGGATGCTTTCTCCCTCACAAGTTTCCACTATTCTATTCAAATTCTCCCTCACAAGTTCCCACTATTCTATTCAAATTCCCCTCTTCTGCCTGGAAGTACCCATGGCTGGGACAGTGAGCCCACTTTGCACACAGAGTGCATGTCTGGCCAGCTCTTGGGGAGCCGTGAGTGGGTGGTGGTCTGTGCCTGAGCCATGTTAGGAAGGTGGCCAGCATCATCTAGGCTCACATGCAGGGATGATGGCAGCAGCCACCTTGGCTGCTGCAGGAACCCTGACTCTTAGGGCATTTGGAGCTGACTCAATCCCTCTTTATGTTTCAAATCATACTTCCTCTTTGGCCTGGGAGTTCTGATTTTTCTCCCCAGATTCAGGTTGCCGGGTGACTGATTGTTATGTTTCCATGGCCTGAAGTTACTGCTCCAAGATCCTAGAAGTTGTGTTTAAACTCTTGAACAATAGCTGCCTTTCCCCACCTCCCCCATGTTGAACACCTCTATACAGAGTTAAGACATTGCCGTAGCATACAGGTATATTAGCCCCAGGTGTCTGTTGTCAGGAATGTTATCCATGCTGCCCCATTTCTCCCTTGCTGACCCTTTTTCTCTACTCAAGGCAGCAATTGGAGTGGCTTTAGGGTCAAGCAAATGCCAGAAGCTCAGACCTTTCAGCCTTTGTGTCTCATCCCAGGCATTTTTGGCTGCCATGGTACCTTGCCGCCCCTTTTCTGTGCTGCAGTCATGTGCTTATTTATCTGTCTCACCCCAGGCTCTTGAGGGTGGAGATGGTCTTATTTGCTTTGGAATTCCCACTACCCAGCTCTGTGAGGCAGAAAATGGATGTTGAGTGAATGTTTGTTGAATGGTGAATGAGAGAGCAAAGCTTCCTGGGCGGAGGCAGTCTCTTCCTCTCCCTCTCTCATAGACTTGATCCATGAAGATGCAGCACAGCCTTAGGTGTTAGAGCATTCTTGGTGGTGAGCTATCTGTGTCCAACTCAGCCTGGCAGACATCCACTCTAGTAGCTCCCTGGAGCCATACATGATTGCTGTCCACAGTGTCTAGATTTCTTCTCTTCCTCTGCAGCCCATATGGACCCCATCCAGTCTTTCCTGGACCAGTTGAAGGCGTTCTAGAATCTTAAGCTTTGAAAAGTAGGCATTGTAGTCTCCTGCTCTAGAACAGAGACAGTAGAGAGAAGGTCAACCTGCCTATTATTTTATATTTCAGACTCATAGTTGATAGAATTGTAACTGTGTTGTGAGTGCTGACTTAATACTGCTTTGTTATCAAAATGCCCTTTTGTACTTTACTGTGGGACAGCATGGCCATTATGCAGCCTATAGAAGCCTTAAGACATCTGGACACCTGTTTACTTTTGGACTTTTAGTTATGTGATACTGCATATTGGTTCAGAAACCTTTTGAAATATGTGTGATAATTTAGAAGAAGTAGAACTATTGTGGTTCAACTTCTCACCCAGGACCATTGTATTAGAGTTCCCAGGGACTCAGAATCATCCCACATCAACTGCAGCCCCATCTCTTGTAACTTTAGTCCAAAGCCAGAAGGAAGTGACCAGGCATCAAAACTGATAAAATCCCTCTCCTGCTATATATACTGCCAAATACCTGAGGTGCCCACCTCCTTTTCTTCCCTATCTTCCTATAATAGGTTAGGTGGCCTTCAGTAAATTAAGCAATCATATTCTTGTTTTGCTTTGAAGATAGGCTCTCATTTAGGCTAGGTTGGCTTCAAACTCATTATGCATCCGAGGCCGACCTTGAACTTCTGATCCTCCTACCTCCACCTCCTGAGTGCTAAGATTATAGGCATGCTTATACCATCACATCTATAGCGTCTTACTGATATTTTTCTTTGTGTGTATGTGTTTGATGTGTTTGTATATATGTTTGTGTGTGCTTGCTTGTGTGTTTGAGTCCTGGCATGCATGTGGGGAGGGCAGAGAACAGCCTTGGGTGTCTGCCCTCACCTTCCACCATGTTTGAGACAGGGTCTCTTGTTTAGTGCTGCACATGTCAGGCTGACTGGGCCTCAACTGGGCCTCAAGTTTCTCTTCTTTCTGATTGAAACAGGATCTAGCTACTTGACCCAGGCAGGCCTCAAACTCATAGAGATCCTTCTTGCTTCTGCCTCCTGAATGCTGGAATTACAGGCATGAGCCACCATGTCCATCTCCAGATTCTTTTATAAAAACAAAAAAATGAGGGCTGGATAAATGGCTCAGCAGTTAAAAGCACTGGCTGTTCTTGCGGAGAACCCAGGTTTAGTTTCCAGCATCCACATAACAGGTAACAGCTATCTATAAGTCCAGTTCCAGGAGCCCTTGTGCTCTCTTCTGGCCTCCATGTGCATTGTATGCATGTGGTACACTTACATACATGTAGGCAAAATACATTCATAAAATAAAAATAAAAATAAACAATGAAAGTGCCAGGTGGGTAGTGCATCTGTAAATAAATGGACTCTATAGTGAGTTCCAGGTCAGCCTACACTGCTATGTGGCAAGTTTCAGGCAGCCTTGGTTACATAGTAAGACTGTCTTAAAACAAATAAAACACCATCAAACCACAATAAATGGAGATAAGAGCCTTACCTTTTGCTGTGCAGGTCACATACATGCATGCCTTTTTATCTCCCCTAGCAACTCTGCTTATCTTATAATCAGTAGAAAGTTAAATTTTAAGCAACTTTGAAAAAGAATTTTTTTTAACCCACAAAGCTCTTCCCATAGTCTTGGTAGCAGGCTATGAGGCTATGTGTTAGTCTAGTCCTTCTAGGACCACAAATTTAGATTTGGGGGTGGGGTGGGAGGGCTCACTCTGTAGTCTATGCAAGTCTTGGAACTTACAACAGTCCTCCTGCCTCAGCCATCTGAGTTTTGGAATTTCAGGAGTGCCTCACTATGCCCAGCAGCCGTTGAGTTGGATCAGTTGTACTAAAGCCCTTGTGGATTTTCCTTCCTCACTCGTGCATAACCTCCAAAGAGCAAAACCAGCCATGGCCTGAGAAAGATGTCAAGGGTCTACCACAGACATAGTGAGGAAAGATCCTTCAGTAAGATAACACCATCCAATTCAGAGGGAGCAAGCCAAGAGCCAATGTCACACACAGTTGCCACTTCAGGCTCCCAGGAACAGCAGTACTGGGATGACACAGAGGATCAGCATGTGCGGGTCTTGGGAAATGAGAGGAAAGTCCTGCTTTTGGTCTAGAAGGCTGCGGCTTCCTTGGCTTCACCCAGAAATAGGATAAAAAGTTCTCCAGCCTTCTGTAGACTAGACTGTGAAATGTGGAGCCAGATAAGACCAGTACTTTCTCTTGGAGGTTTCTCTGGCTGGTGGGCCCTGCTTGTTCATGCCATGTCTCCCCCTTTCAGAGTATCACTTAGAGATACTCCTCTGAGCTGTCTCCTAGGCCCTGCAGGTACCCCATGCTATCTTCCTTCCCCAGTCTGAGCTCCACCTAGTTTGCAGATTGCCAGCTACTGCTCAAGAGAACAGAGGGCAGCTGTTTGTTCCTGCCTCATATGATACCCCCAGGGGAACACATGAGACTGGGGTGGCTTCAAGGCAGAGATAGGAAGGCAGCCATGTGGCAGAGGTCCTAAGGCCAGAATTAGATTCCAGTCCCCTTTCAGCCACTCATCAACTGAGTAAACTCAGGTTTTCCTTGAACTTTGTAAAAACCTTAACACTGATGCCCTTTTCAGGTTGGGGTTGGAATGAGATTGCATATATAAAGTTTTGTCTGTGAGAGGCCAGTGAGACGGCTCAGTAAAGTTGCCTACCGCCAAGTCCAATAGCTGAGTTCAATCCCTGGGATCCACAGAGTGGAAGGAGAAAACTGACTGCTAAAAGTTGTCCTCCGACCTCCACAGGTGCACTGTGGCAGCCAAGTGTGCATGTGTGCGCACACACACACACACACACACACACACACACACAAATAAATAAATGTAATGAAATAAATCAATAATGTTTTGTTTGGTCTGGCTTTTAGCACTCCACAGAGAGAAGTTACTTGGAAATAGCTTCTAGAAATCATGTGCTGGGGATCTAGGGAGAGGCCTTCAGAGAGGAGGAAAGGCTGTATAGATGGGGATGAGTCTAAGTAAAGGCCAGCCTTGAACTTGAACCTCCTCTGCTCACATTTCCACCATTAGCCATAGAGAGATGATAATTAATAATGCCTTTATGTTTTCTATTTTACAAGTTTCACATACATATATCATATATCTACTAGGAACAGAACCCTATTTTTATCTCCCGAGGCCTTCCCTAGGTTCACTTCTCAGGGTTTGGCACACCACCAGGAACCAGTTTGCCTGTAGTTATTAGCATTGAGGTTGGAAAGCCATATTCAGTGCTTCAACTTGGGGCTCTAAAATATTACCTTAAGGGCTAGAACAAGAGTTTTTCCTTACAGACATCACATCATGGCTGTCTTTTCCCAATTTACAAGAAAAGACAAATAATGAAGAGAATTTTCTCCCTTTCCTATTTTCTCCCATGAGCATTATTAGTGCCTGTGGCTATTTATCTGCCAGCAAGTGCTAGCAAGAAGCAAAGAAGAGACTGTAACAACAAAGTATTATGGAAAACTACTTAGAGTCTTGCCCATATTGTTTTATGATAGCCATATCATATTAGAAAATTGTTTATTTCTATAGTAGAAATTAGTATCTGTGTTTCTTCAGAATACAACAGTTATCGCATCCTCAGCTGAGTTTAAGGCCAGCCTTGGCTACATGAGTCCCCGTTTTAAACCTTTCCCCTGAAAAGTAAGCTTATAAAATTGCAATATTGGGGTTGAAGTTATGACTCAGTGGTTAAGAGAACTGGCTGTCCTCCCAAAAGTCCTAGGTTCTAATCCCAACATCCACACGGCAGCTAAAAACCTTCCATAACTCCAGTTCCAGAGGCTCTGACACCCTCTTCTGACCTCCATGGGCATTACACAACACGGATACACTTAACATACAGGCAGGTATAACACTCATACTCATAAAATAAAAATAATAAAAAAGAGCAGTATTCCGGGTGTGGTGGTGCACGCCTTTAATCCCAGCACTTGGGAGGCAGAGGCAGGCGGATCTCTGTAAATTCAAGGCCAGTCTGGTCTCTATAGTGAGTTCCAGGCAGATCTCTGTAAGTTCAAGGCCAGTCTGGTCTCTATAGTGAGTTCCAGGACAGCTGGGGCTACAGGGAGACCCTGCCTCAAAAAGACAAAAAACAAATAAAAATAGTCTTAACTACAGAGTCATTTCTTTGGCCTCCATTTTTATTTTGATGCTCAAGTTTCTCTAGCTTTGGCCATTGGAAGCTCATTCATTTGTGTGTGTACACCGGAGTAGAGGCCAAATGTAGACAGTGGGTGTCTTCCTCTACTTCTATCACTACCTTATTTATTCCCTTGAGACAAAGTCTCAGTGAATCTGAAGCTTGCTGTTTTGGCTGGCTGGCTGGCATCGAGCTCTTGAGATTGGCCTATCTCTGCTACCCAACCTCGGGGTTACAGGCATGCTCAGCCAGGCCCGACTTTTACATGGGTACTGGGGATTTGAACTCTTGTCCTCATGCTCACACAGCAAGTGCTCGTACTCACTAAACCATCTCCCTATCCCCAGTTTTGTTTATTTGTGCGTACTTTCTTACTTTCTGGCCCAGCTTGAAACAGGCTACCTTAATGCATTTCTACTTCAGTCCTAGAGTAGCTATTTCTCCCTGGAGCTCAGGGGATGGCCATTTTCATTACAAGGTGATTACTCACCTTACATAAGAATCAAGCCACAGATGCATGCAAATTATTTATATTTTTACAGCTTTTCAGAACATAAATTTTTCTAAAAGCTAGACTCAGCTATTTTGAAAATAGTATCTAGCTTTTACAAGTTTCTAGCCAGGCTTCCTTCTGTCCATTATATGAAAAGCCATCCCAAGAAGAGAAGTGATTTTATTCTCATGAAAGGAAGTCATGGTAATATTGTGGTTAGGATGAGGATTTTGTATCAAAGACTGATACCGTGGGAAGATTACCAAAATGAGATGGGAAAATTCTATTGAGCCTGTATGTTGCCACAGCATGCATATGCACTTGGTCAAGTGTCCCTTCTACTTTTCTGGCCTCATCTGTGTGAAGAGATGAGTGTCTGAGCCCAGTTCTAAAGTTCTATTCATCACTAAAATTTGATACTGTTAATGGCAGCCACTCTAACTTTGTTACGGTGGCAGCTTTGAGGAGTCCAGGGTGGGATGTGAGGGCAGGAATGGAAGTGTGAAGGACCAAGCTGTGAAAAGGATGGAGACCTCAGAGAGAGACATCCTTAATGATCATGTTAAATAAAATTAAGGTTTCGATCTTGATTTTAATGTAACTTATTTGTTGCTTTCCATTCCTGGTTGTGCTTAGAGGTTCTCAAACTGGCTGCACTGTAGAATTATGTGGAAGGATTTTAGAACTGCTGTTGGCTGTGTCCTCGTGCCTGAGATTCTGAACTACTTGGTTTGCAGGGTAGCTAAGGCATTAAGAGTTTAAGTGTGGGGCTGGAGAGATGGCTGTTAAGAGCACTTGCTACACTTGCAGAAGACCCAAGTTTGGTTCCCAGCACCCACATAGCAAACTCACAACAGGCTGTAACTCCAATTCTGTGGGATCAGATGCCCTCTTCTGGCCTCTGCAGGCACTGGATACACATGGTGTATATACATAAATGCAAGCAAATACTCCTACACATAAATTTTGCTATTGTTCTTTGTTTTTGTTTTTGTTTGAGACAGGGTCTCCCTGTAGCCCCAGCTGGCCTAGAAGTCGCTATGCAGATCAGGCTGGCCTTGATCTCATAGAGATCAACCTGCCTCTACTTTCCAAATGCTGAGATTAAAGGCATGCACCATCACACTAGCTCACATAATTTTTTATTTTATTTTTATTTTATGTGTATGTGTGTATTGCCTGCATGTAGATAAGTGCACCCATGTTGTGCAACACCCTTGAAGGACAGAAGAGGCTGTCGGATGCCCTGGAACTGGAGTTTTGGACAGTTGTTAGCTACCATGTGGGTGTTAGAATTCGAACCCGGGTCTTCTGCAAGAACAGCCAGTGTTCTTAACCACTGAGCCATCTCTCCAGCCCACATAATCTTTTTGAAAGTTAAAAAAGAGTTTAAGTGTCTCTTCTACCTCCAAGTCCCCCTATGACTGTAATGGCAGCCACGACTGAGTACTGCTTTAAGCTATGAATGCTCTTATTCTCTCCCCAGGATAACATAGAATATAGATCCTCACAATATCTTGTTTTAGCAGCTGATTGAATTTGAATAGTTTATTAATAGTCACTTGTTGCTGTTCACCTAAACTCAATGGCTTAAAACAACACAAATTTAATCTTTCACATTTCTAGAGGTCTGCAATCTAAAACAGGTTTCCCTGGGTTAGCATCAAGGTGTCATCTGTGTTGGGTTCCTTCTGGTCTACATTCCCTGGTTCAGGGAACCACAACAATCCAACTGTGTTTTTACTGTTCTGCTTCTTCTGTGACTCTGACCTTCTTGCTTTCTTCTTCTAAGGTCTGCTTATGACTGTATTGCACCCTAGGGGGTAACCTCTCTGCCTCCAAATCCTGAATCACATTCACATTTGCAAGTCTCTTTGGCCATGTAAGATAATGCATCACAGGTTCCAGGAATCAGGACATTATTGTCTTTGAGGGACCTGGCTCCAATAGACACAGAGCAAGTGTTGTTATTACAGGCCATGACTAGAAGTAAGTTGACCTGTGATGAGGTTGGTTTCCTTCCTTCCCTGCCTTTCCCTCTCCTCTCTCCCTTCCTCCCTTCCTTTCTGTTTTGCTGAAATAGGGTCTCACATAGCTTACTCTGTCCTTGAATTTACTATGTAGCTAAGGCTGGCCTTGAACTACCCATTCTCCTATTTCTACCTGCCAGGTACTAAGATTGTAAGTGGGTGTGCACCACCATATGTGGTGAGCATGTAAGAAAACACTGAGCGGAGCTGGAAAGATGGCTCAGCAGTTAAGAGCACTTGCTGATCTTAAAGAAGACCTGGATTCAGTTCCTAGCACCTACATGGCAGCTAAGAATATGCAACTCCAGTTACAGGGACTCCAATGCCCTCTTCCAGCCTCCAGGGGCATTGCATGCCTACAACGTAGACAAAACACTTGTACACATAAAATAAAATAAAATAAAATAAAATAAAATAAAATAAAATAAGGTCCCCCTGTAGCCCCAGCTGTCCTGGAACTCACTATGTAGACCAGGCTGGCTTTGAACTCACAGAGATCTGCCTCCCAAGTGCTGGGATTAAAGGCGTGCACCACCACACCCAGCTTAAAATAAACTATTTTTTTTTTAAAGAAAACAGTGAGGAACCTTGCAGCAGCAGAAATAAAGAGGAGATGTTTAAATAATTCAATAGTTAGTTGGGCGTGGTGGCACATGCCTTTAATTCCAGCATTCAGGAGGCAGAGGCTGGCAGATCTCTGTGAGTTCAGGGCCAAGCTGGTCTACACAGCGAATTCCAGGTCAATTGGGGCTACAGGGAGATCCTGTCTCAAAAAAAAAAAAAAATTGACAAAAGAAAAAAAATCAATAGTTAAATTGGGGGCTAGAGAGATGGCAGAGGACCTGGGTTTGATGCCCAGCACCCACATGACAGCTAACAACTATCTCTAACTCCAGTTCCAAGGGATCCAATCCATCTTTTGTCCTCCTCGGGCCACTGTATGACATGGGTACACTTACACACATGCAGGCATAATACTCATACACATAAAAATAAATAAATATAGTTAAAATTTGGGGGCTGGAGAGATGGCTCAGTAGTTAAGAACACTGACTGTTCTTGCAGAAGACCTGGGTTTGAATCCCAGCATCCACATGGCAGCTAACAACTGTCCGTAACTCCAGTTCCAGGGGATCTGAAGGCCTTTTCTGTCCTCGTGGGCATTGCATGACACAGGTGCACTTACCTACATGCAGGTAATAAACGAATACACATAAAATAAAAACAGCCGGGCATGGTAGCGCACGCTTTTAATCTCAGCACTCAGAAGGCAGAAGCAGGCAGATCTCTGTAAGTTCAAGGCCAGCCTGGTCTACATAGTGAATTCCAGGACAGCTGGGGCTACAGGGAGACCCTGTCTCAAAATAAAATAAAATAAAAATAATAAATAATAAAAAAAATAGTTAAAATGGTATTTAGAGCTATAGTCAGATGAGTTTTGTTTTGTTTTGAATTTTATTTATTATCATTGTGTATGTGTATTCACATGACGGGGGATACATGTGCCATGACCTCAGTGTGCCGTGACCTCAGTGTGGAAGTCAGAGGACAACTCTGTGAAGTGGGTTCTTTCCTTCCACCTTTTTGTGTGTTCCAGGGATCCAACTCAGGTTGCCAGACTTGCATAGCACCTGCCTTTACCTATTGAACCATCTTGCTGGTCTTCATGTGATGTGTTTTAAAGTCACTTGTTCACAGTGTCGAAGGGTGCCTCCAGAGTTGGAGGTGACTAATATCCCCGTCTTGGGGTTTCTCTGCCTCCCCCATGCTTCCCAAGACTGGTCATGCTATGGGACAGTCAGCTAGCACCTCCAGCTCCACACTGAGCTGCTCTGTTTCTCCTGGGCAAACTATGAAGGCTATCTGATGGTATGTGGACCACAGTTATAGGAAGAGCCATGAAGGGGTGGGGAATGAGGGCTGTGGATTCCCAGAAAAGGGTCCTGAAGACTTTTATTATTTTATTTTATTTTATTTATTTTTAATTTTTTTTATTTTATTTTGGTCTTTTTGAGACAGGGTCTCCCTGCAGCTCCAGTTAGCCTGGAACTCACTATGTAGACCAGGCTGACCTTGAACTCCCAGAGATCCACCTGCCTTTAGTCCTGAGTGCTGGGACTAAAGGTATGCACCACCATGCCCGGCTCAAGACTTACTTTTAAATCAGAATTTGCCATTAATTAGTGAATGTTCCTGTCTTCCCATGCTAAATAGCAACAGATTTTCATAAATAAGTTAGTTACAATGGAAAAATGTCATCCTCCCAGGTGACTAGTCTTATCCTATTACCTTTTCTAGGGGCCCAGGTCCCTTCTCCCACTAAAGACCCCCAGGTGGCTCTTTCCAGCTGATTCTTGTCTTATAGGACAGTGGGGTCTAGCCAGCCATCCTCTTCCCCACTGAGCCTGTCAAGTCCCTGCTGCTGAGAACTCTCTCTTACCAGAGCTTGGCCTCATCTATTGCCATGGTGACAACCAGTGCTGCTTAGCACCAGCCTGGAAACTGGGCTTGAAGAAAGGGTAGCCAAGAGGAGTTCACGCTGGGGCTACTGGGCACTCCTGGAGGCCTAGGGGGCAGAGAAGACCCCTCTGGGGACCCCTGGTAGCCTCTAGTGGGTTTGCTCTCTCTCAGAGGAGTCATGAAATCTGTAAGGCCTAAATCATTCTATTCTTCCACACCCGAATCAGAGTTTATAAAGGTTCCTTTCTAAGGCAGTCTCAGTACTTATACACACATACCCACGAATACTCTCTCACACTTGTGTGCACTTTCCTTATACTTGACACTAGATTGACTTCCAAGGGAGTTAGAGAGCTGCAGTCCAATTCAACCTGGGCTGCTGTGAGACCCCCCTTTTGATGCAGGTAGATTAGAATTCAGAATTTCACAGTTCCCATGTGACCTTGGGCAAGTAAACTACTGATGGAGGTGGATATTATTTACTGTCAGACACTGCACTAGGCACTTTCCATACATTGTTTTAACTTTCACAAAATTATTTCTTTTTCTGGGCCAACAACAGGGCTCTGCAGGCAAAGGTGCTTGCTACCAAACTTGACAACTTGAGTTCAATACCCAGGACCCACATGATGGAAGGAAAGAACTCCTGCAAGCTGCCCTTTTACCTCCACATGTACACCATGGCATGTGCATGCCCCTCCCCCATATACACTAAGTAAATAAAATGTAAAAAATTTTAAAGCTATAAGAACAAATTTATTAAAAATTGTTTCCTTTCATGAGACAGGGTCTTGCTCTGTAACAGCACTGGCTGGCCTCAAACTTATGATCCTCTCAGCTCAACTTCCTAAGTGCTGGGATTACTTGCATGTGCCGTTACACCTAGCTCTTTGTCCTTCATTTTCATCTTCAGAAACAGAAACCAACCAGACTCAGAAATCTATCCTAAATGGGACTAAATTTGAGTTGCTCAGAAGTACATGTGTTTTTTGTTTATTTGTGTGTGTGTGTGTGTGTGTGTGTGTGTGTGTTTAGGGTACGTTTTAGTGTTGGTGGTTGAAACCAAGGCCTATGCATGCCTAACATGTGCTGTACGCTGTACCACTGAGTTACACCCCCAGATGTCTCTGAATGCCCATGTTTTTTATTTTTAAAAAATATTTTATTTATTATTTTTATTTTATATGTATGAGTGTTATGCCTGCATGTAGGTAAGTGCACCCATGTCATGCAGTGCCTGTGGAGGACAGAAGACACTGTCGGATCTCCTAGAACTAGAGTTGTGGACAGTTAACTGCCGTATGGGTGCTGGGATTCGAACCCATGTCTTCCGCAAGAACAGCCAGTGTTCTTAACCACTGAGTCATCTCTCCAGCCCCTTATTTTTTATTTTTAAAGATTTTACTTATAAGGCTAGGTGTGGTACCATGTGCTACCCAGCGCTCAGGAGACAGAAGCAAGCAGATCTCCACGAGTTCTAGGCCAGCCTGGTCGACACAACAAATTCTAGGCCAGCCAGTACTACATAGTGAGACCCTATCTCAAAAAATGAAAACCAAGCAAACAAAAAATATTTTATTTATATTTTATGTGTATGAATATTTTTAGTGCATGTGTGTAAGTGCACCACACGCATGCAGTTCCCCAGAGCTAGAAGAGGGCATCCGATCTCCTAGAACTGGAGTCACTGACATTTTTAAACCTCCATGTGGGTGCTGGGAACCAAGCCTGGGTCCTCTGGAAGAGCAGTCAGTGCTCCTAACCATTGAGCCATTTCTCCAGTCCCACACTGTGTTCTTGATCTGTTCTGTTCTATATTAAACTTACATTATCTTATTTTCTCCATCTGTGAAATGGGGATAATATCTCACAAGATAACTGTGTTATAAAGACTGAAGGAGATAATGTCAGAAAAAGAATCTCATGGAGGTGAAGCACTGGCAGATCCTGTCAGCAGCATCGCTGGGGTGGAGGTGGGGGAATACTCTCGCCTGGCCCTGGGAAACTCACCCTCTTTTCTTCTTCTAGGTAACTTACTGTGTTCAGAGCCCTCTGGTTTCCACAATCTCAGTCTGGCTCCTTCTCTGTTTCCACAGGTGATTTCCATGGTAATGGTGGCTGTGGGTGTCTATGCCCGCCTGATGAAACATGCAGGTGGGTTGTAGTTCTCCGTCTGCTTCCTGGCACTCTTGCTACGCTTCCTCTCCCTCTGTTTACTCCAGCTTTGGCCCTACCCCTTTTTGTGTGAGCTGAGGCTGCAGGAAGTAGCTCCCTGTAGCCAGATCTTACTGGGCCACTTCAGACTGGCAGTTCACTGAGCCCCTATCCCTCTCCCAAGATCTGCCTACATCTGAGACTTAGGAATAAATCGTCCCAGAGAGACCTAGGCCTGTGGGAACAGAGAGCAACCAAGGGCTGTTGCCCTTCCTAGCTTGTCCTAAAGTAACTCAACCTCCATTCCTTGACCTCTGCAAAGTCTACAAAGATCTGGCCTACTAGTGAGCCTAATGCCATTTGAATTCTTCTCTGGAGCAGCCCCTTCTCTCATGAACCCAGGAATAAAGCCTTTTCCCTAGTTCCTAGGTTCAAGCCAGGATTCCTCCTGGATACTTTGTTGTCCCCTGTGAGGAAGGTATTGTTTCCCCATAATCCTCACCAGGCAAGGAGATTCCCTCAGTAGAGGAAGAACAGTTTAGGTGCACCCTCTCATCCATCCCTGGGAGGCCCCTCAGAGGGCACTGGGCTCCAACTGAAGGTCAGTCTCCCCCCCAGAAGCAGCCTTAGCCTGCCTGGCAGTGGACCCTGCCATCCTGCTCATCGTGGTGGGTGTTCTCATGTTCCTCCTCACCTTTTGCGGCTGCATTGGATCCCTCCGAGAGAACATCTGCCTTCTACAGACAGTGAGTGGTCAATGACTCCATGGAAAGACTTAGGTCTCTCCTCTTCCATGTCTTTCTTGGTCCCTTGTGCCATATTATAGCCTCTCCATTCTGTTTCTTCTGCCCCATCCAACCCTTACATCTGTGCTGTCCACCGCACACTGTAGAGCTCTGCCCTGGGTGACCCAGCACAGGGTGGCCTCCTCCGGGAAACTCTTGGAAGCAGTAATCTTTGCCATGTTGGGGGCATATGGGAGAAGGGCCTAGTGACCTCTCAGTGCTCTCCGTGGCCCTGGGAGGGGCTACTGCCCAGAGTAGTAACAGACTCTCCTTTTCTTGCTTTGTTGCCACAGTTCTCCCTCTGCCTCACCATCGTGTTTCTGCTGCAGCTGGCGGCTGGTGTCCTGGGCTTTGTCTTCTCAGACAAGGTAACACTGGGAGCCTGGAGGCCTCTTCTGTGTAAACCAGAGGGAGGAAGGGAAAGTTCCTACTCCCTTTTAGCATGATTAATTAACCACAGCACTCTTTCCCCTGAGAGGCATCAGCCTTTGAAAGGTTCCCCTTGGGAATGAATAGGTGGCCTTTAGTGTCACCATATTTAAAGAGAATTTTATAACTGTAAGGTGTTTTCCTTTGACAACCTGATAGGCCAACAAGGAAGAAAATTCTCAAAACATGAAAAACATTAAAATCACCTGCAAACTTTAATGGTAAATGACTAAGAAGAACTCAGTGATCAAGACCACAGACAGCTTAAAGTCTCTTTTTCAAAACCTGTTCATTGAACTAAAGAAGACAATGGGAAAGCAAACACAGTTCTGAACCATGTTTACCACATCTGGAGGCGGTCTGCCATGCAGCCACAGTCTTTTTACTTAAGAACCAGAATTCCCATGGTGGCACACACCTTTGATCCCAGCACTTGTGGGGGCAGAGGCAGTTGGATCTCTGTGAGTTCGAGGCCAGCCTGATCTACCTAGCAAGTTCCAGGCCAGCCAGGGCTATACAGTGAGATGCTGTCTCAAACAAAACAAAACAAAACAAAAGCAAACAAAAAACTCCCAAAAGAACCAGAATTCTTTTCTCAAATGGCAAGTGGTTTCTAGGAATAAAGTACAGGACTATGGAAGAAAATTACAGGAAGAGTAGTGGGACAGAAAGAGACCATGGTAGGAATAGGAAACAGCGCTGCCGAGCTGATTCCAAGTTGCTGAGTCCTTTTGGCTTAATAAAATCCTAAAATGGTACATATCTAGTGAATCTACAGATGCAATTTTCTTATGTCCACTAGGGGTCAGTGCCGACACAAAGTAAACACCCTTCTACTAACACAAAACAAGACAGTTTCTTCACTGCATCAGTCAACACATATTTTGTGGTAATAATATGTACATGTGGCATCATTTTGAAATATAGTTCTGAGAAGCAGTGCTGGTGGGTTCAGCATTTCTCTTGTCCATTGGTACCTGAGGCCTACGATTGGATGGGCTTTCAACTGTCTCCCCTTGGTAGAACTTGGTTCTGATTTCAAGCTAATTTAGATTAAGGATGATGTGAGGAGAAATGACCTTAATCTTTGGTTGCTGCTCTAACTTTGAACTGTAACCTGTGATCCCCCCCCCCCCACACTTCTGGGAAAGATTTGCTAATTCCTTTAAGGACTTGGGCCACTTAATTATCATTTTCTATTTGGTGTTAAGGAGAAAACATTCATCTTATCTCTCTGATATAGCCATCAGTCCCTCCCTCCTTATTCCATAGGATTGGGGGATAAAAGGGGTCCACAGGAGCCAGGTGTGGTGGCACATATTTTAGTCCCAACACTCAGGAGACAGAGGCAGGCAGATCTCTGTAAGATTAAGGCCAGCCTGTTCTACATAGCAAGTACCAGGCCACCTGGGGTTACAGGGAGACCCTGTGTCAAAAAGACAAAAAAAAAAAAAAAAAAAAAGTTCACAGGCCTAGAGACTAAGGCATCTCTTGAGCTGACCTAAGCAAGGATGGGGAGCTTAAGTGGCCTCATTCACCAAAGCCAACAGGACTTGTCATTAACTCTTAGGCCTGTGAAGGGTAAAGTCCTAAATGAATTTGTTGCAGAGTGAGATGTGCTAGTGATTTCAGTGGTCCACAGGATGTGATAGAAACACCCAGTGTGTAAAAAAAGGAAGTTATAATGGGAGGTGGTGGTAATGAATAGGCATGGTGGAAAGATTGAAGCTGGGGTGTTAAGAAGGGACTTGGGGCCATTTGGCTGCACTAACTTGAGTTGTTATTGGCATACACCCAGAGTGGGATGTGAGAGCACCAGGCCTGTGCTGGGCTGCTGGGGCTTGGCGTAAGAGTGGGGAGAGCTAGCCTTGGGCTTTGACCACAGAGTAATATGTACAGAGGTACCCTCCTGCCTTCTACAAATTGTGCTGTGACAGTAAACCATAGAGAAATCTGAAAAGGAGAACAAAAAACAAAACAACAGTGATCTGTGTTTATTGTTATTTCTGCAAGGATTAATAAACTTTAGGAATTAATCCTATGCCTTGATTGCCTATCCATGTCTCTGGCAGGCTCGGGGGAAAGTGAGTGAAATCATCAACAATGCTATTGTACACTATCGGGATGACTTGGATCTGCAGAACCTCATTGACTTTGGCCAGAAAAAGGTATGGCTCAAGTGGGGTGTGGTCAGACTGTGTTGTGAGGACTAGAAGTAAAAGTTAAGGTCATCCCAAGAGATGCCTCACTCCCTAGGCCTGTGGACCTCTTTTACCTGCTAGGTAATGGATTCTGGGAAGGACTTTGGGAAAAAAAATTACTTTTAAGAGTATAGAATGTAGGCCAGGTGTTGTGGTGCTCGCCTTTAATCCCAGCAGAGGAGGGAGAGGCAGGCGGATCTCTGTGAGTTCAAGGCCAGCCTGGGCAGATATTTAACATGTATATTTATAGATTCTTTTTTCTTTTTTGTCTTTTTGAGACAGGGTCTCCCTGTAGCCCCAGCTGGCTGGAGCTCACTATGTAGACCAGGCTGACCTTGAACTCACAGAGATCCACCTGCCTTTGCCTCCTGAGTGCTGGGCATAAAGGTATGCGCCACCATGCCTGGCTACATGTTTTTGTTTTTGTTGTTTGAAACAGGGTCTCAGTATCTAGCCCTGGCTGACTTGGATCTCCCTATGTAGACCAGACTGACCTTGAACTCACAGAAACTTGCCTGTTTCTGCCTTCTGAGTGCTTGGGTTTAAAGGTGTACACCACCACTACAGGCATCATCATCATTATTATATTTTTATTATATATTACATTAAAAATTATGACCAAATACACATAATTCCCAAAAAAAAGAAAACCATTTTGTTTGGTTTTGCTTGTTTTAGTGAAACTAGGGGTAGAATTCAGGGCCTAGAACATCATGGGCAAGCAGCGTAACACTGACCTATATACCCCTAGCCCAGGATTTACCATTTTAGATATTAAAAATATTAACTGAGGGCTGGAGAGATGGCTCAGTGGTTAAGAACACTGGTTGTTCTTGCAGAAGACCTGGGTTCGAATCCCAGCACCCACATGGCAGCTAACAACTGTCTGTAACTCCAGTTCCAGGGGACCTGACAGCCTCTTCTGTCCTCCGTGGGCATTGCCCAACATGGGTGCACTTACCTACATGCAGGCAATACACACATAAAATAAAAATAAATATTTTTTAAAAATTAACTGGACATGCCGGGCATAGTGGCTCATGCCTGTAGTCCCAGCACTTGAGAGGCAGAGGCAGGCAGATCTCTGTGAGTTCAGGGCCAGCCTGGTCTACATATTGAGTTCCAGGACAGCTGGGGCTACAGGGAGACCCTGCTTCAAAAAAAAGACAAAAAAAAAAAATTAACTGGACATATTGGCACAGGCCTGTAATCTCACCTGCTCAGGAGGCTAAGTCAGGAGAATTAAGAGTTCAAGGCCAGCCTGAGTAGCTTATAAGATCCTGTCTCAAAAGATGAAAAGGGAGGTGGGGGTATAGTTCAATGGTAGAGGACTTACCTAGTGTACATGAGGGTCTAGGTTCAATCCCCAGTATGGAGGGGAAAACGAAATCACATTGTGTGTAATCATCACTACCATTCATCAACAGAACTTTTTCATCTCCCTTGGCATGGTGGTACATGTCTACAATCTCAGTATTTGGGATGTGAAAGCAAGAGGGTTGGGAATTCAAGGCCAGCCTTGGCTACATATTGAGTTTCAGGCTAGCCTGGCTACATATTGAGTTCCAGGCCAGCCTTGGCTACATATTGAGTTCCGGGCCAGCCTGGCTATAAGAGACCCTTTTGCAACAACAAAATAAGACAAAAACTCTTTTTGGCAGGACAGTGAGATGACTCAGTAGGTAAAAGTGCTTTCTGTACAAGCCTGACAATCTGAGTTTGACCCCAGGAACCCATGGTGGAAGGAGAGAACCAACTCCCAAAAGTTGTCATCTACCTCCACATATGGACCATGATGTGAACTATGGAACATGTGCATGCACATGCACACACATACAATAATAATACATAATTTAATGATAATTAAAAATTTTAATCTTTCCTTGATGAAACTCTGTGCCCACTAAACTTTCCATTTCTCTCTCATAAAGGCAACCACCATACAACTTTTGTGATGTAACTACTCCAGGTACCTCATATACAATCTATGGCCTTTGGTGACTGACTTTTTTTCACAAGGCATGTCTTCAAGTTTCATCCATATTGTAGCATGAGTCAGAATTTCCTCCCTTTTTAAAGGCTGAATAGTACTCTCTCATGTGTGAATACCACATTTTATTTAGCCATGGATGAACACTTTGAGTTGCTTCTCCCTTTTGGCTATTATGGGTCATGCAATTAAATTTTGAATCAGGTGTCTTTGAGACCAGTGCTGAGTTCCTCTTCCTCTGGTGCAAGAGACACTTGACTTTGGGATCCAGTTTGCTTTCATGGAGTAATTATGGACTCATAATCTTGAAGATTCCCTTCTTGTATTTTCTCTTATGACAAGCTTTTTAGTTTAGTTTAGTTTTTATTTTTTGTTTGTTTTTTACTTTTTCTTGGCAGTGCTGGAATGAATCCAGGGGTCACATATTCTAAGCATATGCTCTATCAATGAACACCCCCAGCCCTAGCCAGTAATTTTGAACACCTCCTTTTGCCAATTATGCTTATAAAAGTATAAAACCAGAATCTTCTCTCAAGAGGTCACACCTGAATATGTAAAATTATATATACATATAAATACATATATATATAGCAATGGAATATCAAGCACTGGAGTGAGTTATAATAAGATACATAAAGTAATAGAAATCAAAGAGATATTTGCTCCAGGTGAAAGCAACTGGGGATTTGAGCTCATGGTTCAAAGTTGTATTGAAATAACCTTGAAGTTACAAACAGAAGCTTGCTATAGGCTTCAAGAATTCCTTTGCCCCCCGTTGGTGTGAGAAATGGATGATTCTTAACCTCTCTAGTGGGCTGTGTTGCAGTTCAGCTGTTGTGGAGGGATTTCCTACAAAGACTGGTCTCAGAATATGTACTTCAACTGCTCGGAAGACAACCCTAGCCGCGAGCGATGTTCTGTGCCTTATTCCTGTTGCTTGCCTACCCCCAACCAGGTGAGCAAACATCCCTCCTCATTGCCCACCTGGGTAGTGCTCCACGTAACTTTCTGATCAGAGAAGCTGTTATGCTGACAACCTATTTTCTAGTGTAACCAGTTGATTGTAGAGGATAACTGTCAGGTATTTTTCTTCACCCCAGTGTGACATTTTGTTAACCTTTGACTCTGGTGACCCTCATGGGGCTCAGAAGAGGCTGATCTAAAACAAGGACTATTGGACCCAGACTTCTCAAAGGGAAGGAATTCTGCATTTAGCCATTTCTAACCCAGTATCCCTCATAGATATTCTGTAACAATTTAAAGATTTGGGAAAGGTGGCAAACCCATTAGCTAACATTTAGTATGGGAGTCCCATTTGGCTTTTCAACTTTTTCTCAGGCCGTGATCAACACTATGTGTGGCCAAGGTATGCAGGCTCTTGACTACTTGGAAGCTAGTAAAGTCATCTACACTAACGGCTGTATTGACAAGTTGGTCAACTGGATACACAGCAACCTATTCCTACTTGGTGGTGTGGCACTAGGCCTGGCCATCCCCCAGGTAACTTACCCTCAAAGACTGGTAGGTCTCATAAACTCTGCAAAAACTCTTTTGTTTTTGGAGGGTACCTGGGGATCAGCTGGGGTGTCAAGTACTGACATTCAGAGGGACAGGGGAAGGGATGGGTGCATTAGGGACCCGATGGAAAAAATAGGGGTAAATACTCTTTGCTGAGGGCCCAATTCCTTTTTACCTCTCACAGCTGGTGGGAATCCTGCTGTCCCAGGTCCTTGTGAACCAAATAAAAGATCAGATCAAGCTACAGCTCTACAATCAGCAGCACCGGGCTGACCCATGGTACTGAGAATCCTTCCTGCACCTCCTGATCATGGTGACAGGCAGACTTCATGAACCAACAACAGAGGGTGCTGAGAACAGCATCAAACGGAGATTTGGATTCCAGCCCCCCAGCAATGAGGGCCCAGTGGAAAGAAGCAACCTCCAGAAGACAGGGCACACTGGTGGCCCGGCTCTCAGAAGGATGTGCCTCATCTCCCCCATCCTAGCCCTCAGCATTGTTAGAGAATTCTTTTGTACTGTTTCTAACCTTAAGCATTTGGCTTTCTGTTTTTAAGCTTTGTTTGGGCAGGAATGTTTGGGAAACAGCAGTGGTACAGAGGGCTGTGGGGAGACTAGCTGAAGCTTTTTCATGGAGATACGACAGCTCTGTTGGGACTGTTACTGACCTTGGTAGACATACTTAAGAGTCTGCTGCCAGGGAGACCTGGCTGTGGAAAGCAGACACTAGCAGCTCTGCCTGGAGTCCAGTTGGTGTTATACCAGCCCCAGGAGAGAATAGAGTGGAGCAGGCTGAGGGGAGTGAGTCTGGGGTGGGGGTGGGGATCATCTGGGGACAGCTGGGATAGGAGTAGAAGGGGATATGTTTACCAAATGCTTGCCTTTGCCATCCTCCCAGGTAGTCACCCCTGAGCTACAGCCTGCTCCTCCTTCATTTCCATGGAAACATGGCAGCAAGGGCAAGAGCAGCCAAATTCATTCCCACCCCTTTCAAAGAAAGGTTTGGAGCCATGTCCCTATATTCTGCAATCAGCAGAAGCAGGACTGAGCCATACATGCCCTCTGGCCCTCCTCCTCCAGCAAATGGGGTTTTCTTTAACTTGCTTAGCAATGTGCTGAGAAGTGGCAACACTCCCCACCCCCATCCTCCTGCACCAGAAGCCAGTGTTTCTACAGTATAAGAATCAGGAATCTGGCTGGGGATCGGGGTAGCTAGAAGTGGCAATAAAAAGTGTGTTGACCTGGGCTAAGCTGTCCTCCATCAATTTTCCATTCCGGCAACAGGAAGCGTTGAAGGCTCCAGCCTGTGGGGCCCTGCCTCCAAGAGGAGACTTGAAACCCACAATACCGCCCTGGGCCCACATGCCCCACCTACCTCAGAGTTGGGTCTAAATTGGATAGAAAGATTTCAGGTGCTGATCTGGAACTGGTGTCATTTTATCCAAAATCCTGACATTAGTGTTTGTTTTTGTTTTCAGTTGAATTACAATAGACTGAAATTTTTGGGATGGGGTGGGGAGGAAAGGCTAGAGCACTTGTCCAATGGGTAGGGAGGGAGATGAAGAAGAAGGCCCTCTCTTCCTGCCAGTCCTTGGACCATCCTCCATCTTTATCTTGTGGGGCTGGGTACCACCGCCCAGCCTTGCCTAAGGGAGGACAGCAAACCCTGGGAGCAGTGCGTGGGAGTAGAGTGCAAGGGCAGGGCGCTGGGCGGGCCGCCCGGCTTCGTGGGTGGTCCCCCTGCTCTGCAGCCTGGCTGGCGACCCATCGAGTGTCCCCTGCGGTCTTCTCGCAGACCCCCACATCCTGGGGCTCGGATTGGGGGGCTTTGACCTGGCCCGGGAAATTTGAAGAGAATCCCTTCAGTTCTAGGAAACAAGCGAGGCGGGTGCCTCCCGCCCCCAGGGTTTAGTCTGCTGGCCTTCTGCTCCTGCAAGGGCGCCTTTCCAGCAGGCGCCTGGGGCCTCCGCCAATGTTTAGCTCCAGCTCTTAACAACGGAAAAAAGAAATAAAATCATCACGAATATAAAATTAAGAGCAAAGGCTTTTTATTCCGGGAGAGAAGGGTGAGGAAAAAAAGCAGTTTCTTGGTAAGGTGCCATTCTTTCGTAGTGCCAAAAACATGTAGTTTATCCTTTTCCTTCTTTCGGTGAACAAGGACTCAGAATATCAATCTTGAGTTAGGGGTTGGGATGGCGCACGTTTCCCTGTACTTCGGCTTTGAGAAGCTCAATGGGTTTCGTTTATCGGCTCTTGAAAGAGGCCTAGAATTGTGGTCCTTGGAAACGCCATCAAATGCAAATTTTTTAAACTCCTTATTTCTTTTTACAGGCGTCTCTTGTTCTGGGTACCTAGCTTTCTGGGCCTGAACTAAAGGTCCCAGATTTCTGCCTATGCCCCAGGCCCCATGCTTTAAAACTCATTGAATAAACGTTCTGAAACAGCTCAATGTTTCAAGCTAATTCAAGTTTGTGGTGTCTCTGGTTTCTCTCTCTCTCTCTCTCTCTCTCTCTCTCTCTCTCTCTCTCTGCTAGGGGAGAAAGTGTTCCAATGTTTTAAAGGCTTCTCCTTGTTTCATGGTTCAGTGCAGTTTCTACTTATTTCTAGTGACTCCAGTCACAAGCTGGAGGGTTAACCCCAGTATCTTGGAACAGTTGATCAAATAAAGGCCCCAAAGGTGACAAGACCTGAAGAAGGCTCTTCACCAACTGCTCCCTTCTAGCTGTGTGGGCAGAGGTGGTGGAAAGTCTGATGTCTTTTTTCTATTGTAGCAAATTACCAGAAATTTAGTGGTTTAAAACAACAAACTTTATCTTACCATTCAGAACAACAGATAAAGGCTCTATTCCGTTTGGGGACTCCAGACAAGAATCAGATCCCAGAGGCCACTTGGATTCCTTGGTATATACATCTTTATCTTCAGAATATATCATCCCAGCTTCTCCCTGCCACCTTTTTTCCCCTTGAGACAGGGTCTTCCTGTAGTCCCAGCTGGCCTGGAACTCACTATGTAGCAGTATCTTGGAACAGTTGATCAAATAAAGGCCCCAAAGGTGACAAGACCTGAAGAAGGCTCTTCACCAACTGCTCCCTTCTAGCTGTGTGGGCAGAGGTGGTGGAAAGTCTGATGTCTTTTTTCTATTGTAGCAAATTACCAGAAATTTAGTGGTTTAAAACAACAAACTTTATCTTACCATTCAGAACAACAGATAAAGGCTCTATTCCGTTTGGGGACTCCAGACAAGAATCAGATCCCAGAGGCCACTTGGATTCCTTGGTATATACATCTTTATCTTCAGAATATATCATCCCAGCTTCTCCCTGCCACCTTTTTTCCCCTTGAGACAGGGTCTTCCTGTAGTCCCAGCTGGCCTGGAACTCACTATGCAGACCAGGCTGGACTCAATCTTACAGAGATCCGCCTGCCTCTGCCTCCAGAGTGCTGGGACTAAAGGCATGCGCCACCAGGCCTGACTCCTGCACCTTGTGATAGCCAGGATGATTAACCCACTTTAAAATTCTTTTTAAAGGTAAATTCTTTAAAAGTAAAGGCTCTTGCTGACCACCCTGAGTTGGATCCTGGGAAGTCAAACAGTGGAAGAATGGATGTTCTGTGATCTCCACTGGTAGACCAGAGCCTACATGCTTCCCCCTGATAAATAAATGTAAAAACAAAAACTTAAATACTTAGTTTAACCACATCTCCAGAGTTCCTCTTACCTTGTAAGGTGAGATACATCTGTGCTGTAGGAACTACAACATTGACGTTTTGTGGGTGATCATCGTTTAGCCAGTTGCACCCCCTTTCTAGTCTCCTGCATGACTTAAGATGAGGGACATTGAGAATAGAGTTGGATACTGGCAAGAATGATAGGTCTTCTTTGATCATCTCAATAATCACCTGACATTGTCCAGTGCTTATTGTAGAGATATTTAATTATGAAGGTTAGTATGCAGGCGTTGTTACTTTTTAACTCATCATCATCTGAAGACCAGATGTGGTCACAGGACCAGGACCAGTTACAAAAAGAGGAATAGGCTAGGTAGGTGGTAAGTCTGTGGTCCTGGCTAGCTGGGAAGCAGAGGCAGGCAGAGCACTTGTACCCAGAAGATCAAGACCAGCCCAGGCAACATAATGAAAACCCATCACAGCAACAGGTACAGCACTGCTGCCTCCACCAGAAGAGTTCTAGTCTGTTACTCTGAAAAGATGAGCATTTTATAAACACTCCCATTTTCTCCAAAATAAGTTTATAGCAAGTGGAAATTTCAGGTTACTAGAGATAAAGGATTTAGAGGGCATGAAGAGGTAACCCTATTCTAGAACTTGAGTTGGTGGTTAAGCCTAGAGTCTCTCTCTTTTTTTTCTTTTAGTGGGAATCTACTGAAAATGAATGATGATTTTTTTTTGGTCTTTTTGAGACAGGGTCTCCCTATAGCTCCAGGTGGCCTGGTACTCACTATGTACACCAGGCTTTTTGACTCCTGAGTGCTAGGATTAAAGGTATGGGCCCACCACACTCAGCACACAGTATCTTCTTACTTTATACCAGGAACCTGGTAAGCCAATCAAAGAAACAGAGTATGAAGATTTCAGAAATAATTTTCAAAATCAGTGCTCAGTCCAGTAAATGAAAAGCAACACAGTGATAAGAGGAAGACTAATCAAAGTCTTTAGACAAGTGGATTGCAGTGTGGAAAACAGCTGATTTTTAAAAATGTTTTATTTATTTTTATTATTTTATGTGTATGAGTGTATTGCCTGCATGCTGTAAGTTCACCTGTGTAGTGAAATGCCCTTGGAGGCCAGAAGAGGGTGTTGGATACCTGGAACTGGAGTTAAGGACACCATGGAGCTAATACGGAGTTGTTAGCGGCCATGTGGGTGCTGGGATTTGAACCCAGCAAGAGCAGCCAGTGCTCTTAAGCATTGAGCCATCTCTCCAGCCCTGAAAACAGCTGATTTTTAAAAATCTTATACATTATAATACACTGTAGCAGGGCAAAAGAGCTAAATATATATTTTTTAAAAATTTATTATGTGTATGTATGTGTGCCTCCAGAAATTTATGTATACCATGAGTGTGCAGGTACTCATGGAGGTCAGAAGGCATCGAATCTTCTGAAGCTGGAGTTACAGGTAATTGTAAACCAGCTGATACGGGTGCTGGGAACCAAACCCCAGTGCTCTGTAAGATCTCCCCAGCTCCAAAGAGCTAAATATTTTAAAAACCACAAGAGGAGAAGGAAGAGAAGGAGGTGGAGGGGAGGGACGATTTTGTCCTAGCTGTAGGAAACGAGATGGATAGCTTCTCAGGGTATCTGCTTCACTGGACAACTGCTCAGGGTATCTACTTCATGTACAGTGATTCATCCTTCCATAGGGGTAAGTCTTGAGGTGCTACATTTGCACTCTAAGATTTGGTCCCCTAGGCCTAAAAGAACTAGGTGGTGCTTGGGCACTGTATTGGTGTTCTAGGTTTGCCATAACAAAATGCCAAACCTGGAGCTGAAGAGATGGCTTTATGCTTAAGGGCACTGGCTGTTCTTGCAGAGGGCCTGGGTCCGGTTCCCAGCACCCACTTGGCAGGTAACAACAGTCTGTAACTCCAGTTCCAGGGGATCTGATGCCCTCTTCTGGACATTACACACATGTGGTACACCTACATTCATGCAGGCAGACCACTTATACACATAAAAAATAAATAAATCGGGCTGGAGAGATGGCTCAGTGGTTAAGAGCACAGGCTGCTCTTGCAGAGGACCTGAGTTCAATTCCCAGTTCCCACATGGTGGCTACCAATGATCCTTAACTCCAGTTCCAGGGGATCTGATGCCTTCTTCTGACCCCCAAGGGCATTGTATGACACAGGTGCATTTACATACATGCAGGCAATACACTCATACACATAAAATAATTAAAAAATAAAATAAAAAAAAATATTTTAAAAATATGTATACATGCTATGAGTGGTGGTGGTTCATGCCTCTTATCCCAGGACTTGGAAAAGAGAGATAAGTTGACCTTCGTGAGTTCCAGGCCATCCAAGGCTACACAGTTAAGACCTTGTGGGGGTGGGGAGCCAGTCCCCAATCCCATCTAGCTTTAAGCACAGAAAGTATTGCCTCACAACTTTGGAGGCCCAAAGTCTGAAAGTGATGTGTTGGCTGGGCCATGATCCTCCCAAAGCTTCTAAGTAAAGTAAGCAGCTTCTTTGCCTCTTCCAGCCCCTGGTAGCTCTGGGCATTCCTTGACTCAAGGTAGCATCACCAAACTCTTCCCATCCTTACATGGCCATCTTTCCTCATCTGCATCTGTGCCCCAGTTTCCCTCTTACATGGACACTAAGGTCCCACCCTACTGTAGTATGCCCTAATCTTAGCTAGTTACATCTGCAATGACCCTCTCCAAAAAAAGGTTACATTCTGAGTTGGGTTGGGTAGAGTGTCTTTTTAGGGAGGACAGTTTAACCTATAACAGGTACCTAGAGCAAATGGTCCCAGAGTTTCTTCATCTGGGATTTTGGCATTGAGGATGAGATTCTAGTCCCAAAGGGAAGCTAGCTGAAGCTCAGCCCCCTTACATTCATTCACGGAATAGTAGAGAAAGTGTATTTACTGACAGAAGGTGAACAAGGATGCAACAGTGAAGTGGGGCAGGGAGGCGGAGCTCAAAGGGCCGGAAATTGCCAAGCTGCCTCTCTGCAGATCTGCAGTCCTGCCTTGGGTTCCCTGAGATGCCCTGTGTGCTCACAGAAGGCCTGTGTCCTTTGCTTAATGACAACTTGGTTCCTCTTGCTCTATAAACAAAAATAATAAAACAAGTTAGAAACAGTAAAAGGCTGGATTTACTTTCTGTGGCTGCTCTAACAGCTTTTCACAAACTTCATGCAAAGGACAATCAAATTTATTGCCTTGCAGTTCTGCAGGTCAGAGTCTGACATGGGTTTCACTACACAAAAATCAAGGTGTCAACAGAGCTACATTCCTTTCTGGAATTTGGACTCCAGGGCAGAACCTGTTTCTTTGCCTTTTCAGTTCAGACCACCTGCATTCCTTGGTTGGTAGCCCCATCCTCCATCCTCAGAGTCAGCAATGGCAGGTTGAGTCCTTCTCATATTCCTCTCTAGGGTTCTCTGAAGCTGGGAAAAGTTCTCCATTTTTAAAGACTCCTGTGATGAGCTTGGGTCTATCTACATAATCCAGACTACTATCCCCTCTCCTGCCCTCAAAGGATCTCAGCCTTAATCATGTCCATTGACAAGCCCCCTTCTGCCAGGTGAGGTAACACAGTTAAGTTACATGTTCTGGGTATTAGGATGTGGACATTTTTAGGATTTATTATTTTGTCAACTACAGATATACAATAAAACATATCATGACTGTTTGTCAAAAGAGAGAAGACTGACCATTTAATGGTCTTTGTTTGAACTATTTCTTTTCCTTACAAAATCACTCCAGTCCATTTAAACAGCTCAGTTTGAAGTTATTTTTGAGGAATACAGGATGAACTTTGTCAGATTTCAGCTGCCTTCTCATAGCTGACATTTCAACTGTCCTATAAAGACGTTAAATGAGGATATACTCCCAGAAGGCCTGACTGGAGCCAGGAAAAAATGCACAAAGTGGAATGAAATTTGTAACCTTACTGTGATGGTTAGTTTTGAATGTTGACTTGAAAAAATGTAGAATCATCTGGGAAGGGAGTCTCCCTGAGGAATTGTCTAGGTTAAGTTGGCCCCTGGCCCTGGCTTGAAGGATGTTGTGTTAACTGAGGTGAGAGAATCCATCCTGTTGTCAGCAGCACCATCTCCTGGTGGGCCCTGGACTAAGAGAAAGCAAGCTGAGCACTGGCAATGCATGCATTAATTCACAGCTGTCTGCTCTTGACTGTGGATGTGACATGGCCAGTTGCTTCAAGTGCCTGCCGCCTTGACTTCTCACAATAATGGACTGTAACCTGGAACTGTGAACCACATAAACCCTACATTACTTTTTGTCATGGTATTTTATCACAGCAGCAGGAAAGGAAATGAAGTCCACTAACAAATTGATTTGTTAAAATGAAACTACTGAAGAGAGACAGTTTGAAAATAAATTGAAATCTGACTAGACATGGTAGCACATGCCTATAATTCCAGCGAATCTTAACACTTGGGAGATCAGGAATGCAAAGTCATCTTCAGCGACATAGTGAGTTTGAGGCTAGCCTGGGCTACACAAGACCCTGCCTCAAAAAAATGTGAAAAGAAATTGAAATCTCTGAACTAAGCCTGGATTGGATTTATTTATTTTATTTTATTTATTTATTTATTTATTTATTTATTTATTTATTGTGTGTGTATGTGTATATGAGTGTATTGTCTACATGTATGTAAGTGCACCCATGTCATGCAATGCCCAAGGAAGTCAGAAGAGAGTGCTGGATCCCCTGGAACTGGAGTTTCAGATGGTTGTTAGCCATCATGTAGGTGTTGGGACCTGAACCTGGGTCCTCTGCAAGAGTAGCCAGCGCTCTTTTAACTGCTGAGCCATCTCCCCAGCCCCCTGGACCAAATATCTTGGTAACAATTTTGTCTATGTGAAATGGACTGCTACAGGAATATATGTGCTATAACACATATATTAACTCAGCAAATATGGTGTGCTGGGTGCTGTCCAAGTACCTGGGAGAGAACAGAACAAGTTTCTGCCTTCCTTATATATCTCATAAAGTCAGCTAGAGATAGAGGCTTTGAACAAAAAGGCTAAAAAGGTGCTGGGGGTACTTTTCTAGATGAGACATTTGGGAAATTTTATTTTGCTTTATTTTTTTTTAGCTAGATCTTGTGGTGATATGCACTTATAATCCTAGTAGTTGGGAGGCTGAGGCAGGAGGGTAACTGTGAGTTTGAGGTCAACCTAGCCAATGTTAGCAAGTATCAACATAACCAAGGGTACATAACAAGTCCTTGTTTCAAAACAAAGCTAAAACTAACTAACTAACTACTCACACCTCTCTGTGTAGACCAGGCTGGCCTTGAACTCTGCCTCTTGAGGGTGGGATTAAAGGTCAGCACCAGTATACTCGGCTAAAATTTTTTAATTTAGAAATAATCGTATACTCATCTAATAAATCTTTTAACATATTTATTCTATTTGTTTATTCCTTTAGCAAACTCTTACAAATACGCTATGGGGGGCTGGAGAGATGGCTCAGATGTTAAGAACACTGGTTGTTCTTGCAGAAGACCCAAGTTCGAATCCTAGCACCCACATGGCAGCTAACAACTGTCAGTAACTCCAGTTCCAAGGGATCCGACAGCCTCTTCTGTCCTCTGCAGGCATTGCACAACATGGATGCACTTACCTACACACAGGCAATACATGCATACACATAAAATAAAAATAATTAAAAAAATAAAAACAAAAACGCTATCAGAATCAAAGAATTCACCTGTTACCACAGAGCTTGTTCAAAATGTACCAATTATATATTCACTTATTTGCATATGTGTACATAACTATATAATTTTTAAAATTAATTTTTTAAATATTTTATTATTTTTATTTTATGTGTATGACTGTATCGCCTGCATGTATGTGAGTGCACCGTGTTGTGCAATGCTTCGGAGGTCAGAAGAGGGCTTTGGATTCCCCTGGAACTGGAGTTAAGGACTGTTCGTAGCCGGTGCTGGGAATCGAACCCGGGTCCTTTGCAAGAGCAGTCAGTGCTCTTAACCGCTGAGCCATCTGTCCAGCCCCCAACTCTATATAATTTTATCACATGTGTAGCCTTGCATAATCACCTCTACAATCAAGGTACTCAACTTAGTGAATTATATCTCTGCAAAACTGTTATAAAAGTACTTAAGGGGGGATGGAGGGGTTGGAGATATGTCTCAGTGGTTAAGAGTGCTTACTGCCCTATCAGAGGACCAGAGAGTCCTCGCACTCACCTAGTGGGGAAGGGTGTCACAAATGCCTATTACTCCAGCTCCAAGAGATCTAACACCCCCTTCTGACTTCCATGAGCACCTGCACACACACATTATGCACACAGACACACAAATGTTCAAGAGATTGGCATTTTAGCTCAGTAGTACAGTACTTGCATAGAATTCACAATCCCTGGGTGTGATCTCCAGGAGGAAAAAAGAATCCTCAAATGTGCCATCGTACAAGACACACTGGTGATACTCTTTATGGCCACACCCATCCCTCCCTACCATCACTGGTAACCACTAATCTGTTCTCATCTTTATAATTATGTTACTCCAAGAATGATGCAGAACAGAGCTGGGTAGTAGGTATCCTTTTGAAATTTGCTTTTTTTCCACCCTATGTAATTCTTTTTCCATCTGTCCAAGCTGTTGCTTGTATCCCTAGTGTTGTCCTTTTTAATTCTGAGTACTATACCATGGTGTGGACTAACCACAGTTCATTTAACCACTCACCCATTACAGGATATTTGGCTGGCTTCCAGTTTGGAGCTATTACAAGTAAAATTGCCGTAAGCATTTGTATCCAAGTTCTTGCATAAAAATAAATCTTCCTATCTCTTGGATAAATGCCCAGGAGTGTGTATATGTCATTTTTATTGTTTATTTGCATTTTTGTTGTTGTTTTCAAGAATTGACAGATTGTTTTCCAGAGTGTATCATTTTATATTCCCCAACAACATGAGTGACCCAATTTCTCTATAGCTTTGCTAGAATTTGTATTAATGATGTGTGGTGTGTGTGTCTGTGTGTTTCTGAGAAACCTAGGACCTCATGTATGCAAAACAGGCACTTTGCACATTTTGATAAGTGTGTGATGATGTCTCATTATGGCTTAATTTGCATTTCTCTAATGACTACTGATGCTAAATTTGTGTGTATCTTTATCTGCCATCTAAATGTTCTCTCTCTTCTTTGCCCTCTTTTCTCCATCTGCCTTCTCTCCTGCCCCCACATTAGAACCTTGTTTTGCTATGTACGCTGCTCTTGAATTTGGGGGCTAAAGTATTCCTCCTCAGCCTCCCAAGTAATCAGGATACAAGAGCTCACCTCCATACCAGGCTCTTGTATAGTCTATTCTCTTTTTGTTTTTTCTTTTATTGTTACATATTCTCTTTTTTAAATTATTATTATTTTATGTGTATGAGTGTATTGCCTACATACATGTGAGTACATCCGTGTTGTGCAATGTCTGCAGAGGTCAGAAGAGGGTGTCGGATCCCTTGGAACTGGAGTTATGGCCAGTTAATTGTTAGCTGCCATGTGGGTGCTCGGAATCTAACTTGGGTCCTCTGCAAGAGGTAACCTTGAACTCCTGATCCTCATGCCTGTACCTCCTGAGTGCTGGAATTACATATGTGTGCCACCACGCCATTTTAGAATTGTTTGGGTTTTTAAATGCTGTTTTGCAAGCTCCTTATGTACATTTCAGACACAAGGTTTTGTTGATCATGCAGTTCACAACTATCGCCTCTCAGAATGTAATTTCATTCTTTTTTTGAGAAAATTAATTTTTATTGTATGTGTATGAGTATTTTGTCTTCAAGAAAGTACAGCGCTTGCACGAAGTGCCTGGGGCCAGAAGAGTGTGTCTGATCCCCTGGAGCTGAAATTACAGGTGGTTGTGAGCTGCCATGTAGGTGGGTGTTAGGAACTGAACTGGGTAACCTGGGTCATCTTCAAGAACAGCAAGTTCTCTTAAGGGCTGAACCATCTTTCCAGCCCCCCTTTTTTTCTTTTTTGTGGGGAGGGCTTCTTTATGAGACAGGGTCTCCTGTAGCCCCAGCTGTCCTGGAACTATGTAGACCAGACTGGCCTTGAACTCACAGAGATCTGCCTGCAGCTGCCTCATGAGTGCTGGAATTAAAGGTGTGCGCCACCACGCCCGGCCCCCTTTTTCTTTTTCCTTTTTCTTTTTGGTCTTTTTGAGACAGGGTTCCCCTGTAGTCCCAGCTGGCCTGGAACTTGCTACGTGCTGCTATAAGAAAATACTTGGGTCGGGTGGGGTGGGGGGCTGCTGAAGAGATGGCTCAGTGGTTAAGAGCACTGACTGCTCTTGCAGAAGACCCAGGTTCGATTCCCAGCACCCACATGGCAACTGAAAACCATCTGCAACTCCAGTTCCAGAGGATCTGATGCCCTCTCCTGACCTCCACAGGCATTGCATGACACAGGTGCAGACAATACACTCATACACATAAAAATAAAATAATAAATAAAATAAAATAAATACTTGGGCTGCGTAAATCATACAGAAAAGGTTCTATTTTGGCTCATCATGCACTCAGCGTATGCTGTTATCACATGGTAGGAGCACAGGGTAGATGGAGAGTAGGGGAGGTAACATGAGGAGGAGGAAAGGAGCAGGCTGGGGAAGCTGAACTCGCTTTAGAACAACCTGCTCAGTCCAGTACTACCAGACCTAACCTAGCTTCAGAAAATGAACCAGCTCTCAAGGAACATATGGATCCACCCATGACAGTGGAGTCCTCTTAAATGCCTCTTAATGGTCCCATCACCTCATCACCATTACATTGAGGACTTAATCTTCATTGTGAATTTTGGCAGGAACAAACCATGTTTAAACCATAGCATCATGTCAGGTAATGGGTCAACTTCATTCTTTTGCATATGGCTATTCAATTTTCCCAGCTCTATTGGCTGAGAAAGACTGTCTTTTCTCATTAAATGGTACTGGTAACTATTGAAAGCAAACTGCCCATAAAGGTGTTTATTTCTACACTTTCTCCTCTTCTTCTTCCTCCTCCTCTTTTTTTTTTTTTTTTTTTTTTAGAAAAAACTTCCCTCACCCCCCCTGTTTTTTTTTTTTAATTGAGACAAGGTCTCCCTGCAGCCCCAGCTGATGACCTGGAACTTGCTATGTAGCCCAGTCTGGCCTTGATCTCACAGAGAGCCACCTGCCTCTGCCTCCCAAGTGCTGGAATTAAAGGTGTGCACCACAATGCCTGGCTTACACTTTCTATCAATCGGTTATATGTCTTATGTTGGTTGTGGTGGTTTTAATTAATTAATTAATTAATTAATTTATGTGTATGCGTGTATTGCCTGCATGTGTGTAAGTGCACCCATGCCATGAAGTGCCCTTGGAGGACAGCTCATGGTGTCTTAATTACTGGAATTTGTAGTACATTTTTGGCAGTATGTTTTGAAGTTTGAGAGTGAGACTTCCAGTTTGGCTACTCAGAATCCCTCATAATCCCATATGGATTTGAAGATTGGCTTTTCAATTTCTGAAAAAGAAGTTGCTGGATATTTATTTGTTTATTTATTTATCTATTTTCAGTGCTGGGGTTGGACCCAGGGTCTTGCATATGCTAGGCAAGCTCTTTACTTCTGAACTACATTCCTAGCCCTCATTTTAATTAAATTTTTTAATTTAAAATGTATTTTTCTAAGATACAGTCTTGCTTAGGTTTTCCTTAAAGTCACTCCATAGCCCAGGCAGATCTTGTACGTGATCCTCCAACCTCAACTCCCTAACGAATTGACATTATCGTCCTGGGCTACCAGGCCTGGTATTTTGTTGGTATTCTGTTGGAATTTTGATAGGGAATATATCAGGCCTTTAGTTCAATTTGTGTACTACTGACATCTTAACCATGTTGAATTTTCCTATCTTTGAACATTGATTTAAATTTCCTTTAATTTCTTTCAGTAACATTTTGTGCTTTTAAACTTTTTTTTTTTTTTTAATGTGTATGTGTGTATTGCCTGCATATAGGTAAGTGCGCCCATGTCATGCAGTGCCCGGGGAGGACAGGACAGGCTGTCAGATCCCTTGGAACTGGACTTATGGACAGTTGTTAGCTGTCATGTGGGTGCGAGGATTCGAACATGGGTCTTCTGCAAGAACAACCAGTGTTCTCAACCGCTAAGCCATCTCTCCAGCCCCCTAAACTTTTTTTTTTAAATGTGTATGCATGTATTGCCTGCATGTAGGTAACTACACCCATGTCGTGGTCAGAAGAGGCTGTTGGATCCCCTGGGACTGGAGTTATGGACATTTGTTAGCTGCCATGTGGGTACTGGGATTCGAACCCAGGTCTTCTGCAAGAACAACCAGTGTTCTTAAGCCCTAAGCTATCTCTTCAGCCCCCATTTTGTGCTTTTGAGGGTACAAATCTTTCACTCTCCTTGATCAGAATTACTCATGAGTATCCTTTCTTTCTCTTTAAAAAAAATTATTTTTAGAGCAGGTGGATCTCTGTGAGTTCCAGGCCAGCTGGGTCTACAGGGAGACCCTGTCATAAAAAGACCAAAAAAATTTATTTTTATTTATATTTTATGCATATGAGTGTATTGTCTGCATGTACATAAGTGTATCCATGTTATGTAATGCCTGAGGAGGTCAGAAGTGGGCATTGGATCCCTTGGAACTGGAGTTATGGGTGGTTGTTTCCTGCCATGTGGGTGCTGGGATTAAAACCTGAGCCCTCTGCAAAAGTAGTCAGTATTTTTAACTGTTGAGCCATATCTCCAGCCTTATTATTATTATTATTATTATTATTATTATTATTATCTGAGACAGGGTCTCCCTGTAGCCCCAGCTGACCTGAAACTCACTATGTAGACCAGGCTGGCCTTGAACTCACAGAGATCCACCTGCTTTTGCCTCTAGAGTGCTGGGATTAAAGGTAGATGCCACCATATGTGGCCTAGTATTTAATTCTTTTAGATGCTATTGTAAATGGAGTTACTGTCTTAATATCCTTTTTGAATTGTTTATTGCTGCTTTATTTTTTATTTATTATTGTTATGTATATGAGTGTATTGCCTACATGTATGTAAGTGCACCCATGTTGTGCAATGCCCATAGAGGTCAGAAGAGAATGTCAGATCCCATGGAACTGGAGTTAGGGATGGGTGTTAGCCATCATGTGGGTGCAGGGAATTGAACTTGGATCCTCTGCAAGAGCAGTTAGTGCTCTTAACCTCTGACCATCTCTCTAGCCCCTCATTGCTTCTTTTTAAGAATACAACTATGCTGGGTGTGGGGGCACATGCCTTTAGTCCCAGCACTTGGGAGGCAGAGGCAGGTGGATCTCTGTGAGTTCAAAGCCAGCCTAGTTCTACATAGTGAGTTCTAGGCCAGCAGGGGGCTACAGGATGTAAAAAAAAAAAAAAAAAAAAAAAAAAAAAAAAAAAAAGAACACAACTGATGATGTCTATTTTTGAAAAAAAAAAAGAGGGGCTCAGAAGTTGTCCAAAGGTGCTAGCTAGTAAGGGCTAGTGCAGGTTGCAAACTTCACATTTATGTTCTTGTGAGGCTGCTCTCTAACCTGTTTCCCATTTTGTCCCTTCCCTTTGCTCAGTACTGTTAGTTGAAAAATAAGAAATGGAGGAAAAGGAAAGAACTGGAATACTGCAACAGTTATGCTCCGAATCCTAGCCAGCATGAACACTCAATCATAAGGAAGCACTGAAGTCTCAAGGATACCCCTGGACAACCCATGGATACTTTCATGTCAATCCTCCTTGAGTGAAAGGCCCAAGGCAAATAACAAAAAATCAATAGTGACCGTGTGACCTCAGAATGCCAAGATATTGGAAGAGAATGACTCAGAAATCAAGAAGCTACTTGTAGCAAATCAAGTACTGTAATGCCTTGTTAACTGAGGGCAGCTCTCATGGCCCTGACAACAGAACTGTGTTAGGACATGTAGGTAGGCCTAAGACTCTTGAATTGCCACTTTGCAATTTACCACCATGTTGCAGATCAGGAGTATGTCAAGTCATGTTGAGGAGTCTGTAATAGACTGGCAATCTTGGTCTGCAGGAAAGGATGGACCAGTTTGTCCCAGACTCTTGAGTGCCATGCAGGAATTATCATAAAATCCTCTTTTCCTCAGTTCTTGCTGAACACCCTCATTTCCCCCAAATCTGATGTCTGACAGAATTCTAGAACTTTTTCTACTTCCTTCTGTGTCTAGGAAATATGCATTGGTGCATCACCATGGATGAGAACTGGTTTAGCAGCTGTGTATAGCACCGTTGGCATTTTCTGTCTGCCTTCCTGCTTCCTTTTGTTAGGTCAGAATCCCCAAAAAGGAATGCTGAAGTCTGGTGAACAGAATCATGTGTCACATGTGCATGCACACATGCACACACACACACACACAAAAAAAAAAAAACTGAAAAATTACAGAATGTTTTCCCTTTCTCTTTAGAGAAAACATTCTAGCTGAAAGAAACATCCTACTTCCTTCTAGCAAGGTGCTGTGGTTTATGCCTTCAATCTCAGCACTTAGGAAGTGGAGACAAGAGGATTACCATGAGTCCAAGGCCAGCCAGGGCCATATAGTAAGATTCTGTCACAAACAAGCCAACAAAATTTCCCTCTTCTACTTACAGTGTAAAAAGTACTATATTATATTCTAATGCTTTGGGCCTGCTCCTTGCTCACTTTTCCGTTCCTTTTCTTCCCCTCCCCTTCCTTCCTTCTTTCTTTACTTCCTCCCTCCCTTCCTCCCTCCCCGCCCCCTCTCGACAGGGTCTCATGTAGCTCAGGCTGGCCTCTAACTTATTATGTAGCTGAGGATGACTTTGAACTTACAGTCATACCATCTGCATCTCCAAAATTCTAGCCTTAGAGGTATGTGCTACCATGCCTCACCTATATTCCAATTAATCTTTCTTAAACCTGCCAAGAATCCCAAGCAAGGTAGTCTGGTGTGATGGCACACACCTTTAATTCCAGCACTCAAAAGGCAGAGGCAGACAGATCTTTGATTGAGGCCAGCATGGGATGGATCTACAAAGTGAGTTCCAGGGCTACAGGGAGACCTTGTCTCAAAATAAAATAATAATAATAATAATAATTCCAAGTAAGAAATGTTAGAGCTTTCTTTCATAACTTGAAGGATTACCTGATGACATCCTCTCCCTCCCTCCCTCCCTCCCTCTCTCTCTCACTCGCTCGCTCTCTCGCTCTCTCTGTCTCACGTATGTGTGCACACACACAGGTGCCTGCAGAGGCCAGAAGAGGGCACTGGATCCCTTGTACCAGCTGACATTCTTAAGCAGAGACAAGTGGCTGTCAGAGCACACACGTGGAGGTTCCTCCTTAATACATAGAGTATTGCATATTCGATGAGAAAATGTCACAGGTCTTCAAAGCTGCCATGGTAACAACCAGACAGAAAATAAATGGGGGAAGTTCACAAAGTAAAGTACCAGTGTGATTTAGGCTCAGAGGTAACTTTCTGTATGGCTCAGATGGGGACAGGTTTTAAGAGCCATTTCATTTCTATCACAGAAAAAAAAAAAAAAAAAAGCTTGAGGAAGACCATTATGTTTTAAATTCTTTTTTTCAGTGGGAATAGACACAATCTATTCCACTTTGTCCATAAATCTCAATGACTGCCCTCCATATGGTCTGTTGCCTCCAGTCTCTTCAGGCTATCTTCATGTCACCTTGTTAGTTATGAATGATTAATATCACCCCCCTCCCCGGATCATTTACACTATTTCTTTATGGCCAGTAGGAGTAAGTGTTAGTATCTCTGTCATTTGAGGCTTCTCACTTTCTCTATTTAGCCCCAACTACATCTTATTACCAGCCCAACTATGCTCATGGTTCCCCCATGTAATGCCCTTTGTCCATTTCTCTGTTCTTTTTAAAATATTTTATTTGGGCCTGGAGAGATGGCTCAGCGGTTAAGAGCACTGACTGCTCTTGCAGAGGATCCGGGTTCGATTCCCAGCACTCTCATGGCGGATACGAACTATCCTTAACTCCAGTTCCAGGGGAATCCAAAGCTGTCTTCTGACCTCCGCGGCATTGCACGACACGGGCGCACTCAGATACATGCAGGCAATACACTCATACACATAAAATAAAAACAATAAATAAAATATTTTAAAGGGGTTTTTTTTTGTCTTTTTGAGACAAGGTCTCCCTGTAGCCCCAGCTGTCCTTGAACTCACTATGTAGACCAGGCTGGCCTTGAACTAACAGAAATCCGCCTGCCTCTGCCTTCCGAATGCTGGATTAAAGGCGCGCGCCACCACGCCTGGCTTAAAGGGCTTATTTTTATTTTTATTTTATGTGTATGAGTGTATTGCCTGCATGTAGGTAGGTGCACCCATGTTGGGCAGTGTCTCCAGAGGTCAGAAGAACTCCTGGAACTGGAGTTACGGACATTTTTTTACCTGCCATGTAGGTGCTGGGAATTGAACCCGGGTCCTCTGCAAAGCAGCTAGTGTTCTTAATTGCTGAGCCATCTCTCCAGCCCCTATTTTCTGTTCTTTTCTGGCCCCTTCTAGTTACACATCAGTACTGAGTTAAATCTCACCTCTTCCACATTTTTCCACTCTTTGCTGTAAGTTCTCACGGCACACTCAAATATACATTTTTAGTAACAAATCAAGTGATTAATATGTACATCCAGTTGAGCTGGGTACTGTGTAGATACAAAGAATATAAGAACAGAAGGTCCCTGTCCTGGAGGAGAAAACTTCAACGCTTCGCCATAACAGTGTGTATGTTTCTTAAGAACAAGCCTTGTGGGGCTGGAGAGATGGCTCAGCGGTTAAGCGCACTGACTGCTCTTGCAGAGGACCTGGGTTTGATTCCCAGCACATACATGGCAGCTATGAACTGTCCTTAATTCCAGTTCCAGGGAATCCGCTGCATTGCACAACACGGGTGCACTCGCATACAAGCAATACTACTCATACACGTAAAAATTATTATTATTATTTTTTTGATCTTTTTGAGACAGGGTCTCCCTGTAGCCCCAGTTGTCCTGGAACTCACTATGTAGACCAGGCTGGCCTCGAATTCACAGAGATCAGTCTGCCTCTGCCTCCTGAGTGCTGGGATTAAAGGCGTGCGCCACCACACTTGGCATAAAAATTATTTTTAAAAATTAAAAAAATTTTTAAAAAGAACAAGCCTTGTCAGCACAGTAAAATAAGAATTCTCAAAAATTTAAACGACGTCACCACTTGAGTACATCCTAAGACTTCAGAAAGACCCCTGTGATGGTTAGTTTCAGTTGTCATCCTGACACAATATAGACTCACCTGAGTTTTGGAGACAGATCTCTGGACTAGGTTGGCCTGTGGAGGAATTGTTGCAATCACATTAACTGATACTGGAAGACTGTAGGCTGTGGGCAGCACCATTCCCTAGACAGATCCTGGACTGTGTAAAGTGTAGAGAAGGTGCCCAGCACCAGCAAACGTTCATTTCTCTGCTCTTGACTGTAGATGTGACTGACTAGTTGCTTCAAGTTCCTGACTGAATTTCCCCACAATGATGGGCTGTAACCTGGAGTTGTAAGCCCCAAATAAACCCTTTCTACTTTCAAAGCTGCTCTTGTCAGGATATTTTATCTCAACAACAGGAACGAAACTAAAACAAACCTCTAAATTGAATTATCCCCTGTTCACACCTCTCACTCCTGGGGACTCGGGTACCAATTAAGGATCATATCTGATTTAATAGCTATTTGCTCTTAAACAGCAAGGGTAACAGAACTGTCCATTTTGGCTAGGCGATGAGTTATTATACTAGAGATAAGAAAAGCCGCCCTAGTGAGCCGTCCAGTCAGTAACAGAGTTATTTAAGGCAGGTCCATTCTTCAGGGCTCACCCTTTCTTATGCCAGCCATGATTTTAAGGAACTGCGGATGAAATAGTGGGGAAAACAAACGGAGCTGAGTGGGGGGAGAGAGACCAGTGGGAGCGGATGAGCAGCGAGGGCCATCAAAGATGAACTGGCTTCCTTCGGACTAAACTAAAAAACACGCCAGGGACCGTCGTGGAAATCACAGCGCAAACTTTGCATTTTTGAGTAATAAAGGCTTGATGTTGCCACGTTCCGATGCCAGACACCTGTTCCCATAGGTAACAGCAGCCGGAGCAGCTACCGTGGGTGACTCTGAGGTCTTTTCCCTACTTAGAAGCCGAGATGGAAAGATTTGGAGAAGCAGGAACCCTAACCCCCGTTTTCTTCCCACCAGGGTTAAGTTGAAAGGTCTAATCCAAAGCCTGAAAGATCTGCGGGGCTGGGGAACTGGGCTGGGATGGAGTGAAAGCTCTGGCCCACTTCTAGTTTCTTCCACCCTAAATCCGTAAAGTCCTCTCCTGTACGAGATCACGTTGAACGAGCCTCGGATCAACTACACAGCCCGCGGGGTTTCTCGTGGCAGCTCTGGGCCGCAGCTTCTTCACGCACCTCTTTCCCGATGGCGCGGAGCAGCAAAGGGATTTGGGGGTCCCAGGGCCCCCCAGCCCCGACTCCAGCTCCCAGGCCGCCGCAGCTCACGCTCCTCTCCAGCTTCTCTCCATCTCTTCCTCGCACAGGCCCTCCCCCAGCCTCGGCGGAGGGGGGCCGGGCTTGGCTCCGCGAGGCCCGTGCATTCCTGAGAGCAGGGCCAGCTAGAGCAACAAAGGAGCCCGGTCGGCGGCGGGGAGAGCGCGGGGGGCTCGCGCAGAGGGCTCGCGCGGAGGTGGCTGCTGGGCCTCGGCCAGGCGCGGGGGCGGAGCCGGGGACTGACTCCCGCACCACCCCCAGCCCTCGCCTGGCCTCCATCGCGGGGCCGGGAGTGGGCTTTAATGGCGGGAGACAGAATGGGGCTGGAGATCGGGGGCCCACGGGGCTCCCAGGGCTGAAGACAACTCCGACCGCCGAGCGAGGGAGTCGGGAGTCCGCGCATCCTGGCCCGGGCCTGCGTCGCCCAACATGGGCCCCTGGTTCCAAAGTTTGCGAAGTTGGGCGCCGAGGGGCCGGGACCCGCGCAGCGCCTGGGGAAAGCCGGCCCCAGACTCGCCAAGCGCCCGCGTCGTCTGAGTCTCCTCCGCTGCCCCCCAGGGTCGTGTGCGTGGTCCGGTGGCTCCCGGGAGCGCGCGGGGGCGCCCCGGCTTCTGCTGAGTTGGCGGGTTCGCCATGGCCGCTGCCCACCCCGCGCGGGGGCCCGAGCTGGCGCTCCCGAGGCTGCTGCGATTGCTGCTGCTGGTGCTGCTGGGGGGCCCGGGCCGGGGGGCGGCCTCGAGCGGGAACGCGACTGGGTCTGGGCCTCGCAGCGCCGGCGGGAGCGCGAGGAGGAACGCGGCGATGACCAGCCCTCCGCCACCGCTGCTGAGCCACTGCGGCCGGGCCGCCCACTGCGAGCCTCTGCGCTACAACGTGTGCCTGGGCTCCGCACTGCCCTACGGGGCCACCTCCACGCTGCTGGCTGGGGACTCAAACTCTCAGGAGGAAGCGCACGGCAAGCTTGTGCTCTGGTCGGGTAAGCGCGCGGGAGCCGGGACTGAGATGCAGAGGGGATTGGACCCGGACACTGTTGGAAAGAAAAGGCTCAGGCCTGAGCTCCCGAGCAGGCGGGGAGAGCTGGAGAGTTGCACCGGGAAACTGGTCTGGAACTTTAAGTGCAGGTTAGGTGCAGGAAAGGACCCTCGGTACTGGAGAGGTGGGGGCGAAGCACGGAGGAAGCCGGTCGGTCACAAAGGGCCTGAGCAAAGAATGGGATCGGGAGATGCGGGGCGGGTGTAGGAGGGAGCCCTCACCCACAGCTCTGGGAGAGGAGATGCTTCTCTTCTGGAATTGGGTCAGAGGGGATTCCGGGCAGTGTTCAGACCTTGGAGAAATCTGAGTTGGAGAGAAAAAAAGGAAAGGGTGAACGTGAAAGGGACTTCAAGGTGAGCGCAAACTTGTGAAATTTGTGAAGGAAAAGAAGCCCCCTGGTAATGAATAGCTAAAAACTAACCGAACTATCTGGTAATCTTGATCTGGGGAGATAAGCCTAGAGAACCGTGATTTATTTATTTATTTATTTATTTATTTATTTATTTATTTATTTATTTTGGTCTTGCTTTCACAGATTTCAGTTTCCTGAAAAATGGGAACTCTGACCCACTCGGGTCACGAAGGAAGGAGACAGTTTTAGCAATTGTTTGTGACTCTTTGGAAATGTGGCTCCTCAGGCCAGTGAGAGCTGTGGAAGAACACTGTCTGGGATGTTGAGCGCCTATGGCTATCCATCCTGGGTGGCTGAAAGTCCTAGAGCCTGGTACTTAGAGTAGGATTGTGGGCAGAGCCTGAAAACTGCAGACTGCACCCAAACAACTCCTTTCTAGGTCATATAGAGTGGTTTGTATCCTCACCAGTCACCCTTTTGGGCCAGGAGCCTGAAGGGTGTTGGGGAAGGGAACTGGTCTTATCATCCTTTGCCCCCTTTCCCCCACCCGCAGTGATTTAAAAGCTGTCTTTGATTGAAAAAGAAAAGGCAATTGACTTGGAGCAAACCAGAGGGTGTCCTGACCTTACCTTAGCTCTTCACCTGAGGCTGGTGAGGATCCTAGTGGGGGTAGTGTTAGGAAGGTTGCCTGTCATTGACCACTAGAATTCTCAGACTTTGGTGAATGTTGTAAGAGGCCATAAGGTTCTTGGCTTGATGCAGATGCTGGAGGAGGAGCTTGGAGGATGGTTGGTACCCATGAGGTAGAGGTGCATTCTATCTGGAGATCAGGTTCTAAAGTCAGAGGCTGTGTATATGTAGCCAACAGTAGCTTTGAAAAGTCCATAAATTACTGTAATATAAGGTCTTCATGATTCTGTGCATATACAGTTATGATAATATGTTTGCATAAATGTGTAACATATAGTAATATAGAAGATGTAAGAATGGTATACAGAGGAAATCTAATTGTAGTCTTTAAAGTTACATACATGTAAAAGACTGAAAGAATGTGAAAGGAACATGAATGAAAGATTGAGGGCCAGTGAGATGGCTCAGCAAGTAGATATGCTTACTGAGTTCCATCACCAGAACCTATGGTGAGAGGAAAGAACTGAGTCTCAAAAGTTGTCGGCCCTCCATATGTGCACCCCCATAATAATAATAAATAAAAATAAAATAAAGATAAAGCAAGGTGCTTCTGAGTACTACGTGAAGTAAGATCTCTAAACACTGGACCTTCACCCAGTTCTATGTTTGTATTGTTGAAAGGATTCTCTCTTGTGCTCTCTCTCTCTCTCTTGTTCTGTGTGTACAATAATCTATATTATATATATATGTGTCTCTATGTATGTGTATATATAATATATATAATATTAATTTTTGTGGGGCCCATAGTTGAATTCTTCCAAGTGGTATGTATGCCAGAGAGCAGCTGCTGAGCTGACAGAAGAAGTTTGGGTAGAAGTGTGCATAAGTTAGAACCATCTGCTGGTTGTGCATGTCCCTGTCTCACTAGATGCCTGAGCAGGGTCCTTCAGAGATGCAAACTTTGATCCCAGGGTTGCTAGGACACTCTGAGCAGGTCAATGCTGCTGCCTATTGTCCCCAGCTGAGACTTCTTTGCTTGTGTGTGGGCCAGAAGGAAGTGTTGACTCAAACTGGATCAGTAGGTAGAGAGAGTGAAAGTGAGGCACGTGTAAGAATCACATCCAGGTCTTCAGCTGGAAGCTACTTCTGGCCTTTCTGGAATTAGAGGTCTTGATTTGGTGCTAGATATGGTCTAACTCGTGCATGTTTTTGTGGATGAAGGATAAAGATAATCTAGCTTGTCTTCATCTATAAACTTTTGAGGATAGAGACTTGATCTTCATTTTTCCACTTGATCTTCATTTTCCCCAGAACCTTTGAGTGCTGAGTATACAGCCATCCACACATTCATTCGATTCTGTATTCAGTCCATCACATACTGGGACAGATCCAGAGGCATATCAAGATGAAAACTACAGAAGTGATCCCTGATTTCAAGAGGAGGATAGACAAGGAGGCTTTAGCAGCACCTGTGATAAGTATTGTGTACCCTTGTAGGTCCTGAAGGTACAGAAAGAGCTTTGGGAAGCAAGGGAAGATTCCCAGGGAAACTGATATCTAACCTATGACTATAGAAAGAGGCAGGAATGACTAAGGAAGGGTTGAGACAGGGAGGAATAGGAAAAGGAAATAGCATGTACAAAGCTTTAGTAGCAGAGGGCTTGGTACTTAGAAAGAAATACAATCATGAAAGTAGAACTGGACCAAGGCACTGAGGAGTAGAATTGTGAGAGAAGACCTAGAGAATTAGAAAGTAAAGGGTTCATACCACACAGAAGTTGGGATGTTCAGAAGATGACAAGGAGCCATCCTCTGATAAAGGTTTTTAAGCAAGGGAGAGATGTAATCATGTCTGCATGTTTGGAAGATGTGTTTGGGCTGGGTGGTAATGCATTCCTGTAATTCTGGTTTAGGGAGCCTGAGACAGGAGGATCACTGTGAGTTCTGGGTTGGTCTGGGCAAAGAAAGAAAAGGTGCTGGATGGATAGATCATAGACTTGCTGATGAGTCGGATGAGGGGCTGACTAAACAGGAGGAAGCATGGGCTTCTATGGAAGGTGGTGTCATTCCTTTCCACTGGGATGGAGAGTGGTACTGAAGGGGCAGGATGAGGAAGACAGCGTGGGTTTGGCTTGGCTATGTGAGTTAGCCTGCTCATTGGATATCTACCTGGAGATTCCCAGCAGATTTTGAAATAGGAGTTGCTGTAGCGAGCTGGCCACTAGATGCTTCCTTCACTCAGATCACTGAGGCCAAGTGAGGAAGTTTATAACTAGGTAGGTCCAATTTCTAGGTGTGTAGAACTCAGGTCTATCCTGTGTTTTTCATCTCTTTGGACTTGGGCTTCTTTACTTACTTAGCGTCTTTCCCCATTACAGCTGGAAATGTTTCCTCCCAAGCATTCCAAACTGACCAGACAAACATAATGTCCAGGCCATGATCCACCTTATGCCAAATCTGGTTTAATAAGTAGGGAAAAAAGCAAGAAAGAGAAGCCTGCAGCTAGTGAGAAAATAGGTCCCTGAGAGCCAGCACGTAGCCTCCTCGACCACTGCTATGCTGTGTGTATATACATGGGTGTGTGGCTCTGTCGCCTAGCCAGGGTCCAGCCAGCAGGGAAGAGAGAAAAGCTGGGAGAAATTTCTCACTGGTCTCTCAGACCTCAAGGTGAGAGGTGGGTTGTTATTGATGATGGTGGGTGATTTGCAGGGACAGGTCAGGAAGAATTTCCTTCTGGCTGTTTCCAAAACAGGCTGATCATCAGACTCAATTAAAAAAAAACAACAAAAAAAACCCCAAAAAACCTATTTAGCTATATAGCTATGTGGCTAGGCGTTGTGCCACATGCCTGAGTCCCAGCACTTAGGAGGCTAAGGCAGAAAGATTGCTGTAAGTTCAAAGTCAGCCTGGGCTACATAGCAAGACTCTATCTCAAAATAAACAACAAAACAAATATGGAAATTTATGAAAATGCAGAAAACACGCATAGACCTAAGTTTTCATTTTTGCTTCATTTTTTTTTTTAAAACAAGGTTTCGCTATGTATCCCTGACTGGCCTGGAATTCTTTATGCAAACCAATCTGGCCCCAAATGCATAGTGATCTGTCTGTCTCTGCTCTAGAGTGCTGGGATTAAAGGTGTGTGCCGCCACTGGGCTGCTTCACATGTTTAATCTTTTAATTATGAAGTATGCTAGATATACAAAAAAGCACATAAAACACAAAGATACTAGATAACATCATTATTTTTTAAACATTCATTTTATGTAGATGAGTGATGTCCCTGCTTATATTTGTGCATCACGTGTGTGCCTGATGCCTGAGGAGGCCAGAGATGTCAGATCTTAGAACTGGAGTTTTAGACATCTATGAGCTATCATGTGGCTGCTGGGAACTGAACCCGGGATCCTCTGGAAGAGCAGTAAGTGCTCTTACTCTCTGAGCCATCTCTTCAGCCTGATAACAAATAATTATAAAGTAACATCTCAGGATTGAACTGAAGGCCTCACAACTGCTAAGCAAGCACTCTATAACTGAGCCATATCCTTTGTTTTGCATCCCCACCCCCACACTTCAATGCCAGGAATCACACTTAGGGCCTCATGTGTGCTAGACAAGTGCTCTACCACTGAGATGCCTCTAATTCCTATGTCTTACTTCCTTATTTGTTGTTTTCTTTTGGGGATGGGGAGTCTCATTCTATAACTCAGACTGGCCTGTAACTTACTATGTAGCCTAGGCTGGTCTCAAACTGCTGCCTCAGTCTCCCAAGTGCTAGGATTATAGATGTCAGCTACCATGCCCAGCTCTCTTGCTTCTTTACTGAATAAGATTCATTCGTTTTTTGATAGCTCTTTCTCATTACTAAATAGCATTTCATTGTATGAGCATACTACACTTGGTATATCCATTCTATTGTTAAATACTTAAATGGTTGCTGGTTTTTGCCTACTGTGAATAAAATTGCTGTGAATATCCCTTTGTGTATATCCTGATATATCTGGTACAGGTTTTCTCAGTATATACTTAAAGAGCAGAGTTGATAGATAATAGTACTTTGAATTTATAACTTCATCTTAGACCAAACTGTTTTTCAAAGCCATTGTGCCAATTTACAATCCCACTAGAAAATCATTGTTGGTCATAATGATTCCTAAAACTTGGCATTGTCAGTCTTTAAATTTTTTTTCAAATCTGCTTTTTAATTTTTTGGGGGGAGGCCATGTTGGGGATTGAATCCAGCGTCTCATACTTGTGAAACAATCACTTCACCTAAGATACAGCTCTAGTCGTTGTTATTTTATTTCATATTTCTATGATTGCTAGTAAGGTTAAGGATCTTTGCAAATGTTTATTGACTATTTGGACTTTTTTTATTTTTAAAATTATTTTTATGTGTATGAGTGTATTGCCTGCATGTATGTGAGTGCACCCGTGTCGTGCAGTGCCGCAAAGGTCAGAAGAGGGCTTCGGATTCTCCTGGAATTGGGAGTTAAGGATGGTTCACAGCCACCATGTGGGTGCTGGGAATCGAACCTGGGTCCTCTGCAAGAGCAGTTAGTGCTCTTAACCGCTGAGCCATCTCTCCAGCCCCAACTATTTGGATTTCTTTTGTGAAGTATCTGTTCAAAACGTGGCCCATTTTTCTGTAGGGCTACCTGTCATTTTTGTAAGATTTATAGGAATTATCCATATATGCCAGATGCAAAACCTTTATTGGTTGTGTTAAAAATATATTTGTGGCTTTACTTTCCCACTCTCTTTCTGTCTCCTGTTGAACACAATATCTGAACTTTAATATAGTCATTTATCAAATGTTTTATGATTAGTGCTTGTTTATGTCTTCTTTAGAAAAATCTCTTCCTCCTTCAAAGTTATGAATTCACCCTTTTATGAGAAAACTATAGATTTCCCAGTCACTTTAGGCATAATTCACCTGGTGTTGTTAAAAAGAATTTCTGTTCTCTACCACTCTGCCATAAATCAAATATATATGTGTATTTCTGGGACCTTAATTCTCTTCCATGTGTCTGTTTGTCTGTTGCTTTGCAATATCACATTGTCTTAGTTTTAAAAATATTTATTATTTATATTTTATGTGTATGAATGTATTACTTGCATGTATATAAGTGCGCCTGTGTTATGCAGTTGCCTGCAGAGATCAGAAGAGAAGTGTTGGATAGCCCTGGAACTGGAAATACAGATAGTTCTTAGCCACCATGTGGGTGCTGGGAATTGAACCTGGGTCCTCTGTAAGAGCAGCCAGTGCTCTTAACCAGTGAGCCATCTCTCCAGCCCCACATTGTCTTAGTTACCATGTCTTTACAGCATGGTGTTTGCCTTTTTCGGCAGCTGGTGACGCCTAAGCATTTCTCAATACAGTTTTTCTAAATTCATAAAGTAAAACACATGGGATTGAAAACAGTGTATAGGATCAAATATTCAGAATATGTAAAAGAACTCCAAAAACTCAGTAGCAAGTCCAAACCAAAGTAAACAGCTTGGTTAGAAACTGGGCAGTAGATCTAAATAGACATTTTTAAAAAGAAGTAAAAGAAGACATGTATCCTTAAGTACATAACAGAATGCTTAAATCACTCATCACCAGGGAAATGCAAATCAAAACCACAGTGAAATTTTACTTTACCCCTGTAAGAATGGCTAATAAAAAAAAAAAGATTAAAGACAACAACTTGCTGGTGAGGATGTAAAAAAAAGGAACCCTTACACACTGTGTGTGTGTGTGTGTGTGTGTGTGTGTGTGTGTGTGTATGTGACCTGTGCCTGTACCTGATGACCTGAGTTCAATCCCTGGGACACACATGATGTGTGTAGGTAAATTAGTACACCCTTTATGGAAATCACTATGAATGCTCCTCAAAGAAAAGAAAGGAAGAAAGAAAAAGAAATACAGAAGCACTATTTGATCCAGCTGTTCCACTACCAGATATATATCCAAACGGAGTGAAATCAGTAGGCAGTGGAGATACCTCACTCCCCTGTACATTGCAGCATTATTCACAATAGCCAAGAAATGGAAACAACCAAAGTATCCATCAGCAGATGAGTGGAAAAAGAAACATGATGCAGATACAGAATGGACTGCTATTCAGTCCTGAAAAATGAAATCAAGTGACAATGGGGATAAAATTAAAGGTCAGAGAAAGATAAATACTGTGTGGTCTCACTCATATGCAGAATATGGAAAGTCATCTAGTAGAAGTTGAGAGTAGAATGGTGATTCCCAGAGGAGTAGAAGGGATGGGACTGGTGGATCACTGGGAGCTAAGTAGGTCATAGTTAGGAACAAGATGCTCTGGTGATGCTAGAGAACAATAATGTCTGTATATTTCAAAAAAAAAAAAACTGAAGAAATGATTTTAAAAGTTTTTACCACAAAGAAATAGCAAATGCTTATGGAGATAAATATGTGTAACCTGATTTAAACATTGTACAATATATATGTCTCATACATTACATGGTACCTAGTTAATATGGTTTTTGTGTGCCAGTTAAAAATTTACAAAATAGGGGCCGGCAGGATGGCTTAGTGGATAAAGGTGCTTGCTGCCAAGCCTGATGACCTGAGTTCAATCCCTAGGACACACATGGTGGAAAAAGAGAACCGATTCCCGCAAGTTGTCCTCTGGCCTCCACATGTGTGCTGTGGCACATGCATGCCCACACCTCTGCACACAGCCACCCATATATCCAGATAAATAATAAAAATTTTAAAAATTTACAAGTTCAGTAAAGCATATAGGATCATAAAGAGAATTCATTGTAGTAAAATACAGCTTGGAGATGTAACAGTTGAAGTGTGTGACCCATGTGGGAGTTCATTTGCCAGCACCAAAAATTAAAAGAAATATAATTATTAAATATAAAGAAACAAGTTTGTGATCTAACATGTATACTTTAGTACGACTCTAAATAAGACACATTGCAGTGTGATAGCCACTGTGATGCTCTATGATGAACATGGACAGTATTTTGAGGTGTCTGCAGTAAAGAACTGATTCCACTGTGATGAAGCCACGAGCACTGCTAACCTACTGTTGCTTACATAGGGGAGAAGCTTTAGTTAGGTGCAACTTTTTCTCACTCAGGTTCATAGATTTAAGAATTCTTTTCAAGGAACCCACAAGCTAAGAAGCTCTACTTTATAGTACACCTGCACCAAGAGGACAGTTTGGACTATTCTTAATTGTGTGTGTGTGTGTGTGTGTGTGTGTGTGTGTGACAGGATTTCATTAGTCCAGACTGTCTTGGAACTTACTATGTAGCCCAAGCTGACCTTGAACTCTTGGCAGTTCTCCTATTTCATCCTTCTGGATTTTGGGATTACTGACATGAGCCAGCACACTTGGCTGATACACACACACACACACACACACACACACACACACACGCACACACACTCTTTTTTTTTCTTTTGAGATAGCGTCTCCCTGTAGCCCCAGTTGGCCTGGAATTCACTATGTAAACCAGACTGGCCTCAATCTCACAGAAATCTGCCTGCCTTTGCCTCCCAAGTTTCCAAGTGCTGGGTTTAGAGATGTATGCCACCATGTTTGGCACACACACACATTTTTTAAGAACCTTTTTTAATTGTTTTTACATTTGTTTGTTTACTGGTTTATTTATGTTTTTTTTTTTACTGGTTTATTTATGTTTTTTCCCCCTGTCTCGTGGAAAAAAAACAAAACAAAACATAAATAAGGGGTTGGAGAGATGACTCAGTGGCTAAGAACACTGACTGCTCTTTCAGAGAATCTGGCTTCAATTCCCAGCACCTACATGGCGACTAACAACCATCTGTAACTTCAGTTCCAGGATATCTGACACCCTCTTCTGACCTCCATGGGCATTGCACAACACGGGTGCACTTACAAACATGCAGGCAATACACATACACATAAAATAAAAATATTTTTTTTTGTCTTTTTGAGACAGGGTCTCCCTGTAGCCCCAGCTGGCCTGGAACTCGTATGTAGACCAGGTTGGCCGTGAACTCACAGAGATCCACCTGCTTCTGCCTCCCAAGTGCTGGGATTAAAGGCGTGCACCACCACGCCCAGCTCATAAAAATATTTTTTTTTAAAGTTGTTCTCAGGGGCTGAGAGATGGCTTAGCAGTTAAGAATACTGACTGTTCTTGCAGAAGACCCAGGTTCGAATCCCAGCACCCACATGGCAGCTAACAACTGTCTGTAACTCTAGTTCCAGGAGATCGGACAGCCTCTTCTGTCCTCTGCTGATTGGAGGACACAGATGCACTTACCTACATGCAGGAATAACACTCATACATATAAAAAAGAAATAAAAATAATAAAATATAT